>NC_057728.1:18130072-18181855 GCF_004010195.1 Chiloscyllium plagiosum
CAATCTTCTTCCTGACCTCTCCGCCCCCACCCCAGTCTGACCTATCACCCTCACCTTGACCTCTTTTCACCTATCGCATTTCCAACGCCTCTCCCCCAAGTCCCTCCTCCCTACCTTTTATCTTAGCCTGCTGGACACACTTTCCTCATTCCTGAAGAAGGGCTTATGCCCGAAACGTCGATTCTCCTGTTCCCTGGATGCTGCCTGACCTGCTGCGCTGTTCCAGCAACACATTTTCAGCTCTGATCTCCAGCATCTGCTTGGCAAGTGGCCCAACTAAGAATTAGCATCGCTGTTTTTATTGAAGCAATTAAGTTTTGGTAACCAATCGGCCAAATCAGAATGTGTGCTCATATATAATGGAATTCTGGAATACCTTTTGGGAACCCTCCTTGTCATTTATGGATGTAATTTTTATGAAGTAGAATTCCAACAGATGCTGTAATAGCCAGCAATATATCAGACATAATGTAGACGAGTTGACTGTCCCAAGTGTAGCCCCTTTATCAGAACAGGAGCATATTCCAAATTAATGCTGCCTTTCAAAATAACGACAAAAGGAAAGGAGTACATTGCACATTTGCACAGACACAAGAAAGTTGTTTCCCCACTGGGTATGAAATTGAGGTTTCAGTTGTTGGCATTTTTTTTAATATATAGGTTGAATGTCTCTGTCAGTACCTTGTTTTGTGGCAGTTTATGTACATAGTAAGAATTGATAGAAAAATGACTTTGGTTCAATATTGACTGTGGCTGACATTATTTGAAACTGTGTAGAGTGAGAGCAGAATTAACATGTTCCCTTGAAATCATGAGGTGCTTTGGGTTAATACTTTGTATGTGAACTAATGTCGGTCAACATGCTATTGTGCAAAGCACAAACAAGATTTAAATACAAGAATAAAGAATAATGGTGAGGTCTAGGGAGTGTTGCTGAACAAAGAGACCTTGGAGTGCAGGTTCATAGCTCCTTGAAAGTGGAGTCGCAGGTAGATAGGATAGTGAAGAAGGTGTTTGGTATGCTTTCCTTTATTGGTCAGAGTATTGAGTACAGGAGTTGGGAGGTCATGTTGCAGCTGTACAGGACATTGGTTAGGCCACTTATGGAATATTGCATGCAATTCTGGTCTCCTTCCTATCAGAAGGATGTTGTAAAGGTTGAAAGGGCTCAGAAAAGGTTTACAAGGATGTTGCCTAAAGGGAGAGGTTGAACAGGCTGGGGCTGTTTTCCCTGGAGCGTCGGAGGCTGAGCGGTGACCTTACAGAGGTGGGGTGGATGAGTCCAGAACTAGAGGGCATAGGTTTAGGGTGAGAGGGAAAAAGTACAAAAGAGACCTAAGGGGCAGCTTTTTCATACAGAGGGTGGTGTGTGTGTGGAATGGGCTGCCAGAGGAAGTGGTGGAGGCTGGTACAATTGCAACATTTAAAAGGCATTTGATGGACATATAAATAGGAAGGGTTTGAAGGGATATGGGCCAGGTGCAGGCAGGTGAGACTAGATTGGGTTGGCATATCTAGTCAGCATGGACGGGTTGGACCGAAGGCTCTGTTTTCGTGCTGTGTATATCTCTATGACTCTATGACTGCGAGTTATAGAATAACGTAAAAGTTCTAACTTAATACAGACCTCGTATTGCTGGAAATATTTTGTTCTGGTCCAAGGAAAAGTACATTTCTCTGTTTCAGACACGGGTCGAATTATCTCTGGTAAAAGGAGACAGGTTCCAGTGAATGCAGGATGGGAAAGAGCTGAAAAAGCTAGCTGATTGAGATCGCAGCATCATTCTGCTTACTTCTCCTCGTCTTTGCAGTGGGTTCCGAATACAAGAAACCTTATAGGTCTGGGATGGAAAGAGAATTGAAGTGATTTAAAAAGTTAACTCTGAGGCTTTTCAATCATGAAGTCCTTCTTCTTTGGAAGCACACAGCTTCCACACTGTAATTGTGCTTCATCTGGATCACGGAGGCAGGTACATAGCAGGAAGTATTCCTCCAGTGAAACTGACTAGCTCTGAAGGCTTTGGTCAGTTATGTTGAGGATCCCCAGCGCTAGCCAGGTGAGACGCTGCTGTTCAAAGCACGTCAGTCGGAGAGTGCAATCATTGCATGACAGATGATTGTTAAGTTCTTGGAAAACACTTGATCTGTCCAGTACTTCACTCACTTTGGCTGTACTCCTCTGCTGCCAGAATTCAGTATGACAGTCAGCCAGCTTGCACAGCTTCAGCTTTCACTGCTACTGAGGCCGTGCCATCACCAATAACCGGTCCAGCAGCAGCACCAGCCATATTGCCCTCCCCAAGATGGATGGGAAGGCCATCAAGAACCACCTAGAAAGAAGCATGATCCCACAATGCAGTCCGCAGGCAAGCAGTCACTCTTCTATCGTCCCTGAGCTCCAGTGTGTCAGGATGCACAGACTGTTGTAACAAGTCACTGCTGACACTTGCATCTGGAATAAAGCCTCCTTTCCAGTGAACCAGCAGGGCACACACTGGAAATGACCAACAAGGTCCTAGTCACTGGGGGTCACTGTCACTACCCAACAAATCTCACTCTCTATCCAAGTTGGGTAATACCTTCGTTGTTTTATTTAAATTAATTCATGGGATGAAAGTATTGCTGACTGGACCAGCATTTAAATGCCCATCCCTAATTGCCCAGAAGGCAGTTAAGAGTCAACCATATTGTTGTTGGTGTGGAGTCACATATAGGCCAGTCCAAGTAAGGCTAGCAGTTTCCTTCTCTAAAGTACCTTAGTGAACCAGGTGGGTTTTTCCAACAGTCAGCAATGGATTCATGCTCATCATTAGACTCTTAATTCCAGTTTTGAGAGAGAACAAGCAGAGAGCTGTGAGCGTAATTACTTTGTGGAAAGGAAAGAAGGATATCATTTGTGGAAAGTGAGAGCGAAGTGACTGAGTTCTAAATGGCCTACCCCACATCCTCAGACTGTTTCCCCGTGTCTCGACTCTACAGCATTGGGAGCATCCTCTCTGTATCTGGTCTTTCTATCTTGGTTAGAATTTTATGTTTCAATCAGGTCCTGTTTCATTCTCCTAAACTCTAGTGAGTACAGATCCGGGCAAACCAATCTCTCTCCTCCAGAGGACAGTCCTGCCATCCCTGGTTTCAGCGTAATGAATTCTGAAGAAGGGCTTATGCCCGAAATGTCGATTCTCCTGTTCCCTGGATGCTGCCTGACCTGCTGCGCTTTTCCAGCAACACATTTTCAGCTCCGCGTAATGAATCTCCACTGCACTCCCTCTGTGGCACATATATCTGTTCTTAGGAGATCAAAGCTGTGTGCAATATTACAGGTCTGATCTCACCAAGGTCATGTCTAACTGCAATGAGACATTCCTACTTCTGAACTCAAATCCTCTCGCGATGAACGTAATATACTGTTTGCCTTGCTAATTGCTTATGTCCTATATTGGATGTAAAGCATCAGTGCAGCGTGGGCACAAGGCACGAGCGTTAACCTTTGACTTGTTACCACACAGTTGTTTTCTTCTGCCAGGTCGTGTGGTATGAGGTAGGTGTGAAAACATGATTCCCATTGGAAAAATACTGCTGACTTTGCAAGTGATGCACATGAATAGTAATTGTGTTCCCGATTGCAGAAATACAAATGGATCCTTGAATATGCTGCGCTTTTCATTTAATCTTTAATGCGTTTTATATGATTTACATGAAAAGGACTGAGTATCTGAGATGTGCAGACATCCTGAGTTTCAGAGAGGAAGGTTCAAAGTAGTAAATGACTGGTTGTGTAGCTTTCACAAGGCTAATGTAAATGACCAAACAGCAGTTTTGAGAGAGTCCCTACTCCTCAAATTACCCACAATAATGTGAATCTGTCCATGAGTTCATGCTAGGTAAAAACAATGACTGCAGATGCTGGAAACCAGAGTCTAGATTAGAGTGGTGGTGGAAAAGCATAGCAGTTCAGGCAGCATCCGAGTTGCAGGAAAATCAACGTTTCGGGCAAAAGCCTTGATGAAGGGCTTTTGCCCAAAATGTCGATTTTCCTGCTTCTCAGATGCTGCCTGAACTGCTGCGCTTTTCCAGCACCGCCGTGGGTTCATGCTCCCTATCAAAGGTTGTTGAAAGTCCCACCACCTTTGGTAGTGTAAGTCCCAACATGTTAATTTTAACACGTTAAATGTGTTTGGGGCCTCTACCTACAGCTAGGTTCAAAATCTATCTCTAACTTTATGATCATTTTCTTGATTTAAATATGGTTAAATTTTAAATTAAGTTTTGGGTTGCTGTTGGAGTTCAAGCCCACCTCTCCACATTTATAGAAGCTTTCAGACTTTTTATCCCAATCGTGACAACCCTGTCATGATGGATGTAAACTCAGCCAATACAGTAGCTGCATTTTAGTTGAAGGTTGAACAACCTTGACTTCCGATTTGCCAGCCACAGAATGTGTGTGACCAAAAGAGAACAGCGCAAAGGCAAATGTATCTGTCCCAGCTCTCACTTCCACCACCATCAGGTGGACCGGTGATGCCTGGATTGATCAAATAGTTCCCTTATTGGACACCTTATATGTGACCAGAATGGTGAATAAAGAGAAACTGAAGTGATGAATACTAAGGTTTTCCTGTTTAGCTTTTAAAACTTATGACTAATTTGCAAACCATTTTTTGGCTGGTATGAAAGCATCATTGTGGCAGTGATGTACTGAAATGTCATTAAAATGATTCCATGTTCACTACTCAGTGACTGGGGAAGAGTGACATGGAATGCGGTCGTAGAGAGGGAGTAAAATCTTAATTGAAAGCTTGTGGCTGAAAGTAATTGCATTTTATTTTAGTGCTTGTTCATAGGTTACAGACGTTGCTTGCTGCTGATTATTTTGCTCCAAGACTTGCTCATCCATTTAAAGTTCATTCAGGACATTTGAAGAACAACAGAGGGATTTTTCAGGTGACTGTCCCAATAGTTAGTTCCCAAACAACTTCAATAAAATAGATAATCAGATCATTATCTCATTTGCTGTTTGTGAGTGATTGCTGTGTTGGAAATTGAGTGCTGCAAGTTCTACATCAAAGCAATAACTGCACTTAATAAATTGGCTATGAAATGACCTCCTGTAGTTGTAAAATGAACTGTGTATTTCTCTTTATTAATTTGTTACATAGTTTGATGGCAGGGAAAGTCTCAAGCAATTACAGAAGAGCTCTCTTTGCCCTATTCAAGGTGGAACTAAACCAATTGGACTCATATCACATTTCACATTTATCAATGTGGTCATAGAGTCATAGAGATGTACAACATGGAGACAGACCCTTTGGTCCAACTCTTCCATGCCGACTAGCTATCCCAACCTAATTATAGGTCAATAGCCAATTTGCTCCATTCAGCTCTTTGACTTACACTTCTTTTTTTCAAAAATGTAACTTGGACTGATGTTTAGAGAAGTTTCTTCATGAAGACTATATCAAGTAATTGCTTCAGACGTTGTGGTTTCTGGAATGGTCATAGGAAATATGCCGTTTGTTGCTGTGTTAGGCCCTGCTGAGTGGGTGGTTTGTTTTCACGGGGAAGAGTTTTTGACTTGAAAGCTAACAATCGAGAAGACCAGCATCCCTGCATTAAATACAGTCAAAGGTCATTTGGGGTTTGGGTGGAGCTGTGGTTCCTCTATATCTTGAGAAAATATGTTCAGCGCTCTGGAGTTAATATTGTGGTTTAAAATACTTTTGATCTCTCCTGGAGTTTCTGGTTAAAGGAACCCTATGAATTTGTGTTGAGTTTAGTCTAAGTAAAGACATACAACTGCAGAAACCACATCAACTGGAAACTTTGTGAGAGCACCTGGTTCTTCTTTGGAACTCAAGACTTTTTTTTAACCACGGAGTTGCATTTCTAAGTTCCTCTTACATTTGGATGGTTATTTTTACATTTCAGCAACCATCTATGGCTTAGATTGCAGTCTTGTGCATTAATATTTCTGAAGTTGAAATGCATTCCTTTAAAAATCACTTTCTTAAACTTAATCCCGGTGTCAGAGTTCCCTTACTCTATAGTTACTTGGACCATCCTTTTTCTTTTCTACTCTATCTGTCCAACTGAAACACATTAACAAACCTGTTTAAAATTTAAATAGGTTAGGGCTGCTGTTAAGTTCAAGCCCATTACTGTGGAATCGTTTTGTCTCCACATGCCAACAATGACTAGGAAAGGCATTTGTTATTGTTTCAATCATTACCTCGCAAGGCCTCGCTTTGTAACTTTCAGTAGTTATTATGGCATGTATCAACATAATAAAAACTAGAAACGTTGGTAATCCATATCATGTCAATTGGAATAGACAGAGATATCAATAACTTATCCAATATATGTTATCTCTAAAGATACTCATTAGCCCACTGAATGTTTATTCAGTTTTCCAGGTTTAGACTTATGTTCAGTTTGTAATGGCCTTCACTACATGTATTATAAAGTTCATACCTCCACAGAGTGTATGGTTTTGGTGTTTAGCTGAAAAACCAAGATAGATATTTAAAACCCTCATTGTGATCAAAGTGAAATAGCTCGGCAGCAATTATCAAATTCAAGACGTCATCTAGAAGGACCATACTGAAGTCTTCTCGAATTCTGTATGCAGCTTTAATCTCCTTTATTTAAGGAAGGATGTCAGTGTATTGGAGGCAGTTCAGAGGAAGTTGACTGAATTGATAACTGGAATGCGACGTTGACTTTACAACGAAAGGTTAGACAAAGGTGGTCTTTGCTTCCGTTGGAGAATAGAAGACAGGGTGACTTGATACGAGTACATAGGATTCTGGAAATTATTTCATAGAACATAGAAAATAGGTACAGGAGTAGGCTATTCAGCCCTTTGAGCATTGCCTGCCGCTCAGTATGATCATGGCTGATCATCCAACTCCGTATCCCGTTCCCACTTTCTCCCCATGCACTTTGATCCCTTTAGCCCTTTGATCTAAAACTATCCACCTCTTTCATGAAAACATTCCACGTTTTGGCCTGAGCTGCTTTCTGTGTCTTGAGGGGTGAGTCCAGAAAAAGGAGGCAATAGTGTTGTCAAATAAAACAGGAGGGGTTGGTGAGAATTTTTGAGGGTTGTGCAACTTTGAAACTGCCTCAAGGTAGTGGAGGTAGGTGACTTAAATATTTTGAATTGATTCCTTATCTAACAAGAATCAAAGTTTGATTTGGTGATGGTGGGCAGGGGTGTGGGGATGGGGGAGAGGTTGATCTGAATGTGGAATCCAACACCTACACAAATCCAAAATGACCTTACCAAATGGAGGACCAGGCCTAAAGGGCCCAGTGTCCTGATTTTGTTCCTGTCCATGTACGTCCCATGAATTTTGAAGAAACTAGAATGGTGTCATTGTCTGATTGAACAGGGCAAATGATCGTTCCCTGGACATGAAAGATGATGTGGCACCTCTTTGGAAGAGCAGAGATTTGATGTTTACCTCTCCTCCACTACCACTGTCAAAATAGTCCAGAGTAGGGTGCACGAAGGAATGTAGATGTAATAGGAAACAGTATAGTGAAAGCATTGACACTGTTCTCTGCAGTAAAGAGGGTCCAAATGGCTGCACGGTGACAGAGTGTAGAATATCCGTTCTGGAGAAGAACTTAAAGTGGGAATTTTAGGATCAAGTGGTTATGGTCCAAGTTGGTACCAAAAACATTGGTAGATATAGGAAAGAGGTGCTGCCAAGGTACTACTATAAGTTTCAGGCTAAGTTAGAAAGCAGAACCTCAGAGGTTATAATTCTTGGATTGCTACCAGAGTCACTTGCATATTGGCAGATGTTAAGATGAGAGCAGTGAGTTTGTAGTTGAAAGACTGGTGTGGGAGAATTGGGTGTCTGCTCATAGAGTTGGCACCAATATTGAGGAAAATAGGATCTACATCGTTGCCATGGTCTCCGCCTGAACCAGGCTTGGACTGGTGTTCTTATGAGCCACATAACTAGGGAAGTAAAGAGGACTAAAATAAACGAGGCCAGGAAAATGAGGGCTCTAGTGTGGGTAAATGTAACCAATCAAGGGATAGCTTTGAGGCAGGAGAACGAAATAGTGTTGTGGAAAATGAAGTTTGGGGAACGGTAGGAAAGAACAGAGGATAGCTAACAATGTATTGATAGTCAAGATTAGATGCTGCAAAGATAGCAAAACCAAAGTCCTAAAGGCTCTATATGTGTGTGCATGTATCATTCAAAACAAAGTACGTGGATTGATAAAAACCAGAAGAACTGTGGAGGCTGTAAAACAGAAACAAAATCAGAAGTTGCTGAAAAAGCTCAGCAGATCTGGCAGCATCTGTGCAGAGAAATCAGAGTTAACGTTTTGGGTCTGGTGACCCTTCCTCAGAGGAGAAAGTGAGGTCTGCAGATGCTGGAGATCAGAGATGGAAATGTGTTGCTGGAAAAGCGCAGCAGGTCAGGCAGCATCTAGGGAACAGGAGAATCGACGTTTCGGGCATTAGCCCTTCCTGAAGAAGGGCTAATGCCCGAAACGTCGATTCTCCTGTTCCCTAGATGCTGCCTGACGTGCTGCGCTTTTCCAGCAACACATTTCCGACCCTTCCTCAGAGCTGAGCAACTTCTGTTTATGGAAATGAATTGATAGACAATAGGTGCGGGAGTAGGCCATTCTGCCCTTCAAGCCTGCACCGCCATTCAATATGATCATGGCTGATCATCCTTCATCAGTATCCTGTTCCTGCCTTATCTCCATAACCCTTGATTCCACTATCCTTGACAGCTCTATCCAACTCTTTCTTAAATGAATCCAGAAACTGGGCCTCCATTGCCCTTTGGAGCAGAGCATTCCACACAGCCACCACTCTCTGGGTGTACTTCAGGTGTGGTCTCACCAGGGCCCTGTACAGTTGCAGAAGCACCTCTTTGCTTCTATACTCAATTCCTCTTGTTATGAAGGCCAGCATGCTATTAGCCTTCTTCACTACTTGCTGTACTTGCATGCTTACCTTCATTGACTGGTATACAAGAACACCTAGATCTCTCTGTACTGCCCCTTTACCCAAATTGATTCCATTTGGGTAGTAATCTGCCTTCCTGTTCTTGCCACCAAAGTGGATAACCATACATTTATCCACATTAAACTGCATCTGCCATGCATCTGACCACTGACCTAACCTGTCCAGGTCACCCTGTAATGTCCTAACATCCTCCTCACATTTCACCCTGCCACCCAGCTTAGTATCATCAGCAAATTTGCTAATGTTATTACTAATACCATCTTCTATATCATTAACATATATTGTAAAAGGCTGCGGTCCCAGCACTGATCCCTGCGGTACCCCACCGGTCACTGCCTGCCATTCTGAAATGGAGCCATTTGTCACCAATATTGACTTCTCTAGTTTCCTCATCTCTCCATCCCCCACCTCATGCCAGATGCACCCTCCAACTTGGTACCGCCCTCTTGACTTGTCCTACCTGTCCATCTTCCTTCCCTCCTATCCACTCCACTCTCCCTTCTGACCTATCACTATCACCCCTGCCTGCATCTGCTATCGCCTTTCCAGCTACCTTCCCCCTCCTCCCACCCTCCTTTTTATCTCTCAGATCCCTTTCCCACCCCCACAAGTTTCAATTGATTGAGATTGCAAATTCAGAATCTGTTTCAAGTCACTGCCCCGAGATAATTCAAGGTTTTATCAGTGTCTACCTAACTTTCTGAACTTCAATCAGGCAGAGATACAAGAGGTGACATCTCAGATTAGACACAATTGTAGGTGTGTGGCCTCGTTCAGAATCTGTCTCCGAGTTTTAAATCAGCATATTCTGGAACTGAACACAGGATTTCGGCGTTGTGTAATGAGAGATTGATGAACAACTTCAGAGTGAAGTCACCTCAAGGTAGTGGTGACCACAGTAGGATTGAATTTTGCTTCCAGTTTTGTGAAAGAGAAATTCTGTTTAACAAATTGATTTGAATTCTTTAAAAGTAGCACTTTTACAAACAAGATGTCAGCAGAGGAGGGCTCCAGAGCCTGAGCTCATCCATTCCAACTGCTTTCCTTTTCTCTTTTTGTTTTGTTCTCCTTACCTTTATTTACCTCCTGTCTCTAGCTCAGATGATATTGGTGGCTGCGAGAGTCCAGCATACGGACGGAGGGCGGGCCCAGTGCGCAGTCCCCAAGGTGAGATCCATCTGACTTCCCGATGCTCAGGTCCTGATATCGCAATCAGTGGCTGCTACATCAGTGAAGGCTGATGGTGGCAAGATAGGCCCACCAGTGAAAGGTGGCGCATGAGGATCGGTGACTTGGTCATTGGTTGGGTCCGGTGTTGGCGTCAGTGAGGTGGTGGCAAGATGGGCAGCGAGAGATTCTACTCTGACATGGGTTTGTCAGGTAGTGGCAGAGAGGTATCAACCCAGCGGCAAAAGAGGTCAGCTCAACATCGGCAACTTTATTGGTTGGGTCCAGTGTAGACGGGGATGAAAGCAGTGGAGGAAAGGTTGGCAGCACAGGCATTGGTAATGGCAATGAGCTGGTTCAGCGCTGATCATAGAGTCATAAAGATGTACAGCACGGAAACAGACCCTTCGGTCCAACTCATCATGCCGATCAGATATCCCAACCTAATCTAGTCCCATTTGCTAGCACTTGGACCATATCTTCCTAAACCCTTCCTATTCATATACCCATCCAGATGTCTTTTAAGGGTCTGTTTCCACACTAAGTAATCTAATCTAATCAAAAATATTGTAATTGTACCAGCTTCCACCACTTCCTCTGGCAGCTCATTCCATACACGCACCACCCTCTGCATGAACAAGTTGCCCCTTAGGTTCCTTTTATAATTTTCCCTTCTCACCCTAAACCTATGTCCTCTGGTTCTAGACTCCACCACCACGGGGAAAAGACCATGCCTGCTTACCCTATCAATGCCCTTCATGATTTTACAAGTCGCTATGAGGTCACCCCTCAGCCTCTGATGCTCCAGGGAAAACAGCCCCAGCCTATTCAGCCTCTCCCTATAGATCAAATCCTCCAACCCTGGCAACATCCTTGTAAATCTTTTCTGAACCTTTCAAGTTTCATAACATCCTTCCGATAGGAAGGAGACCAGAATTGCACGCAATATTCCAAAAGAACTCTCTTTAATGGACTCTCTTTAAGCTATATCTTTCTTTTTTTTCCCCTTTATTCTGAAATTATTTGAAATTGCCCCAAGTCATGACGACAATTGACAACTTTTCACTGTATTTTATTGTATTGCTATAAAATACAAGAGACAATAAAATCATTCATACACTGTTGATAAGGGGCTGCCCTTTGTGTACTGTACTTGGATTTCCAGAATGAATTTGACAAGGCTCCACATCGAAGCTTATTGTGCAAAGTAGCAGTTCAACATGTAAGGGATAATGTGCTAGCATGGTTTAGGAGATTGGCTGGCAGGAAACAGTGTGAGTTACTTGGTTTTTGTCTGATTGGCAAAATGTGACAAGTGGAATTTTGCAGGGGTCTGTGCTGAACCTCCAGTTTGTTATGATTTATATCACTGACTTAAATGAGGGGATTGAAGACATGTGGCTAAATTTGCAGATGATTTAAGGATAGGTGCAAAAGTGTGTGCAGATGGCAACATGATAGGTGACATGAGTAAGCAGTATAATCTGGGACAAATGTCAAGCTGTTTGATAGGAAGAATAAACAAGCAAGGTATTGTCTAGACTGAGAATGACTTCAAAATTCTGAGGTGCAGTGGGATCTAGATATTCTAGTGCAAGTGTACAGCAAGTGATTGTGAAGGCTAGTTCTTTATTATAAGAGGTATTGAACGTTAAAGTAAGGATGTTGTGCTTGGTGAGAGTGCCTCTCATAGTCTGATTTGGAGGAGCTGGTGTTGGACTGAGTGGACAAAGTTAAAAATCACACAACACCCAGGTTATTGCCCAACAGGTTTATTTGGAAACATTAGCTTTCGGAGCGCTGCTCCTTCATCAGGTAGCTACCTGTTGGACTATAACCTGGTGTTGTGTGATTTTTAACTTTGTCATAATCGCACTATTTTGGTCTCCTTACTTAAGGACTAATGTCAAGACATTGGAGGTGTTTCACAGGAGATTTACCAGGTTGATACCTGAATTCAATTAGATGTTTTGAAGAAAGATGGCACAGGCTGGGCTTGTTCTCAGTGGCGTTTGGAAGGGTGAGGGGTGATTTTGATTAAATGTACAAGATCCTGAATGGTATTGACCAGGTGAATGTGGAAAGGATGTTTACACTTGTAGATGAACCAAAACTAGGGATTAATGCACATTGATTAGATTAGATTACATTACGTTGTGGAAACAGGCCCTTCGGCCCAACAAGTCCACACCGACCCGCCGAAGCGAAACCCACCCATACCCCTACATTTGCCCCTTACCTAACACTGCGGGCAATTTAGTATGGTCAATTCACCTGGCCCTGCACATCTTTGGACTGTGGGAGGAAACCGGAGCACCCGGAGGAAACCCACGCAGACACGGGGAGAACGTGCAAACTCCACACAGTCAGTCGCCTGAAGCGGGAAATTAACCCGGGTCTCTGGCGCTGTGAGGCAACAGTGCTAACCACTGTGCCACCGTGCCGCCCACTCCTGCCCATCTCCTAACATGCTCTCTAACCTTAACCCTCTGTTTCAACATTAGGAGTCACCCTTTTAGAGCAGAGATGAAGGTTTGTTCTTCCCCCTGAGCTGTGTGATCTTTGAACACTCTGCCTCAGAAAATGGTGAAGGTGGAGGCCATAGAATATTTTTTAGGATGGAGGTGTGGGTAGATTCTCATTGGCAGGGAAATCCATTATTATCGGGATTGGATGGCATTGTGAACTGTAGATCGACCCTGATTTAATTGAATAGCAGCACAGATTTATAGAGGCAAATGATTCACTTCTGTTACCAATTCATGTGTTTGTAAGTACCCATGTTAGATTCTTTGGTCACTATCATATTATTGTTCGTAGGAAGTTAAAAATCACACAACACCAGGTTATAGTCCAACAGGTTTAATTGGAAGCACACTAGCTTTCGGAGCGACGCCCCTTCATCAGGTGATTGTAGAGGGCTCGATCGTAACACAGAATTTATAGCAAAAATTTGCAGTGTGATGTAACTGAAATTATACATTGAAGAATTGATTGTCTGTTAAGCCTTTCATCTGTTAGAATACAGTGATAGTTTCACTTCTTTCATGTGTCATTGTTTGTAGGACATTGTGTGCAAACTGGCTGCTTGCATTACTGCATGACATAAGGGACTAATCTTCAAAGGGATACAATTGGATCTAAAATGTTTTTGGTTGACTTCATGACAGTCGCTGCATAATTACAAGATTTGTTTACTCCACTGAGAAATGAAAATGTTACTAGTTGAGTCCAAGAAAATGAGATGAGTCCAAAATAAAGTGTTAAAGCATTGGGCCTTACTTCCATCCTCTAGGGGTAGACACTGATTCAAAGTGCTGGGGGAGGTGGCGGGTGAAGGGGATGTTGACCAAAGAGGTAGCTGCAAAATAAAGTATCTATTTGTTTTCGGCGGAAATGAGAATTATAGCTGAGCCTTTGGATTTCTCTCAGAGATATCAGATTTTTATTCCATGTCCTGTTTTATGTACCTACTAATTATACTTAAAGGAGATTGTTGCACTTTATTTTGAAAGTTAATATTTGTTCTTTTTGGCTCGGTCTTGCAGATATGACCCAATTGAACTGAAGAAGTTAGGCAACTGATCTGTCGCACTGAACAGACCCGAAGCTAGTGTCCAGTTGATAGGTCTTGATTTGATTTTCTTCCCCGACTTGATGTATCAAGGGATACATCTTTCCTGCTTGACAGGCAATCAGTGTATTGTGCAGACTGCTGAGGCCAGAAAACCGAAATAGAAAATACTTCAGACGGATGCAATTTAACAATTCCAGGATGTTTGGAAAATATGTACCTCTACGTTGAACATTCCAAACTCTGATCACTTTCACACACTCAAAAGGTGGAATTGGAAATCAGGTTTTAAAATAATTCTTTTCTGGAGTCAAAGATTGAATTTGCCCTTGGTTGGTATTAATATGGTCTCTGTGGTCTTTGGATTGATGTTTGAGTGTTTGACTGAATTTATATGCACCAACTGTGCAAAAGTTGCATAATTTAAACCTTTAGTTTGCTAGCCTATTTTCAGTCACATATCCATTCACTGCTTAATCCTGCTGTCAGCCATTTGGAATTCATTAGGTGGAGTAAAACGCGTAATATGTCAACTCATTCTGTAAGTCACTGGGAACTTACTCAGCCCCACAGAGGAATTTAAAGTGAATTCCTAAATTTCATACCTTTCTATTCAAGTGGTCATTCTTCGTGTAAGTCTTGATAACAATCAGCATCCGTACGAGTTGGGGGTGGACAGCACACATTTCTATTTTTCCATTTAATCAGCTGGTCCAAACTTCAGGGTTCTTTAAGCCGTAGAAGCTCTGACACAAGTACTGGTATGGTTTGGTCTCATCGAAAACTATCATTTTGTGTTTGAATTCTGTGAGCTGCTGATTTCCTCTGTTTTTGATAAACGTTTTGCTCCTCTTATCTCTGACTAAAACAAGCAATGGAATTGGACAAGTGAGTTGGAGCAGCATGTTCACGTGAGAGAATTTACTGTGCCTCCTTATCTTTTAATCATCTAGTATCCCAAGCGGGAGAGATTTAAGCATGAATGAAAATTTTTGCTCTTGTTGCAGGTGTTTGTTCTTTTTGTTGAAAATGGAATAAAAGTCTCACGTTATGGAGAAGCAAACAGTTTTTAAGGTCACCTTTAAAATGCTGGCAGAACCTTATTATTTATTAATAGCTTTGATCAATGTGAGGCTTGTTCTTGCTTGCCTGAGCTTGTCTTCCTTCATCTCAGCAGGAAATTCCCATTGACATTTTTAAGCTGAGTTGGAGTGAGTATGGAAATTGGGTCAGAGCCCAGTTGAGCTGTCAGCTGCTCAGTGTAGATGGGAAAGAGGCCAACACACAGCAGTTGCAGCTGATTTCGTCCTGCTGATGTAGCTGAAGCCTCTTCCCTGTCTGCCTTCCAGCTACCCCATCCTAATTATTGTTTACTATAAATGCATGATGAATCCTGAGAGTGAACTCGTGCAAAGCGACTGACCCAGATGGAATCCCCGGCCGTGCAGTCAGATCTTCTGCGTCTCTGCTGGCGGGAGTTTTCACAGATATCTTTAATCTCACCTTATTGCGACCTGAAGTCCCCACCTGCTTCAAGAAGACCACCATCATCCTGATGCCAAAGAAAAATTATGCAGCGCGCCTCAAGGACTACCACCTGACCTCCGTAATTACGAAGTGGTTAATAATGGCTCATATTAATTCCAGCCTATCAAATTGCTTTGATCGTTTGCAATTTGCCTACCGGTACAACAGGTCCACAACAGACGCCATCTCTCTAGGCCTACACTCATCCCTGGAACATCTGAATAACAAGGATACTACATCAGCCTCTTAGTTATTGACTAGAGTTCCGCCTTCATAATTCCAAACAAACTCATCTCAAATCTGAAACCTAGGTCTCTGCCCCCCCCCCCCCCCCCCACTAACTGGACCCTTGATTTCCTTACCCATAGACTGCAATCCATAAGAATAGATGACACCATAATCCTCAACACCGGTGCCCTGCCAGGCTGTGTACTTCGCCTCCTACTGTACTATGTAGGCACTCATGACTGTGTGGCCGAATTCCATCCCAACTCCATTTACCAGTCTGCTGATGATGCCACTCTTGTAGGTTGAATATCAAACAACGACAAGACAGAATACAAGAAAGAGATTGCTTAATGACATTGTTGTCTTTACACCATCTCTCAACCAACATCAGCAAAATGGAGGAGGAGCATCTCATTGACTTCAAGAAGCGGAATGGAGGGCATGCTCCTGTGTGTATCGATGCTGCTGAGGCAGAGGTATTCGACAGCGTAAAGTTCCTGGGAGTGATGATCACCAACAATATGTCCTGGTCCACCCACGTCGATGCGATGGTCAAGAAAGCACAACAACATCTCTACTTCCTCAGGAGGCTAAGCAAATTTGGCATGTCCATAAGGACTCTGAGCAATGTTTACAGATGCACCATAGAAGAGATCCTATCTGGATGCATCACAGTGTCGTATGGTAACTGCTCTTCCCAAGCTCTGAGAAGGAGTCATCTAAGTTTGAGATGTTAGCTTGGTGTCTCTCCCCACTGATGCTGCCCTACACGCAGTAATTTCTAGTGTGTTTTGTTCTCACTCGGTAGTGGCCTCCGATGTAATGTGCTGTGTTGGTAGGCTCAGCTGGTTGGACATGTGGTTTGTAGTGTGGAATACTGCTAACAGCGTGGGTTCAATTCCCACACTGGCTGAGGTTATCATGAAGGATTCTCCTTCTCCGACTTCCCCCTTTCCTGAAGTGTGGTGACCCTCAGGTTAAACCTCCCTCTAATGAGAGAGCAGCCCTTTGGTCTAGCAGGACTATGGTGACTTTATATAAATGATAAATGATCCCTCCTGTCATCAGAAAGCTGCACCATACTTGCTATTTAGAGACATTGTTAGTGGTGTACTGGAGGACCAGATTTCAGTACCATTTATCACCATCTTCATCTCCTAAATCGTCAGGGTAAAGACACTGTGTGTCTTTAAAATTGCGTAATTTTATCCCCCTCCCCTATGATGCATTTTTGCCCCTTTATCAGGAGTAATGAGTATTTTTAATTTTATTTGTAGATCACGGAACAGAAGTCTGTTCTTAAGGGGCTGATTAGCATATATGCAAAGATGGCCATCCAAATGACTGCCTCCACATGTGAATAGCTCCAGGCTTAATTTGAACTTGATGCTGTCAGGACTGTCTCTCCTGCCCCCCTTCCTCTTTCTACCCCCCCCCCCCCCTTCCACCCTCTCTCTCTATCTCTCCCCCTTCTCCCTCATCCAAAGTTTGTTTATAAAATAATTATAATACTATGAAGGAGCTTAACTATGTACACTTTATTATAAATAATGAATGAAACTTTTCAAACGTAATCACTTTCCCCAATAGTTACTGTTTTAAATTTCTTACTAAATTTGACTTTAAAAGATGCCGACATTTTAACTAATTTATATTTATTATGAGGAAATATTGATGGATATGAAAATTTAAAGGCAGTGAAACCTCCTCAAAATTCTGTCAAACATTTTAGCATATACATGCATTCAAATGTGGGGAAAAGGTCAGTAAGATTTTGCTGAATTTTCCATCCAAATAGATTTTACTGCAGTGTGGGCTATTGTATGCATGTTATAAAATGTTTTGCTTTGATTTGTTGCTAACACATATAACAGTGAAAAGTGTTGCTTTGTGTGCCTTCCAGGCAGATCATACTATACAGTGCCTCAGGGTAACAGAATAGAGTGTAGGAGAGAGTGTTATAGCTGCTGAGAAGGTGCAGGGAGAGAGGTCAACATTAATATTGGAGAGGTCCATTCAAAAGTCTTGTAACAGCAGGGAAGAAGCTGTTCTTGTATCTGTTCGTATGTGTGGACAAATGTTTATATCTACTGCCCAAGAAGAGAGTGGAGAAGAGTATCGTTTAAAATGCTTCAGTGTCATTCATGCTTTCTGAATGTATTTATTGTCAAACATTATTGACCAGAGAGTGCTAGGGTTACTGTGTACAGTGATACAAGGTGACAGTTCACTCCCAATTCATTCCTCTTGTTGACTTCATAACTAATATTTGACTTAAAATTTCATAACATTTCTGTAAACATTTGATGTCTTTCCAAGACAGCGTTTATATAATGGCTTCTGTACTCCGTGTTCATTCACTGGTATACTCTTGTTGCTTTGCATTTGTTTTGAGGTTCAAGGGGTTTGTGTTGCTATGTTGTCCTTCATTGATGGGTTAATCAATGATCCTTTCTTGCTATGTGGAACCCTTCACTAACAATTAAGCCTCTGCTTAAGTTTTGCTCTGACTGCTTCTCATCTAGTCCTGTGGACATCACTGGTTTCAGCTCCCCCCACTCAACTGGAAGCCCCAATCACCGACCGACCCCCCTTTAAGAAACAGAACCTCTAGCTCAATGATATCCGTACCCAGTTTGCACAGTCCCCACCTGATGGAACCAAGCCTTTCAAATAGGCTGGCATTCAGGCAGGGATCCTTCTGATGAAAAGGCACACTGTGAATTAAAGCTCATACAGTGTTGGAAGAAATCCTAGATTTTGGATTTCTCAACCACATTTTCACCACTGACTGTGGGTCAATAGACGCACCCATTCCAAAGTTGGAGCCACTCTTTGGATTGCTCATCTCTTCTTTTTTGTTAAAAAGGGCACTTCCATCAATCATTTCTTCCAGCTTTAAAGATAATTCCTTCCTGAGCACTTTGGCAATAGGAAAGATGATTTTTAGCTATCCAGCACCATCTAACAGACTGCAGCGCAGCATATAAATCTTCATTTTTCAGGCTAGCAATGAGGAAGCCAGCCCTGTTGTGCAAGTACTTTGATATTTCCTTCTGTATTTTAGTGCAAGTGCTGTAAATTTATAATTCAACTGAAAAGGCGAGTAGTAGATTAATAATGTGGCTGTTTGTACTTTTCTGAGGGTAAAGTGTTGCTGAACAAAGAGATCTTGGAGTGCAGGTACTTGAAAGTGGAATCGCAGGAAGATAGGACAGTGAAGAAGGCGTTTGGTATGCTTTCCTTTATTGATCAGAGTATTGAGTACAGGAGTTGGGAGTCATGTTGCAGCTTTACAGGACATTGGTTAGACCACTGTTGGAGTATTGCATGCAATTCTGGTCTCCTTCCGATCAGAAGGATGTTGTGAAACTTGAAAGGGTTCAGAAAAGATTTACAAGGATGTTGCCAGGGTTGGAGCTATAGGGAGAGGTTGAATAGGCTGAGGCTGTTTTCCCTGGAGCGTCGGAGGCTGAGGGATGACCTTAGTGAGGTTTATTAATTATGAGGGGCATGGATAGGATAATTGGACAAAATCTTTTCCCTGGGGTCGGGGAGTCTAGAACTAGAGGGCATAGGTTTAGGGTGAGAGGGGAAAGATATAAAAGAGACCTAAGGGGCAACTTTTTCACAAGAGGGTTGTACGTGTATGGAATGAGCTTCCAGAGAAACTGGTGGAGGCTGGTACAATTACAACATTTAAAAGACATCTGAATGGGTATATGAATAGAAAGGGTTTGGAGGGATATGGTCTGGGTGCTGGCAGGTGGGACTAGATTGGGTTGGAATATCTGGTCGGCATGGACAGGTTGGACCAAAGGGTCTGTTTCCGTGTTGTACATCTCTCTGACTCTATGACTGTAAATGATTGTGCCATCGGCCCTGTGCACTGAGTCAGAGGCTGGTGAGCTGTAAGTTGGACTGGAGCACACATGGTGTTGGAGTTGGTGAAGGGAGGCTATGGTGGTGGGTGCAAAGAATGTGGGATGTGGGGAGGAGAAAGAAGAGGATGACCAAAAAGTTTTGTTAGGCACATGAGGACAGAGGATGGAAGAACTGGGGTGTGTGGAGGATTACACAGATGGTAACCGGTGGTGGCATTAGTAACTGCAAGATAGTGATCTTTGGTAGAGAGAAACAATAGAAAAGTAAGTGAATCCCACGGATAAAGTTACAGTTGAGGGATTGAACAATGAAAGTAGGGATGAGACATAGGAGCAGAAGTAAGAAATTGAAAATACCCAATGACTCGGACTCTATTGTCCACTGTTCCTAAAAGTTCACTGTCTTCTGAGAGAAGAAATTCCCCCTCCTATCCATCATAACTGGGCAACCCCTTACTCTGCGATATTGCTCTCAGTTCTTATCCTCTCCCACAAAGGACATCAATCTCTCCACAGCGACCCTGTCAAGCCGCCTGAGAGTATTTCTTGTTTCACATTCTCCTTCTAAACTCCTGTTAGTGCAGGCCTAACCTACTCAGCCCCTCTTCATAAGAAAATCCTTTCATACTTTGGATCATTGGTTGGCTGCCTTCAATGCCAATATATCTTCCCTTAAATGGGGGGACCAAAACTCTTCACGGTATTCCAGGTGTGGTCTGCTTAGTGCCTTGTATAGTTTTAGCAAAATGTCCCTATTTACAAGTATATCCATGTGTGAATGGACAAGGGGAGACAATGGTCTCGTGGTATTATCACTGGACTGTTAATCCAGAGACCCAGGTAATCTGCTGAGGCTCCAGGTTTGAATCCTGTCACAGCAGATGGTGGAATTTGAATTCAATAAAGATCTGGAGTTAAGAATCTCATGGTGACCATGAATCCATTGTCAATTGTCAGAAAAACACATCTGGTTCACTCATGTCCTTTAGAGAGAGAAATTGCTGTCCTTACCTGGTCTGGCCTACATGTGACTCCAGACCCACAGCAATGTAGTTGATTCTTAACTGCCCTCTGGGCAATTAGATATGGGCAATAAATGCTGGCCTAACCAGCAACATGCTCATCATGTGAATGAATAATACAGTAACTTAATGCAAAGATTGTGCCATTTTCTGTTGAATTATTACAAATGTTCTGTTTTTCTAGAAGTGCAGTTTTCAGGTGATATTTCCTTCAAAAATATGTGCCTTTCAAGTTAAATTGATAAATCAATTTGAGTCACAACCTCTTAATGTTGCACTGAAAGTTAGATATGTTTCAGAAGGAAACTCTGGAACTGATATTGGTAAGGACTGTGCAGCTTGGGATTCGGTGTCTGCAGAGAGGGCATGATCTGTAGGCTTTCCCTTTATAGGGGGACTCTGACTTTATTAAAGTCCTACTTATGAACACTCATACATACGAATGCGATCCCATGTAGGAGTTTATAAGTATAAATTGTAAAGCTCCAACGTATGAATGCCTATTTTATATTGTCCCACATTGTATTGCGACTTGTGTACAAATAGGGTCAGACATCTTTCACTGGAGCATAGGGGATTGAGAGGTAACTTTATAGATGTTTATAAAATCATGAAGGGCATAGATAAGGTGAGTGGCAAAGGTCTTTCCCCTCAGGTGGGCAAGTTCACAACTAGAGGCCATAGTTTTTAGGTGAGAGGAGAAAGATTTAAAAAAGATCTGAGGGGCAACTTTTTTAAGCAGAGAGTGGTTCGAATGTGGAATGAACTGCCAGAGGAAGTGGTGGATGTGGGTACAGTTACAACATTTAAAAAATGTTTGGATAAGTACATGAATAAGAAGCATATTGAGGGGTGTGGGACTAGTTTAATTTGGTTGGCGTGAAAGAGTTGGACCGAAGGATCTGTTTTCTTGCTGATTGACAATCTGACTCTAAATCAACTTGTGAATAGACTCGAATGGAACTTGCTCATGACCCAGAGTCTGCCTGTACTCTCACAAATCTGTATTACTCACTTGTTTTCACATTTATGCAAATAGTACTTCAATAAATAGAGTGCACAGGCAAAACAAAGTTAGAAATTAGTTAATCATTACTAGGTTAGCGGTTTCTTTTCATTCTGTCTTGGTAATAGACCTGCTACTTTGACGAGTAACCAAAACAAAATTGTGAATAGGAACGACGTTTTGTTATGACATGAAATTTGGGAAAATGGGAGAGGGTTAAACCAGCAATGGTATACAGCAAAGTCTTTGTGCTGATTTGGAGAAGCTGGGTAGTGTGTTTAATGCTGTTTTTAAAATGCCACTTCCTTTCAGTTTTGCCGCATTTAGAAAGCCCTTTGTGTGGTTTGTTGGAACTTAACAGATCTGGGCAACCCCTTGATGCTACCCACTGACCCTTTGCACCTCTTTCCTCTCCACTGAGAGAGGAAGATCCCACCTTTAGTGTCACAGTCAAACTGAGGTCAGTCTCAAAGTGCAGGCTCTTTCATAACTCCAAATTTCAATACACATTTTGAGAGACTGTGAATGCCTGGCATTGATTTTACACAAGGTATCTTTTCTTGGTTGTTTCCTCTAATTGTATTTCCAAAGAAATCTCTGCAGGAGTTTATCAGTGTACTAGGCCCAGCCACCTTCAGCTGCTTCCTCAATGACCTTCTCTACATTGTAAGATCAGAGGTCTGGATGTTTGTCAATGATCGCATGATGTTCAGCACCATTCAAAATTCCTCAGATACTGAAGCAGTCCATATCCCAATGCAATAAGGTTTGGACAATATCTAGGTTTGGGCTGAAAGGTGGCAGGTAACACTTTTGGTGAGTAATAATCATCACTAACAAGAAACAATCTAACCATCTTCCCTCTACGTTAAATGGCACTACCATTGCTGAATTCCCCCACTATCAGCTTGGGTGTTTCCATTGAGCAGAACTAACCATGGAAGTACTATGGCTACTGAGCAAAAATCAGAAGCAAGGAATTCTGCAGCAAGTAACTCGCCACCTTTACCCCAAAGCCTATCCAGCAACTACAGGACAGAAGTCAGGAACGTGATGAAATAATCCTCACTTCCCTTTTTGGGTGCAGTTCCAACAATGCTTGAAGTTCAAAACCATCCTGGAAAAAGCGGCCTGCTTGATTGACGCCCCATTCACTACCACATTCAACATTCACACCACCACTGATGCGCAGTGGCAGAAAGGTGTAAGATCTACTACATGCTGGCAACTCGCCAAGGCTCCTTAGGTATCACCTTCCAACTTATAAGTTATATCACTTAGAAGGACAGGGGCAAAAACGTGTATGAGATTTTCTTTCCAAGCCCCACACCATCCTGATTTGGAAATATCTTACTGTTCCTCCTTTGTCGCTGGGTTACTGTGGTACTCCTTCTCTCCACATCCCTACATGCTCAGACCTTTGAGCATAGGACTTGGGACATTATGTTGAGGCTGTACAGGACGTTGCTAAGACCTTGTCTGGAGTACTGTGTCTGATTCTGGTTGCCCTGTTATCAGCTGGATTATTATTAAGCTGGAGAGGGTTCAAAAATGACTTACCAGGATGTTGCTGGAAATGGAGAGTTTGAGTTATGGCGGGGAGGCTGGGACTTTTTGCACATGAGTGTAGAAGGTTCAGGGGTGACCTTATAGAGGTTTATAAAATCATGAGTCTAAATAAGAGGAATAGTAGGTGTCTTTTCCCAGCCGGGGTGGCGGGGGGGGGGAGATAATTTCAAGACCAGGGGTATATATT
The DNA here is from genome assembly GCF_004010195.1 of Chiloscyllium plagiosum. Taxonomy (NCBI): domain Eukaryota; kingdom Metazoa; phylum Chordata; class Chondrichthyes; order Orectolobiformes; family Hemiscylliidae; genus Chiloscyllium; species Chiloscyllium plagiosum. The sequence continues at coordinate 18,153,238 of NC_057728.1, forward strand.
TTAAGGTGAAAGGAGAAAGATTTTAAAAAGACATGAGGGGCAAATTCTTTACATACATTGGTTCATGTATGGAATGAATTACCAGAGGAAGTGAGATGGATGTAGGTACAGTTCCAATATTTAAAAGACATCTAGATAAATACATGAATAAGAAATATTTGGAGGATTGTGGGCCAGGAGCAGGCAGGTGGGGCTAGTTTAGTCTGGGATTATGGTCAGTGTGGACTAGTTGGACCGAAGAGTCTGTTTCTATGCTTACATTACAGGCCCTTCAGCCCAACAAGTCCACACCGACCCGCCGAAGCGCAACCCACCCATACCCCTACATCTACCCCTTACCTAACACTACGGGCAATTTAGCATGGCCAATTCACCTGACCTGCACATTTTTTGGACTGTGGGAGGAAACCGGAGCACCCGGAGGAAACCCACGCAGACACGGGGAGAACGTGCAAACTCCACACAGTCAGTCGCCTGAGGCGGGCGGCGCTGTGAGGCAGCAGTGCTAACCACTGTGCCACCGTGCCGTATGACTCTGACTGCAGGTGCCAGTGGCCTAAGCCTCAGGGGTAGTTACTCATTGCCAAGAGTTCTGAGAGGGACCTGGCATGAGGAACAGCAAGGTGCAGTGAAAGTCTGTTTTTTCCCTGCAACCTTCTTGCTCTCTCCCCATACATTCTCCCTCACCTGAGTCCAGGCATCCAACAATGAAGAACGTGTGATTTCACACACCCCACACCCCCCCGGATCCTAAATCCTGGGCAAGGTCCTGCATTGACCAGTTAGGTTCTCTCACCAGTGGGTGGGATTCATGTTGAGATCTTTAATGTCTGTCTAGTGTGCTAGTTGAAACTGGAGAAATTGTGATCTTTTCAAATAAATCAACGTACAGGAAAGATGTGGAGGCTTTGGAGAGGGTGCAAATGAGGTTTACCAGGGTTTTGGCTGGATTGGATGGTGTTAGCTATAAAGGAGCGATTGGTCAAACTTGGATTGTTTTCTCTAGAATGTTGGAGGCTGTGGGCGACCCAATAGAAGTTTATAAAATTATGAGAGGCATAGATAGAGTGCATACTCACAGCCTTTTTCCCAGGGTGATAATGTCAAATACTAGGTTTAAAGTGAGGGGGTAAGTTTTTTTTATATAGAGGTGGTAGGTTCCTGGCACACACTGCAAGGGGAGGATGTACAAACAGATACGATAGCAAAGTTTAAGAAGCATTCAGACAGACACATGAACAAGCAGGAAATAAAGCAATACAGACTATGTGCAGGCAGAGAGATTAGTTTAGAATAGCACCATGGTCAGCACTGATATGACAGGTTGAAGGGCCTGTTCCTGTACTGTTCTACGTTCTTCTGTTACTTTTACATTCTACTGTTTACTTTTGAGCCTGAGTGATTGCGTTGTACTCATGTAATGATACTGTGTCATCTAAATTACTCAGTCATTGATTGAACACTTTGATTTTACTTCATTCACCTTTTTGACCAGGTTGTCTGTAAAGAGTTCTCTTTCTGCTTTAGGTTCACACTGAAATAATTGTAGGATTGCACCGAGTCTACATCAGTGATGTGGGTACGCACCGCGAAATGTGAACAGTGGGAATTCCACCAGTATTTGTTAATGTTTGCCATGCAATCCCACTGACTGAGCTGTGTTGTTGGCAGCAGTTCTAAGGGTCATCATAAGGAAATGAGTTGAGAAATTAGCTGTCTTAAATGCCTTTTGTGTGGCTTGAATGTTACATCCATCCTAATCCCCTCAATCTGCTTATTTTAACAGTCTATAGTCACTCTTCACATTCTACATCACACGTAATCACTGAATAACCAAAATTAACAACTTTCCGTCAGTGGAAGAACTGGGATGATTTATTGTTAGCTATTGACTTTTTTCCTGTTTAGGGGATTCTAACCTCTAAACCGCAGAGAATGATTCCAATACAAGGCAGCAAAGACTTCAGATTGGGAGCAAGCAGATTCTGCTGAGTAAGCAAAGAATTTCTGCAACTCACAAAGCACTAATGTTTAAGTTAACCTCACTTTCTGTTCTTGTCTCACCAATCCAACCTTCCGATAGGTGATGAGTGTAAAATGTACCACTACCAAGCTAGTTGATTGCTAATTGGTCATCCTCTGGCATTAATGTGGGAAGGACTTTTCAGGACACAGCCTGCCCCAACCAGCAGACTTTATTGGATATCATTGGTGTGAAGATCCTGGTTCCTTCTCTTTCTCTGGAGCACTGAGCTCATTGTATTGCCTGGTATCACTACACGAGCTTGGTACACAATGGAAGCTATTCCTGATGCTTTTCCATCTTAGAGCCACATGAATTTACCTACAGAATCATTGGAATTTCGTCACATAACTCTTGAGATGGTGGATTGTTATTTCCCCCGGAACTGGTGGACAGTTCTTCACAGAATCCACTCACCCAGTATTACAACAGTTTCAGTCAATCTTAATAAACCTTTAAAATGGCAGCCACTCACTGTGTGCACTCAGTGCATTTGTGAAAGTAGGTATCCTGGGGGGATTATTTATTTACCATTTAGGGGTTATAAATGTATTCTATCCTTGGATTTCAAGTTGTCTTAATTTCATCCCAGACAATGCAGACTGTTTTCCTGGCCTCAGGCAACACAATTCTTCAAGAGCTAATATCAGAAACTAAGGTAAAGTCCTATTTTGCCAGGTTTTCATCCTTTCTTACATTCCCCTGGGGTTTTGAGGCTTTCCTGTGAGGATTGAGATGAAATAGTTTTAGAGATATGTCTCCACTTGAAGGCATAGAAGATTTCACTGTGATATAATGGCACATTGTTAACTTCAATTTTGAATGTGGATGTTGGCTAAGTGCTTGTCTCGGAGGTCTAGACGTCTCAGGGGGAGGGGGGAACGGAGTGGTGTGGATGAGTCACAGACTGGATGGAGGTAAAAGTGTTCTTTGAACTTCAAAGTTTGGGAAAAGTTCTTTGAACTTTTGATCTTTCTGGAATGTTGAACTCAGTACCTTTTGGTTTATCAGATGAGAATCCTGTTGAGATTTGTAGCAGAATGGTTTGTGTTTTGGTATCGCTAAGTTATATTAATGGTATATTGCAACTGGGCCTTGTTTTGTCTAAGTAAAACAGCACTACTATTGTGGGAAAGGTTACAGTAGTGTGCAGGAGTGTTTAGTATCAAAAGCTTGTCGGTTCATGTGTAGCTCTGATTGATTGATTGATTCAAGCTCTTGAAGCATACGTCGTGTCCCTACCTCTGGGGTAAAAGGTTTGGGTTCAATCCTGCCTACCCCAGATGCATCATATGTTTTGATTAAAATATTTACAGGAACACTCAGAAAAATTTCAGAAATCTGCTCATCCCTGGGTTCCCATTGGTGAACTGTTAGAATTTGCTTAAGAAACCTAAGGTTTACCTGACTGTTCAATGAAGTGTCTCCCTCCCAGAAAGACTGTAGAACCATTCAGTGCCCAAACAAGAGTCAAGCAATAAACCGAGCTGAACTTACCATATAAACAAACTTTCTATCAGGTGTAAGTCCCAACATGGTGCTAACACTGGCAAAGAAGCAGCACATCAGCACGGTTGGACGGTGGGGAGCAACTTTTCTTGCATAATGCAGAGAGGAAGAAAAGCAATTTGAATGAATTTCACATTGTTGTGATGTACTAACCTCTGGCTTGCTGTTTCTCAAGGGCTAGTGTTTTCATGTGTACAGCCAGTACAGGGCTGTCAAAGATTGCTAGCAAACTGCCTTCACTACTGGCATGTTTTTCCCACCTTGAAAGAGCAATTACAGAAGATTGGGAACAGATTGTTTGCTTGTGTCCTCAGCTTTCTACTGGTCTGTATACTTAAACATAGTACAGTAATAAACTGGAGTGAATTGCTGCCATTGTGTTATATCCCAGTGGTCGGTTAAACTACTGCACTGCTTCATGCGCACTTCATTGTTTCATTCCGTCTTAATGGTGACCTCAAGAGACCTTTGCCTCTTTACTCACACACACACATACATCCTGTTAGTCCAAGGTGACAGGAAGATTGCAGTTAGTACAATTGCACAGCTGTACCTCATATGATACTTTCTGTTCAGTGGTTTCTAAGAGGCTCCAGTGAAGTCGATATTTTTACTATTCACGCAGAAGATGTGAAGTAAATTTTGTAATACACATGACTGTGAAACTATCAGCTTTTGCCACAATAACTTCTGAAGTTGACTGCAATGTCTGGAATCTGACATGCAAGTTAAACCTGGAAATCTGGAAGTTGCTGTTATAATTCTAATCTATTCCGTAAAGATCATTGTTAAACCCTTATAAACTACCATTGCTTCAAAGTCACCAATCTTTTAAATCATGCACAAAATTGTGACAAACAAATTAGGGGTGGCACAGTGTCTCAGTGGTTAGCACTGCTGCCTCACAGCAGCAGGGACCCGGTTCAGTTCCCACCTCGGGCAATTCTCCCCACGTCTGCGTGGGATTCCTCCGGGTGCTCTGGTTTCCTCCCACAGTCCAAAGATGTGCAGGTTAGGTGAATTGGCCATGCTAAATTGCCCATAGTATTAGGTGGATTAGTCAGGGGTAAATGTAGGGGAATGGGTCTAGGTGGATTGCTCTTCGGAGGATCGGTGTGGACTTGATGGGCTGAAGGGCCTGTTTCCACACTGTAAGGAATCTAATCTAATCTCCATAGCATGGGAAAAGCTATTTTTACATCCATGTAATGTAATCTTTTTCAGTTCTGATGTTTTTTTAAAGTTTGCGATGTTGCAACTTCTAATGTGTATGTCAAATCATTTGTTTTCTATAAACTTAATCCTTCACTGTTTAAAAAAAGTAATTAGTGCATTTTCCTTCCTGTTCTTTGAGTATACTTAAAAATACCTTGCTTGGTGTCAGCATTGTTGCTGGAAACCTGGCAATCTGCATCAATGACTTGGATAAAGAGACCATATTTTATTATAATTCTATTTTCTGATGACAGAAAGATGAGAAAGTTGTGAAGAGAACACAAGGCATATACAAAGGATTACAAATAGGTTAAGTGAGTGGGCACAAAAATAACAGATGGAATATAACGTGGGGGAAATGTGAACTTGTCTGTTTTGGCAGGAAGAGTAGAAAGAAAGGATACCACTTAACTGGAGAGAGATTGCAGAATCCAGTGGTACAGAGGGATCAGATAGGCTTGTACACAAATGCTAATGTTAGTTTGCAGATGAAGCAAGTAATTAGGCTACTGGAATGTTGGTGTTTATTGCAAGAGGATTGGAATTTTAAAAAATAGATTTTTGCATCAATTAAACAGAATTGGTGACATGGAACTGGAACACTTTGTACAATATTGGTCTTTGAGAAAATACATCATTGTGTTAGAAGTGGTTCAGTTAACTGATTCTGTGATGTTTGGATTATCATCAGGGGAAAGGTTGGACAGTTGGACCTGTCTCCATTGTTGTTCATTAGAAGAATGAGGAATGACCTTATTGAAACCTGAGAGGCTTGATAAAGTGGAAGCTGAATTGATGTTTCCCCTTTTAAGAGATTAAAGTTAGAGCTTACTGTTTTAAAAACCAAAAGTTTCGATTTAAATAAAAGCAAACTGCTGGAGATCTGAAATAAAAACAATGTGCTGAGAAACTCAGCAGCCCTGGCAGTATCTGTGAAGAGATAAACCAAGTCAATGTTTTGAAAACTGTATAACTCTTCTTTGGAACTGGGAGTTGGAGCTCAGCTTCTGCATACATTACCAAAGTTCCACTGCAGAGTCACACCAGCCTCGGAACGTTAGCTCTGTTTTTCTAGCAATTGTTTTTTATCTCCTGCTTAAGATGTAGGTGATTTTTGTTTCTCAGGGTCGTGAGTCTATGGAACTACCTCTCCAAGAGAGGAGTGGAGTCCGGGTCACTTTGTACTTTTAAGACTGTGTTTGGTCAATCTTTTGCTTTGCAAGGGAAAATAGATTGTAGGCAGCACTCGGAATAGCCTTGATCTTTTGAGAAGGCTCAAGGGATGGTCTGCCCTTGTTTAAATTTACAGACTCCCCTTTCTTGATTTCCGTAGTTTCAAACAAATATAGGCCCAGAAAAACCCATACCATAGATCTCTGAGGTGTGATTACTGTCTGAAGTGTAAAACGTGGGATTTATGAGAGTGACACTGAGCTAGAGGCATAACTTGTTAATCATGGACTACAGAATTGGATTTAAAATTTCACCTATGATATTCATACTTTGGTTCTGTGCCCTCACCCCCAGTCAATATAGTGTTGAGCAGGCAAAAGTCAGCAGTGCCTTTGAGCTGGAGTTCATGGTGCTCTGAAAATTAGTCTCTGAGGGAGCTTGGCAGAGATTTTGGAATATTTGCAGGCCCCTGACTGTTCTCTCTCACACAGGAGCCATTGTGTGCAGCCAGGGGAATTGGGTTTTGTTAGCACTTTATTTTGTCTCTGCAGTCCAGCTTTCCTTTCTTTATGTACAAAGCCTTCCTACGCTGGAAAAGTCTTTGCAACAGTCTCTATGGTGCAAAGAGTGTGAGGTACCAAAGGGCATGCACATTAAATATCCATTTAGCTTCCATGTAGAAGAAATGTAAGGCTCTCAATATAAACAGCATTTTAAAACTGAGGCTGTTGTGTTAAAGTGGAAAACAATGCATTTCACTACCTCATCACTGATGACTATTTGATATGTCAATATGAAACAAAATATTCATTGTTAATTGATGTTTTTTCTCCTCTCTATTTCAATCTGGAGAGAATTATTTTGGCCAAAGGATCAAGATACTAATTGGTGCTGTGCTAATAGGACACATCTGTTTGAAAGGCTGTTTTTAACACACCATTTTGATCCTAATTGTTGTTTATCAGAACATGGGCTTGCTAAACCTGAGAGCTGCAGGATTACCACCCGAGTGCTGATTATCCACAATTTTCATTGGGAGCATGAGCATTTAAGCCTTATAAACACTCTGCACACATCCAGGCCAATTCAAGTTATGGAAAACTAAAATAAGGACAACAATTTCAGGACAGAGTAAGTTGAGAAAATTGAGGATCAATCACATTTCAAACAGAAATAATCAGCATTTTTCAGTTTTGCTGCATCTGAGCCACAGCAATGAATGAAGATAACTTCCTGGTGGATAATTAGGTTGGCCAGCAAGAGGCCAGCTCTAAATCTGTAATATTAGCACACCCACCCACCCACAATAGTTAACGGGCAAGTCTTTTTTTTAATCATTCAATAGATGTGGGCATCGCTGGCCAGGCCAGCATTTATTACCCATCCCTTAATTGCGCAAAGGGCAGTTAAGAGTCAACCACATCACTGCTGGTTTGAAGTCACACATTGGCCAGACTGTGTAAGGATGACTGTTGCGTTCCCTAAAGTGAAGAGATAGGTCTTTCTGACAATCAGCATTGGATTTGTGGTCATCATTAGACTCTTAATTCCAGATTTTGATTGAGTTCAGATCCCACTATCTGCCATAGTGGGATTTGAACCCAGGTCCCCAGAATGTTATCTGGGTCTCTGAATTAACAGTCTGATGAAAATACCATGAGACCATTACAGTCAGCCACAGGTTACTTGTGAAAGGGTTTCCCCTCCACAGTGTAGGTCAGGCAATGTCTCATTTGAACATTTTGAAAATCCGTCCGTATCAATGAATCTCTAACAGCGCTGTGGGCACCCCAAGGACTGCAGCAGTTCAAGCTCACCACCAGCACCTCCAGAGCAATTAGGAATAAGCAAAAAAATGCTGGCTTAGCCAATGATCCCTATATTCCATGAATGTATTTTTCAAAAATCTGCATGGATTAGCTCTTTCCTGAGGCTCTTTTTTTTCCTTTCTGCTACCTACATCAGGAGCTTCCACTCCAGGAAGGCTGCTAATCATCCACTGCTGAAGCTTTCCTATTGGCCCTTTAGCATTGGCACATGTCGGCCGTCCATTAGTGGGTGGCATTTGTGTCAACTGACTGTCCTTCGACCACCTTGAAATTTTGTCAGACATCAGCACGATAAAGGATCAGAAGCCAGAAACAATTCTGGCGTCAGGATCTGTCCCAAAATTGAAAATTCAGCACGATAGCTATCTGTATTTGAAAAACTTGATAAAGTGACTGATGTATTATTCATGCAATCAATGTCCATTCCACAGTTAGCCATCCTGGGAACAAAGCCATGTTTAATAGCATCAATTGTTTCAGATGAGCCAAATGGCTTTGCTTGTACTGGGTCATACTCAACTAAAAAAGGTGCAAAACTCCTTTTCAACGAAACAGAATATTTCAGCGCCTCCTAATTATTGAGATGTTGACTCAGTTGCAGCTTTCAATTCTACCCAAATTTTCTGTAGCATTGATTTTCCCTTAGCTGTTTTCTCCAGTTCAGTGTGCAGTTGTGGAGACCAGATCACAATAATTTTCCTCTGCCACAATATTGTTCCTCTGTTAGCTCTGCCTACTCAGTCCATTTACATTCCTTCCTCCGTCAAATGAGAAAACGGTGAATTCCTCTTTGCTTTATACATGGATGAGGACAACAGATCGCTAACTACTAAAATAAACAAAACCTGAAAAAAAATACATCAGAGAAAAGTGCATACTATAAGTCAGCGTGAGAGGGAAAAAAAACAGCAGGATGCATAGGAAGAATGGGAAAGTTATTAACATACCAGGTCGGTATATAAATGCAATTGCGGTGTTAAACTATTACAGAGAGTGGGACAGGATTGGGGGCCAAATATGTTGATCGTTTTGATCCTTAGAAATGATAAGCAAATGGGAAAAAGTGAGTTGAAACCTGGATAAAATACATTATCAAGCTCAATTGCAATGCACTGTTCTGTTCTGAGGCTAACTGCATTGACCCCTCTCTGTCACAGCAGAAATGAACTGACTCCAGCACATGTCTGAGATTAAACATTCCTTCTTCTCTGTGGTTGAGCTACTTAATGGATACACTTATTGAACTGTTAAAGCAAGATGTGATGTGTAACTCAGAGTGAATAAGTAAACACTTGTTTACATAAATGAAGGGTAATCAGTAAAGTTACTGATTTCAAAATGTCATCTCTATTCAAGGATTTTCTTTATCTTGTATCACACTATACTGTTAATCAGTGTGCTCCTTTGTTTGTGAGATGTACCTACTGTAAAAACGAAATACACTTCGTGATATAAGTATACTTGGGTAAGCTCGCGATAATTTAAACAGCAACCTTCATGGGCAGTTTCTGTGTGACCTTAAAGTTTAAGTTGGCTGTTCACAGTTTCTGTACACTGCCGTATGGCAACTTCCCACTAGTCTTTCAGAATATCAGCACGATCAATGGTTTCCACAAATGCGCCTAGAGTTTAGTTAAAGCAACTATTTTCTCAATATAAAAGCAAAATACTGCAGCTGCTGGAAATCTGAAACAAGCACAGGAAATGCTTGAGAACCTCTGAGGAATTCATATCAAACATGAAATGCTAACTCTGCTTCTCTCTCTGCAGATGCTGCCAGACTTGCTGAGTTTCTCAGTAATTCTCTTTTTTTTCTTCAATTTTCTCAGTGTATCTAATACAACAGGGGCAGTTAGTCTGTTTTCTTTGCTTTCTTAGCTAATATATAATGCCAGTTACAAATTGAGCCACTGAGATTTCAGCAGCTGCTTTCCTGACTTTTTGGTGTACAACACACATACTGGAGGATAATTGTCCTCTTGACCTGTAAAGGAGCCAGTTCCTATTTCAATTCAATTACTGTTTGGTTACTTCACAATTTTGTCAGTTATGGTTCTAAAGCTTTACAGCAATAGGAGAGAGTACAGTATTCCTGAGGAGAATTGTATGAATGAAAATATTCCAGTAGAGTAGGACCATCATTTGCAAAGTGCCACTGAGGCTGTACTTAAAGTAATTGTAAAGAAAAAGTGCTGTCCTTCCTTTTCATTACTATGTCAGTTGGCATGATGAATGATATTCATGTTTGAAGTCAAGAGAGCCATTTCAAGCTGAAGACTCTGTCAAACAAGGTGCCAACGAAGTGTGGTTACTGTCTAGAAGCCAGTAGCTAGTGGTTAGTTGTGACTTAAAAACTCTCATGATTTATAAGATCTTCATTCTCATCTGTTGTAGAGATCAGATACGACGGGGTTTGTTTCTTTGGTGTCTGGTTTTTGCAGGAGACAAAACAAAAGCTTAACTTGTGTAATGTTCTGTCGCAAATATATCTAGACTCTAGTTTTCTTAAGATTTGCAATTGGACTCCCTCAACATTTTGAGTAATCAAAGTTTCTTTTTAAAAGCCATCTTGAATTCTGATGCAATAAAATCAGTTGTGTTTTTGATGTCTGGACTGAGAAAGTGGGAGGAGATTCAGAAAAACGATCACCAATGTCATTCTTTGTCACGTTTGCGCCCGCACAAAGGGTACATCTACTGTAAGGAATGAGGATTTCAGCTGTGTGCCTGAGATTGAAGATGGTCTCACTGAAATGAAATTGCATGAAATTAGTTTATCCAGTTTTGTAAGGTTTGCAGCGCTCAGTGAAACTTGTGCAAGTAATTTTCAATGTTGTAATTTTCATGAAGCGACAAAGAGCCATTATTCAGGCGTCAAGGATGGCTTATGTTGGAAACGTTCCAGAAGTTCAAAAAAACACGTGAGGTATCTGGACCTACAGTTTGGATATGTCTGTGAGGCTCATTTGAAATTTATGTGAGTTATGTTAAATTTGGCCCCAGAATGCTAGATTTGGAGACTGATTTCAAAGGAGAAAGATTCTATCACTATGCCCTGATCATTTTAAAACTGCATAATATCATTAGAAAAATATTTATAAACTACTTAGCAGAGCAACTCTCAATTTATTTACCAGTCGAATTTATAGCAGCTTGTTCTTTGGCTGTTTGGAAGTTCAGTTTTCATAAGTGCCAACTGTTTGCCAACTTTTGCCCACAGTGCTGACCTCTGTTAATGGCCCAAATGTAAAACTACTTCTGCATATCAAAAATGGACCCACAATCTAAAATATGCTTTCTCCTGTACATGCAGGACATTTCAATATGGAAGAGAGATTGTGCAATTTAATGGGAAACTGGTACAATGTTTCACTCTGCAAACTCTGTGAATGTTCACTGGCGTCTAAACTGAAAAATGCAAACATAAAGAAATGATGAAAGATATAGATTTACTGTGTGAGCTACAGATGTAAAGGACAGTGGTTAGCACTGCTGCCTCACAGTGCCAGAGACCCCGGGTTCAATTCCCGCCTCAGGCAACTGTCTGTGTGGAGTTTGCATGTTCTCCCTGTGTCTGCGTGGGTTTCCTCCGGGTGCTCCGGTTTCCTCCCACAGTCCAAAAAATGTGCAGGTTAGGTGAATTGGCCATGCTAAATTGCCCGTAGTGTTAGGTGAAGGGGTAAATGTGGGGGAATGGGTTCTGGGTGGGTTGCTCTTCGGAGGGTCGGTGTGGACTTGTTGGGCCGAAGGGCCTGTTTCCACACTGTAAGTAATCTAATCTAATCTAAAAAGATATGTGTTGACATGATGCACCAGAGACAGATAGGGAAAATCCATTCAAATACACCATAAACAAGCACAGAATGCTAGAGAAACTCGACAGGTATCGCCACATCCTTGGAAGAAAAGCAGAATTAATGTTTTAAGTCTAATATGACTTCTTCAGAAATGCAAAGCGGAAATTGTATTATGGTCAATTGTACCCTATTAGACATGCTGCTTCCAAATTAAAACACTACAATTCTTGGAGGTGCTATTGTAATCCTTCAATGTATTGTAACTTTTCTCCCATTGTCACGGTATTTCTAAACTAGAGTTTTACAAAAGTAGATGCTTTTAAATAGAATTGAGGCTTTACAATGATATTGCACTCTTTGTATAGCAGTCGCATAAATGTTAACAACTTAATTTGACTTTATTCAGCCTCTTGTCAGCTGCTACTCCGATGTGAGAGTGTGGCAGTTTTCTGTGTTGTGACTGGACACATTTTGCCTCAGTTTCTTTAGCCACTATAAGCACAGCCTGCATTGAGGATGTATTTCCTTCTGCACTGTTCATGAATATTGCAAAGAACTGACCATACTAAACCCTTCTCTTGCAGTCTTTGAGCATTGCAGAGAGTTGCTGTCATCCATCTCAGTCAGACTAATCCATTACGGGTGAAAATAATATAAGCCACATGTCTGGCTCCTTATTAAATATGCCCTCAAACATCACAAGCGTAGAGTATGTGGCTGCAAATTCCAGTCTTCGACTTAAATATGCAACTGACATTCACTTTCTTTGGATGAAACGTGGATTAAATTGAGAATTCCCAGTGTGAACGTGGCTATGATAAATATGTACAGAAATATGAAACAGCATTGTTTTTGAAGGCCTAGAGTCTTTTTGTACAATGAGCTTCTCCTAATGTCCGAAGAACAGTAGCTAACTTAATTATACACTGTGGAAGGCCTCATTTCAAGTACTCTCTTTCCCCCTCCCTCTCTGTCTCTTCTGCCCGCCTCTCTCTCCCCACTCCCTCTCTCTCTTTCTCTCTTTCCCCTTCTCTCCCCACTCTCTTTTTCCCCTCGTCTGTCTTCCCCTTGCCCTCTCTCTCTCTCTCTCTGTCTCGCGCTCTCTCTCTCTGTCTCGCGCTCTCTCTCTCTGTCTCGCGCTCTCTCTCTCTGTCTCGCGCTCTCTCTCTCTGTCTCGCGCTCTCTCTCTCTGTCTCGCGCTCTCTCTCTCTGTCTCGCGCTCTCTCTCTCTGTCTCGCGCTCTCTCTCTCTGTCTCGCGCTCTCTCTCTCTGTCTCGCGCTCTCTCTCTCTGTCTCGCGCTCTCTCTCTCTGTCTCGCGCTCTCTCTCTCTGTCTCGCGCTCTCTCTCTCTGTCTCGCGCTCTCTCTCTCTCTCTCTCTGTCTCGCTCTCTCTCTCTGTCTCGCTCTCTCTCGCTGTCTCGCTCTCTCTCGCTCTCTCTCTCGCTCTCTCTCTCTCTCTCGCTCTCTCTCTCTCTCTCTCTCTCCAGTTCGGATGGTGAGTGATAACTTCACAACGTGAGCAGGCTAGTAAACTGATTTCTTCTATTTCAGGGAGTTCACGAATCTAAGGGTGTGACAGGGGATTACCTCCGGCTCGAGTTGCTGATACAGAAGGTGGTTTCTCCATACCTGGGAACGTACGGAGTGCACACGGTGGATGAACAAGCTACACACTCCGCGTGCCTTCTGGGTAAGAACATACAGAACTAATTTCTCATAACTAATTACAAACTATAAATCATTGAGAGGGGGTGAAGTAATTTGTAGAAAGGTTTCATTGAACATGATTGGAATAGATGAAGTTTAGAAGAGAAATCCCAAATATGTGTAAGGCTGTTCACTGGATAAAGGATATTGATAGCTTTTTGAACAATTAGGGCATGATGGTGTTACACACCTTTTGGGTGGAACTCGTTCTATGTTATGCTAATCTGTTAGAATGCTAATAGTGAAACATGTGACATGTGTTGCTTACTGTAATCTGGCCTCTGACATCTTCCAAAACTCAGCAAACATAGGCCTCATCTGATGTCCCCTTTCCAATAGTCCACCTATTGCTCCTGCATGTTAGACCTGACATTTTTAAATATACTTGGTCCTTTGGATATGTGTTGCACTGTGTTTTGCAACTTCCTGAACTCAAGGTTGATTGGGTTCCTTTGGTCACAACACTTCAGAAGTGTGTGGATGGTCAGGATTGAGAATGATCTGTATGTGCATGTGATATGTATGTTGGGGCTTGGTGAGCTCAGTCGGTAGAATGGATGGTTTGTGATGCAGAGTAATACCAACCATTCTGGTTTCATTCCCGCAGCAACTGTGCAAGTCCCAACTTATCAACCTTGTCCCACTCCTGAGCTGTGGTGACCCTCAGGTTAAATTCATTACCAGACCCTCGCTGTAATGAGAGAGCAGCCCTATAGTCCTCTGAGACTGTGGTGACTTCTCATGGATAGGTATGTGACCTTAAGAAAGATAAAATTATCCTTTGGTCCTAACCCTTCCTCAAAAAATGCATATGTTTTCCTTATTGGTGTTTGTAGTTTAAAATTTTCTTATGAAGTTGAATTCAACTCTAGACTCGAGGGCTGAAAGTCTGAATGTAACCTTGCTGCTAGGTTTAAATGTTAATCATGTCCTTTTCATTGATTTGTGTCCTTTTTGAACATTTTGACAGTATCTATCCGTAAATCATTTTATTTATTCATGTCAGGCAACATTGCATTTTCTATTCGAGAGTGATCTAGCAATCTATTCTAGGCTTGTGTTGTTTCTGTCGCCACTCTCAATAGAATGACTGCTGTCCGTCAGCTAAGCTTCCCTCCACATTTTGTATGTTTCTTCCTATCTTGCCTTCTGCCCTTATTCAATCCTCATTAAGTTGTCATTGATTACCATTTGCCTCGGATCTTGCCCAAATAAATGTTCTGAGCTGCAGGTTGCTCTGTACCACAAATTTTTTTGTTTTCTGTACTGCCCCAGGTTGTTTTTCCATCTGAGCAGACTGATGGCCACTCCCTATCTGAGCCAAGATGCTGACCAGCAGTTCTGCCTTGGTGGTCACTCAAGTCATCAGACTCCTCTTCCAAGGTGTTCCGCCTCTACCTCCTTCCCTCAGAGTCGGTCTCTCATCTCCTGTGCCTTCTCTCACTGTAGCCTCACCCTCAACAGGCTCCATAACAAATCCTACCTTGTGGGCCTCAATCTATCTGGTGCTTTTCGAGCTGCTCTCCACAATTTTTGCACAAGTAAAAAAGCAATTAAAAGGAAGTTTAGGAAAATAAAGCTGTCTACAAAGATTAGTTAAACAAACAGTTGATTGAGCACAGTTTGTGAATTCCATATAAAAATACTAAGAGCGGGGATGTTATGGGTAGGTCATGTTAACTGTTAGCTGTATATTACAATTGAATTATTCTTAACTGTAAAATGGATGGGAAGGGTTTTTACAGTGGGAAGGACAGAAGAAATGGAGGTTAAGTTTTCTGGATAACTTAGCAACCAAGTAGAGCAAGGTTTTGGGGAAAGAGAAATAGGATGTTGTTTCTTTTTTTAAAAAAACTGAAAGTTGGCACCTGATTTGAGGAGGCCCAAGGAAAAGTGAATTGGTGATGATACCAAAGATGGCAAATTTCTTATGAAAATCTTTAACGTTGTTGTTCAGTGCAATTATTATTTCATTGGACCAGGCTCCATCCAAACCTACAGGTGTGATTTCATAGAGATGCCTCAGTGAAACCTGAAGTGTGTTCCGCAGTCTGAGCTCTGTGAAGCCTCTCCCGTTTTGAACTGGAATTCATTCATTCATTGTGGTTGTCAGTAATGATGTGTTTCAAAAGGCACAACTATGTAAGCTTGAGTGAGTGTGTAGTCAGGTTTGCTGTTTATTTTCCTTCTGCAATCTCAGTCTTGGCAATGGCCTTGTTTTCCACATTGCTGATTTTTTTTAGGTTGTTGTTGCTAAAAGAATCAATTGTGTATTTCTCTTCAGCAGAGAAACGATTGCTTCCCCGCTGTTCCAAGTCAAATGAAATTCTGACCAAGAACCCAGTGGTGCGCTCCAAGAGCTACAACAATCCGATGTTAACCCCAGTCGCAGAATACGAAAGCGAAGGAAGTCTGGTCAATGGCACAAGTATCAGAAGGCACTCCGTATCAGAAATGACAACTTGCATTGAGTCTGATGGCTATTTAAATCTCAGTCCCTGCGTCACAACCCCCATTGTAGACCCAATGTCAGTCAACACTGCCGCCGCAGCACAGAATCACTTGCCTGGAGAGCAAGAGCGAGCGAGCATACGAACCATTAATGAACTTCTCCAGTGCAAAACGATGAGTGAGCCCATCATCAGCCAGCAACAGGATTGTTTCCTCGTTCAGGCCCCGAGAGGTGACCAAGACGATGCCTTTAAGTTATCGAGTAGCCCTTCCATGACACCTGCGGCATCGTCCAGTCCTGAAAGCACAGGAGACAATACTTTGGAATCAGTGGGTACAGACTCTGAGGGGATTTTTCTCGACTTCGGTCACAGATGTTCCGAGACGCCAACATACAACAGAGAGTTGAGCAGACAAAGTGTGGTGTGACATTAAGAACAGCAAAACCAGTAATGCAGTGACGCAATAAAGGAAAGCCCCCACAACCACAGCCAAGCTGTCACTGTTGCAGTGCCAGTTATTAGATGTTGAAGTGTTTTTAAATTTGTCAAACTGAAGGAGAAGATTTCTGATACACAAGTTGAATTCAAAGTATGGACCATTGTTAAAACCAGCAACACCTAATGTCTACAGCAAATTTGTAATACAGTAGCGCCTCGACTTGCGAACTTAATCCATTCCGGGACCCGGTTCGCGAACTGAATCAATTTTTCCCATTGTTCGGATAGCGTAAGAATGCTTGGACAGCTGTTCACAGCGCACGCGCCAAAGACGAATTGAATGAGATCACGCGGGGCCCGAGAGCTTTTGCATTCAACAAGCGCATAGCAAAGCAGAACAATGAAACCACGTGGTCGCACACGGGCTTTTTGCGTTCGTACCTTCGTTCGTACCTTGAATTTTGTACGTACGTTGAAGCAAAAGTTACGTACAATCCTGTTCATAAACCGATTTGTTCGTGAACGGGGTTTTTCGTATGTCAAGGCACTACTGTATATGTAAAACCCAGCCAAAACCAACAGAAAGAGACAAATTCCTGGTTTCGCCATTTCTCCCATCTTAACACTCCATGAATCTGTAGCTTTGCAGAGCAAAAGACCACAGACATATTTCTGCAGTGCACAGACTCAAATCATATTAGATTATTCTCAGTTATTGCTTTTTCTGGCTCTGTGTTTTTGCTGCAATTTCAGTTTTTGACAGATTTACAGAGAAACAGAGCAGTGGACGTTAAGCAGCGGAATAGTTTAATTTCTTTTGTTCTTTCTTGGCATGTGAGCGATGCTGATCAGGCCAGCATTTATTGCCCATCCCTAACCGTCCCTGAGCTGTGTAGTTTACTTGACCATTCCAAAGGGCAGTTAAGAATGAACCACACATAATGAAGTCTTCATTATAAAACAGCGTTCACAGTTCAGTATGTATTTCAAAACAATAGTCTAATTGGTGTTTCCCAATTGAAACATTTTGTGACCAAATGCTTTCACAAGTCACCTTCCTTTACCCATTGAAAATTACACAAGATTTCCTCATGTACTTCATTTTTCTCATAGTTTTCAATGATTTGCACATTGGACTTATAATTTGTAGATTTTTTTTAACGCTTGTGATTTGTAGAATAATTTTAAGTTTCATCTTTAAACAGGCATTTCATCTGGATAAATCTATTGTGTAAATCGTGACTATTGAGAAAAGAAAAGCCTGCTGACTCTCTGATTTAAAAATACTGAACAGTATCTAAAGAAACCTTCCATTGGGAGATATCAGAGCTGTTAACCTTTTGAGAATTTGACCAGTGCTGCCTGGGCTCAGTATCATGATTTGCATTACCTGGTACATGAATGGGACCAATAGATCTGTGAGAGCAACATAAAAGGGAGCTTGATTCAAATTTCAGAGAGAGCCATACATTTAGTAACAAAAGTGTTTAAAAGTTGTTGGCAAGAGCACTGATGTTTCCATTTACAAGAAGTCAGGTTCTCCTGTTGACACTGCTTGATGATTTGCTGTGCTCTTCTCATTCTGATGCTGCAGTTTAAAGTGCAGAAGATTCCCTGTTTAAGTGCTGTTGGATTTTACATGGGATACCTCTGATAGAAAGCACTTTATAAATTGAATGTAACTGAAGAGTAGGGGCTGAGAAAAGCTGGATTTAAAAAATCCCCACACGGAGTTTCTCCAGGACAAGCAACGAGAAATGCTTCAGTCCATTTTTACCCTGCTCAACCATCCCTAAAGTCAAAGACTAATATATCAATCATTACTGGATAGTTTATCCAACACAAAGCAATAAAGGAGACCTAAACACAATCAAGTATAAAGTCTGGTGGGCCAACCAGTAAGGAGTTACTGAAGCAAGAGTTAAGTTCATTAGCTCAGTGGTGGTGGGGAGCAGAGCTCTTTACCAACTCATCCTTGGAGATGGTGCATTCAGAATGTTTTTCTTGCCTCATCACCAATTGTTTGTAAAGGTTATAAGTAGGAATGTCTAGAACAGTGTATTCATGTTTTAACCATTTTATCCCCTGTCCACCTCCCACCATGCTGTACTGCCTGAAAATGTTGACCGTTTTCTGAGTACAAAGCAGCCTCTGGCATTATCATCAATCACAGCACACACTCACTGGGTATCAATGGTAGTCAGGAACAGAAACTAATGAGTATCAAACCCAAGTGGGCACCATTACACCCGTCAAGATCATTTAATACAACTGAGACTGGTGATCAAACCCTGGAACCCTCCTGGTTTGTCAGGGTGCCATCTGTAGAGTGGTTGATGGAGTCTTGATGTCATTGTTGACCCTACAGTGGTTAGTTAGATTTTGACAAGACTTTATTCTAGCCAGTCACCATTTTATTTTACTTCATTAAAGATGCATGCCCTACCACACATACTGTTCCGTAGAAATAAGTTGCAACAAATAAGCTCAGTAAAGACAAGTTAGCAGGCACTTTGTTAATGAAAATATTTGTTTGAAGGAGTCCTTTGCTTATTTTCATTACATTCTGCAATAGTTGTTAATAGGCCCATTCAATAGAGGCTATTTGTGTATTTTCTACGAATGTGCAGCCTTATGGGGCTTATGGTATTTGCAATTGTAAACTGTTCAATGGATTTAATATCACAAGAGCCATGGATATTAATGAAAAGTAGATCCTACTTAAGTCTTCACTTAAGAACATCTGATTGATAAATACATTCTTAAGACAACTGACTTCATATGAGATTGCTATATATCCTTGCCTGTATTATAAATGTTGTTTTATCATGTAAAACAGCAAGTTTATTGCTTTAGCCCATAAAAGTCAGCAGACTTATTTTTATTTAAGAGAGCTTGCACTAACAAGAGTAAAAATATCCTCTTTTAACTTGCTGGTTTCATGTTATTTGTTTCCTTTCTCATGGTTCATATTAGTGTGAGTTTCCATGGGCATCCTTTGTACCTAGCAAATGGTGATAGGCTGTTTGATCATGCATGCCCACAATTTCCAACATTGATCATTGCACAGTAGTGAGGAACAAGAACTCTGGCTATTCTTTCCCCACCTGAGCTCAGGGATACAGAGATCAGCAGTGAAACACTACGACATAAAAATGTTCAAACAGATCTGCAAACTTTTCCCTATTGATTTTGTTTTGTTGACTTCAGTCTTTAAGTTTGCTTTCACAGTGAATACTGACAAAATTGTTAGGGAAGTAAGATTGGACAAGGAGGTAGATGAATGGCTGTCCCTTGCAGGAGCTACAATTCTTATCCTCATCCAAACACTCAAAATATAACAGCTCCGAGATTCTTCAAGTCATCTTTGCCCAGTGATGGAATTGGCACTAAAACCAGAATACTGTGTGCAGTTTCGGACATCTTATTTAAGGATGGATGTAAATGTTTTGAAGGTGGTTCGTGGATGCACCTAACTTTTTCACGCAGAGAGTGGGGCATTTATGGAATGAGCTGCAAATGATACTGGTGGAGGCTGGTACGTTTAAAAGGCAGCTGAATGGGTATATGAATGTGAAGGATTTAGAGGGATATGGGCCAAATGCTGGCATAGGGACAAGGTCAGATTGCGATGTGTAATCGGCTTGGGCGAGTTGGACAGAAGGATCTGTTTCCGTGATATATAATTGTAAAATTTTGCATCAGTGTTTATTGTGGAAAAGGGCATGGAAGATATAGAATGTAGGGAAATAAATGGTGACATCTTGAAAAATGTCCATATTACAGAGGAGGGAGTGCTGGATGTCTTGAAACACACAAAAGTGGATAAATCCCCAGGACCTGATCAGGTGTACCCTAGAACTCTGTGGGAAGCTAGGAAAGTGATTGCTGGGCCTTTTGCTGTGATATTTGTATCATCGATAGTCACAGGTGAGGTGCCAGAAGGCTGGAGGTTGGCTAACGTGCCACTGTTTCAAAAAGGTGGTAAGGACAATCCAGGGAACTATAGACCTGTGAGCCTGATGTCAGTGGTGGGCAAGTTGTTGGAGGGAATCCTGAGGGATGGGATGCACCCGTATTTGGAAAGGTATGGACTGATTAGGGATAGTTAACATAGCTTTGTGCGTGGGATATCATGTCTCACAACTTGATTGAGTTATTTGCAGAAGTGATGAACAGGATTGATGAGGGCAGAATGGCGAAAGTAGGCCATTCGACAAGGTTCCCCATGGGAGACTGATTAGCAAGGTTAGATCTCATGGAATACAAGGAGAAATTGCCATTTGGATACAGAACTGGCTCAAAAGTAGAAGACAGAGGGTGGTGGTGGTGGTGGTGGAGGGTTGTTTTTCAGACTGGAGGCCTGTGACCAGTGGATTGCCACAAGGATCGGTGTTGGGTCCACCATTTTTCATCATTTATATAAATGATTTGGATATGAGCATAAGAGGAATAGTAAGTAAATTTGCAGATGACACCAAAATTGGAGGAGTTGTTGACATCGAAGAAGGTTACCTCAGATTAGAATAGGATCTTGATCAGATGGGACAATGGGCTAAAAAGTTGCAGATGGAGTTTAATTTAGATAAATGTGAAGTGCTGCATTATGAGAAAGCAAATCTTAGCAGGACTTATGCACTTAATGGTAAGGTCCTCGGGAGTGTTGCTGAACAAAGAGACCTTGGACTGCAGGTTCATAGCTCCTTGAAAGTGGAGTCGCAGGTAGATAGGATAGTGAAGAAGGCGTTTGGTATGCTTTGCTGTATTGGTCAGAGTATTGCATACAGAAGTTGGGAGGTCAGGATATTGGTTAAAGGCCACTTTTGGAATATTGCATGTACTTCTGGTCTCCTTCCTATCGGAAAGATGTTGTGAAACTTGAAAGGGTTCAGAAAAAGGATGTTGCCAGGGTTGGAGGATTTGAGCTACAGGGAGAGGTTGAAAAGGCTGAGGCTGTTTTCCTTGGAGTGTCGGAGGCTGAGGGGTGACCTTATAGAGGTTTACAAAATTATGAGGGGCATGGATAGGGTAAATAGACAAAGTCTTTTCCCTGGGGTGGGTGAGTCCAGAAGTAGAAGGCATAGGTTTAGGATGAGAGGGGAAAGATAGAAAAAAGACCTGAGGGGCAACTTTTTCACGCAGAGGGTCATGTGTGTGTGGAATGAGCTGCTAGAGGAAGTGGTGGAGGCTAGTACATTTGCAACATCTAAAAGGCATCTGGATGGTTTATGAATAGGAAGGGTTTGGAGGGATATGGGCTGGGTGCTGGCAGGTGGAACGAGATTCTGGGATATCTGGTTGGCATGGACAAATTGGGCCGAAGAGTCTGTTTCCGTGCTGTACATCTCTATGTCTCTAAATAGTCCATTCAGCCATTTGAGCTGCTCTGCCATTCAATCTGATCAAGGCTGATCATCCAACATGGTACTCTGTTCCTGCTTTCTACCCGTACTCTTTGATTCCTTTAGGCCTAAGAACTAGATTGATACCTGCACTCAGCAGGTTGGAGAGACTGAGCTTGCTTCCATTGCAGTTTAGGAGAGTGACAGATGATGTCATTGCGGTATATAAGGTTCTGAATCAGCTGGACAAAATGGAAATGATGTCTCCTCTTGTGGGTGAGTGCAGAACTCGGGGACAATGTTTTAAAATGAGGGGTTGCTGTTTTAGGACTGCGATGAAAGGGTTGTTCTTTCCGTCTCAGTAACTGAGATATCCGTGAATGAGAATGTAAATTTAAACTTGCTATGTGGTGGCTCCAAGATGCTTGTAAATGGAGTTAGAGCAGAATTTGGCCACACAGTGAGGAGTGTACAAGGAGTATAGGAAGGGGCTGAGTATACAGCCTTGCAGAACACTGGTGTTAATCCATGGAGGAAGTGTTGACCTTACAGGCTTATTAAAACAGAAAAGCTAGGGGCTGATAACAGTGTTGCTGAAGATTTAGATCTTGGACTCATCAGGAAAAACACAAATATCAAGCCATCGCAGTTTATTTTACAGGAGAGAAAGATGTTAATTGGGTGGCAAAGTAACTCCGATTAGCCACGATGCTGTGATGGTGAAAGCGACAGTGAGCGATAGGCACCCCAAACTGAGTCGAGATTAGTGTGGTGCTGGAAAAGCACACCCGGTCAGACAGCACCCAAGGAGCAGGAAAATTGACGTTTTGGGCAAAAGCCCTTCACCAGGAATCCTCCATCCTCCAGGAGATGGTGAGGTAATGATAGTGTCACTGGGCTAATAATCCAGAATGTCAGGCTAATATTCTGGAGCTGAGGGTTTAAATCCCATAGCAGAATGCAAAATGTGAATTTAATTGAAAGAAGTATGGAGCAAAATACAGGTTAGTTGAGGACACTTCTGTGGCACAGTGGTAATATCCCTACCCCCATGCACTGAGAGATCTGGGTTCAAGTCCCACCTGCTCTAGAGGCGTTTGATTAAGAAAAATAGGTTAATAATTTTTTTAAAATTCAGGCTTGTTGAGGAGAGTTTGCACTTCAAATATTCTTGAAATTGTTGCTGAAATGTTTTGGGATACTTTGCCTTTCCAGAGTATTTTGAGGTAGACTGGGCAGTTTTAAACTCCAGAGGTGATGATGGAACAGCTCGAATACACTGCCTTTTCTCTACATCCTAGTTGAGAACGTGGCAGTTGGTTACTTCACTGATGTCTATGGTAAGCGTTACCTACACATCTTGCACTGAGGTGGGCCTTATCAACAATTTTGTAAATCAGCCATTTGCTCACCGTACGGATACAGAGCACAAAGGTATCCTGTGGGGGAATAGTTATCCACAAACTAACAAAATAGGTGCAGAAAGCAGCCATTCGGCACCCGTACCATTCAATACAATCATGGCTAAATTAGATTAGATTTTTTAGATTAGATTACAGTGTGGAAACAGGCCCTTCGGCCCAACAAGTCCACACCGACCCGCCGAAGCGAAACCCACCCATACCCCTACATTTACCCCTTACCTAACACTACGGGCAATTTAGTATGGCCAATTCACCTAACCTGCACATCTTTGGACTGTGGGAGGAAACCGGAGCACCCGGAGGAAACCCACGCAGACACGGGGAGAACGTGCAAACTCCACACAGTCAGTCGCCTGAGTCGGGAATTGAACCCGGGTCTCTGGCGCTGCGAGGCAACAGTGCTAACCACTGTGCCACCGTGCCGCCCACAAATTGTTTGTGTTCTGAATTTTCCATTCCCTTCCACCCCCAGTATTCTTAGATTCTCAGCAAACCAGGGAATCGATCAACATCTGCATTAAAAAATATCTCCCACCACTTTCTGAGGTGGAGATTTCCAAAGTCATACAATGCTTGCTTTACCTGTCTGACATTTTTGAGAGTTTAGGGGGCATTGAGCAGTGTGTCTTTTTCATCTTTAATATTAGTGCTGCTTGTAAATACTGTTCACAAACCAGTCCTGTTTCTGTAGGTTTTGGGAGGTGAATGCATAGTGGCTTGTTTATGAAGTTTAAATCTGTTCCCACTCATGCCTACCTCCAATAGCTGATCATTCAATGGATCTTGATTTTTTTCTCTGATCTATACACTATGCTAAGACCAACCCTTTCCAACCGTCTTGGGAACCAAAATGTAGAATGAGTAAAGTAATCAAAGTTTGTGCGAAGATTTGTAGCTCGGGTGCTCGTTGTTGTGGTTCTGTTCACCGAGCTGGGAATTTGTGTTGCAGACGTTTTGTCCCGTCTAGGTGACATCCTCAGTGCTTGGGAGCCTCCTGTGAAGTGCTTCTGTGATCTTTCCTCCGGCATTTATTCTGGTTTGTACCTGCCCCTTCCGATTATCAGTTCCAGCTGTCCGCTGCAGTGGCCGGTATATTGTGTCCAGGTCAATGTGCTTATTGATTGAATCTGTGGATGAGTGCCATGCCTCTAGGAATTCCCTGGCTGTTCTCTGTTTGGCTTGTCCTATAATAGTAGTGTTGTCCCAGTCAAACTCATGTTGCTTGTCATCTGCGTGTGTGGCTACTAAGGATAGCTGGTCGTGTCGCTTCGTGGCTAGTTGGTGTTCATGGATGCAGATAGTTAGCTGTCTTCCTGTTTGTCCTATGTAGTGTTTTGTGCAGGAAGACCGCTAACGATCCACATCCATGAACACAACTAGCCACAAAATGACACAACCAGCTATCCTTTAGTAGCCACACATGCAAATGACAAGCAACATGAGTTTGACTAGGACAAGCCAAACAGAGAACAGCCAGGGAATTCCTAGAGGCATGGCACTCATCCACAGATTCAATCAATAAGCACATCGACCAGGACCCAATATACCGACCACTGCAGCGGACAGCTGGAACTGACAACCGGAAGCGGCAGATTCAAACCACTATAAATGCTGGAGAAAAGATCACAGAAGCGCTTCACAGGAGGCTCCCAAGCACTGAGGATGTCACCTAGACAGGGGACGAAACGTCTGCAACACAAATTCCCAGCTCGGCGAATAGAGTAATCATTAAGAACTATGAGGTATATTAAACAGAGTCATGCTTGACTTTATGGAGCAGATGGCCAGGTTCTCGCTAATAGTTTATGAACAGTGTTCTATCCCGGAGTCTCTGGAAATTGAGACTCGATCTCCTAGTGAATTAGAGTAGATTAGATTAGATTACATTACATTACAGTGTGGAAACAGGCCCTTCGGCCCAACAAGTCCACACCGCCCCGCCGAAGCGCAACCCACCCATACCCCTACATTTACCCCTTACCTAACACTACGGGCAATTTAGCATGGCCAATTCACCTGACCTGCACATCTTTGGACTGAAGAACCAAGGGAAAACTAAAATATTCGGTGCAGTGTCTCAAACAGTTTGTTCCCTAACAGTTCCTTCCCAACTCGACCTGCCAGTGTAGGTAATGCCACTCCATTGACCTAACCAGGAGACTGCAATAGCACCAGAACTTGTGGCTTCCACCATTCCCACTGGGGCTTTGGTTATCCATGTTAAACCATCAAATTTCCAATGCAGCTGATGAGTTGGAAGGGCTGTATCTCAGCTACAGTATGTGCTAACTGAATGTACAACCCCTTAGATTGGAGCTTACTATTTGTATGAGACAATCCGTTTATATAAAAATTCTGTAAGCTTGGAATGGTGGCTGAATCTTGTGTGTGTTGTTCAGTTTCTGCCCTCAGCACCCACCCTCCACTTTTCATGGCACTGACTCTTTCTAAAATATAATTCACTCACATCCACAGACCTTTGTCATCTCCGCCAAATGCTTTATTTGTAATACCAAGGACTGAGCTCCACACTTATGGTCAGCACTTCCCTTTATAATGTGCAATCAGGAAAAACTAGCCTTCACCAAAATGTATCATCCTGCCCTAATTCTGCTTGTCTGTTGGTTTCCAAAAATAAAAGTGTTCATGTGGGTCAGGTGCATAAGCTCAGTCCCTGCCTCTTCCAGCTGCAGCTTCTTGATAAGCTGGGTACAAAGTCTAGTCTGTGAAGGCCATCTAGTGCTCATTGTCAACATTTCCCCGAAATAGCGACAGAGGAAATGGATGATGAGGTGTGCCACCTAGTGTTCAACATCGGTATTTTTAACACTAGTAAGAATTCTAGCCAATTTTGGCTTGTCCTTATGTTCAACCCAATCACACTGCAGCGATCTGTATCCTGGCTGATAAGACCAGGTCTTCACTGAAGTAAAACCATTTATGTTGGAGGTGATCTTCTGAAATGAGTAAGGGATTGATTTGGAAATAGGAAATAGAGAATGATTAAGTGTAGATTTTTTTTTTTACCCCAGCTGTCAGGATGTGCCTTTTAATAGGATACTGAGGCTTCACAATATCAGAATATCCCAAAAACTAGGTAAACCTACCAACAACAGGTTTGTCAGCATAATCTGGGAAGATAGCTTCTGATATAGCTAATCCAGAGTAAATTTAGCAGGCAATTGGAATGGTTAAGAAAGGACAATTTTGGTTTAGAAAACGTGAATCACGATCAAATAATTTATTTGAGACTTCTGATGAAATCAAAAATTGTTGGTGAAGATAATGTGGTTAATGCAATGTATAAGGTGTTTGCTAAATTTGCACATAATTTACTTGTCATCAAAATTCAACCCATGGAATAAAAGAGATAATGGCGACATGGAAACAAAGTTGTGAGGCGACAGTAGTCTGAGCGGCAATAGTCGCTTTTGGGCGAGGAAAGGGGTTCCCAGGGTTGGTGTAAGAACATTGTTTTTTGTTGCTCTATATCAATGACTCAGGTGTGGGTACAAGGCATAATTGTTAAAGTTTGCAAATGGCACAGAACGTGGAGATATATTATGAACTGCAAGGATGATGATAGGCATTGAAGATGTGGACAGACCGATGGAATGGGAAAACACATGGGATGTTCTGTCTTATAGTTGGTATGTCAGTATACCCTTAAGAAAAATGCTTGTGGTGGCTTCAGTGTACCATAATATGAACTAATGGTGTAAAGGTCTCTGATTCCATCTTATTGGAGATCACTTGAAAAATGATATGCTACTTGGAGTAGAGTCGTAAGGATGGAAAAATACTCTTTGGTATAACTCATCTGTACTGACAAGACATTCCAATCTGATCTAGTCCCATTTTGACTCCTATCCCTCCAAGCCCTCCTCATCTAGATGCCTTTTAAATGTTGTGATTGTACCACCTCCACCACTTCCTCTGGCAGCTCATTCCATACATACCACACTCTACGAGAAAAAGTTACCTCTCGGGTTCTTTTTAAATCTTTCCCTTTTTGAACCTACGACCTCTAGTTTTGGACTCCCACACCTTAGAAAAAAAGACTTTGGCTATTCAACCTATCCGTGCCTCTCATGATTTTATAAAGTTACCCCTCAGCTTCTGATGCTCCAGAGAAAAAAATCCCCAGTGTATTCAGCCTCTCACTATATCACAAACCCTCCAGTCCTGGTAAAACTTTTCTGCACCCACTCCTTCCAAAAGCCCAGGCACTTATGTTTAAAAAAAATCTGTTAGACCTTTCAATACCACATTATCCATGCCTAATTTCTCAAGTTGTGAGTGATAACACAAGCATTACCAAAACAGTAAAGATACACTGCTAGAGATCAAACCCATGTTGTTATTCGTAACAGTGACTGCATATGAAGAAAAGACTCAGATCTGGGTGGTAGGGTTTTGGAAAACTAAGCTGGAAATGTGTTGCTGGAAAAGCGCAGCAGGTCAGGCAGTCAAACCCATGTTGTTATTCGTAACAGTGACTGCATATGAAGAAAAGACTCAGATCTGGGTGGTAGGGTTTTGGAAAACTAATTAAGGATCATATAGACAGCATTCCTGGGACTCAAAGAAGTCAGCTTCTGTGAATAAAGACATCTATACAGATCCATCATTCAGATATTGATGAGCAAGAAGACATTTTAATCAGAAACAAATTAGCTAACAAATTAGCCAAACTGTCATCTCCCAGACCATCCACAACCTCATCACCTCAGGGGATCTCCCACCTACAGCTTCCAACCTCATAGTCCTGGAATCCCACACCACCCAGTTCTACCTCCTACCCAAGATCTACAAGCCCAACTACCCAGGCCAACCCTTCATCTCGGCCTGCTCCTGCCACACCGAACTCACCTCCACATATCTTGACACTGTTCTATTCTCCCGGTCCAGGAACTCTCCACATATGTTTGGGACACCACCCACGCCCTCCAACTCCTCCAAGACATTAGCTTCCCTGGCCTCCAATACTTCATCTTCACCATGGACATACAGTCCCGATACACCTCCATCCACCATCACGAGGGCCTCCAACTCCTCCGTTTCGTCCTCTCCCAATGTCCCCACCAGTACCCTCCCACTGACACATTCATTCGGTTGTTTGAACTGGTCCTCACCCTCAACAATTTCTCCTTTGAATCCTCCCACTTACTTCAGACCAAAGGGGTAGTCATGGGCACCCCCAGCTATGCCTGTCTCTTTGTCAGTTACGTGGAACAGTCCATCTTCCATAGTTACACGGGCACCATTCCCCACCTTTTCCTCTGCTACATTGATGACTGTATCGGCACCACCTCGTGCTCCCACGAGGAGGTTGATCAGTTCTTCACCTTCACCAACTCATTCCACCCCGACCTTAAATTCACCTGGACCATCTCTGACACCTCTCTCCCCTTCCTGGACCTCTCCATCTCCATCAACGATGACCGACTCAACACTGACATCTTCTACAAATGCACCAACTCCCACAGCTACCTGGACTACACCTCCCCCAACTCCACCTCCTGTAAAAAATACTATCCCTTATTCCCATTTCCTCCGCTTCTGCCGCATCTGCTCCCAGGAGGGCCAGTTCCACCACAGAACACACCAGATGGCCTCCTTCTTTAGAGACTGCGATTTCCCCTCCCACGTGGTTGATGATGCTCTCCAGCGCATCTCATCCACTTCCCACACCTCCACCCCCGAAC
>NC_057728.1:18182339-18186968 GCF_004010195.1 Chiloscyllium plagiosum
AAGCCCCCTCCCATTTATCTCTCTACCCCCGAGGCTCCCAGCCTCATTCCTGATGAAGGGCCTTTGCCCGAAACGTCAATTCTCCTGCTCTTCGGATGCTGCCTGACCTGTTGTACTTTTCCAGCACCACACTCTCGACTCTAATCTCCAGCATCTGCAGGCCTCACTTTTGCTTAAGTTCTTTCAAATAAAGATCATTCCGCTATAATGTGCCTTTCATTAATGTGAATTCGCTATAACAAGCTCAAGGTAAAAATTAACAGATCCCAACTCCCCTTATTCAGTCAGCCTTGGGTGACTGTGTGGAGTTTGCTCATTTTGCCCATATCTGTGTGGGTTTGCTCTGGTTTCCTCTCACAATCCAAAGATGTGTAGGTTAAGTGAATTGGGGACACTGTTTCTAAAGTGCGAACTTTTAAAGCGTGTATTGGTTATAACGTGATTCTAGCCTCGTTAGTTTAATTAGCGCTGCTGTAACACGATTTTCTTACAACCACAGGTTTGCACAAAAACGGAGCTGCCGTGGTATAGCAGAACCGACTGGACAGTATTTTTTTAACAGTGCATTAATATAGAAAAGTGCTAAAGTATGTGCAAAGTTAAAGGCTACTCAGTAAGTTATCTATCTTTTTTTTAAAAAAAATCTATTGAAGACTCTGCAGTTCAAATTCCATTTTAAAATAAAGGCAGCCATAAAGTTGTAAAAACATTGTTCAGCTAAAAGGAAATACTACTTTGAGAACAGTAAAGAATCAGTGTTATGCACAAAGAAGGCTTACCTCTCTCCAGAGCTCTATTGAATTCACTGTTTTTTTTCTGCAAATCAATGCCAAAAGTTAAAAAGGAATCATTGCTCCTTATTTGGTGCAAAAGCCAGCTGGAAGCTGAAAGCTGCAACTACCAGCCTCTAGTTCTCAAAACATCAATCATCAAAGGAACTGGAGTCCAGTAAAGGAGCAACAGCAAGAAGCTGATACAAAAATAAATTCATAAAAGTGGGAGAAACAAAA
The DNA here is from genome assembly GCF_004010195.1 of Chiloscyllium plagiosum. NCBI lineage: Eukaryota > Metazoa > Chordata > Chondrichthyes > Orectolobiformes > Hemiscylliidae > Chiloscyllium > Chiloscyllium plagiosum. The sequence continues at coordinate 18,183,350 of NC_057728.1, forward strand.
CCAGTAAAAGAAATAAACAAACACTGTACTACACTCGACTTTGGGGAAAAAAAGACAAAGATCTGGAAAGAAACATGTAAGATAACATGCAGCAGTGCTAACCACTGATACACTGGGGGGGTGGTACAGTGGTTAGCACTACTGCCTCACAGTGCCAGGGACCCAGGTTCCATTTCTGCCTCGGGTAACTGTCTGTGTGGAGTTTCCACATTTTGCCCATATCTGTGTGGGTTTGCTCTGGTTTCCTTTCACAATCCAAAGATGTGTAGGTTAGGTCAATTGGCCATGCTAAATTGCCTGTAGTGTTAGGTGCATTAGTCAGGGATAAATGTAGGGAAATGTGTCTGTGTGGGTCACTCTTTGGAGGGTCGATGTGGACTTGTTGGGCCAAAATGGCCTATTTCCATACTGTAGGGAATCAAATCTAAAGAAAACTTAATTATGGGCTAGGCATCCAATGATACTGTTACTGAATTACAACTGTGCAAACATTTGCAGTTTTATCTTCCAGATTAAATGCTAGATGATCCCAAAAAAAAACTCTCAGAATCTTGCTAACATTGACAAAGATGGGCTTCACAGAACAAATACTTGCCACAAAACAGACAGGCTAGGGAAAATCTAGAAAGGTCTCAAAAGGCCAGCTCAAGGTAAAAATTAACCCACCTTATTCAGTCAGCGCCCTGAAGAGCTTATTGACCAGTTTATCAGGAGATGCCACAGCAAAGGACACGGGTAAGATTTTTCTGAAGAGAAACGGTCAGAGAGGTTCATTGAATTTGTGGCCACCTCCACACCAATTAAAGCCTTCAGGAAGAAAGGCAACAGAAAGAACCATACCATTCATGCATTATTCCAGGGACATTGCAAATAAGAAGACATAGTGGCAGGCCAAGAACCATTACGTTCTTTAGGTGTAGTCAGAAAAGCACACCAAAGTAATAAGATCTGCAACAAATGCAGTTTGCCATGTTAGTCTAAAGTCTGTCCAGCTTTTATTGACACCTGTAAAGCAGGTGGCACCAAGAACAGCCTTTTATTCATTCATGAGATGTGAGCACACCTGGTTATGTCAGCATGTCTTCTCCATTCTTAGTTACCCTGGAGAAGGTGGTAGTGAACAAGCTAGGAGCTATGGATCAGCAGAAAGACCTGGGGGGATATCATTATACACCAATAATCAGGTTGAGAAAAAGTCATTTAAACAGCTAATGAATGAGTTTAGAATCTAAAGTTGGATGGAGCACAAAGACAGGAGGTTACATCAATTGTATAAAGCTCTAATCTGACTGCACCCCAAGTATTGCATTCAGATCCAGACATTACTGCACTGGACGTGTCCAACATGGATTCATTGAAATGATACTGGAGCTAAAAGGGTTGAAGTCAAGAACAGACTGTATTTCTTTGAACAATTGAGGTTATTAAAGGATTTGATAGGGTAGATAGAAAGAAACTCTAGTGATGGGGTCCAAAACAAAGGGATATAAATGTATACTTAGAATTAAACTGTTCAGGGGTGATGTGAGAAAGCATTTCTGGGTAGTAGACAACTGGAACTTTGTCAAAACACTGTCAAAGTTAAAAGTTCCAAAAAGGGATCAAAGATAAGAGGGAAAGGGCAGGATTAGGGTATTTAATGACCAGCCATGATCTTATTGAATAACGAATAGGTTTGACGGCTTGAATAGTCTACTCCTACTCCTATCTTCTATGAGATGAATGGATTTTTGTTGAATTGGTATTAAGGAAGATGAAATCAGGATAGATAAATCGAGCTGGGTTAGAGATCAGAGTAGTGCTCATTGTGTAGTGGCTCGAAGGCCTGAATGGACCACTTCTACTCTGTATGTTTCTAGAAACAGCTAATAGAAAGGCCTCCATCCACCCACTCACTCCCAGCAAGGAACGATCAGCTGTGTTCCTCAAAGGTAGGGAAAGCATTCCAGGAAAAAGAGTCCTCACTAACAGGCTGCTGTCAAGCTGTGGCATAGGCAGGAAAGTGACTCTAAACTGGGATTGTCCACCTAATGGTCAGTCTTGTGACCATCCCCATAAACAGAGGCCTGGGAGCAGGTCATCTGCCTGCTCAGCAGTGTGGTGGATGACATAAAACAAGAATAGTTAAAGTAGCAAATAAATAGGAACGTCCAAGATTGAATGTTGTATCCTTAAAACTGGATAAGAGAAAACAAAAATTTAACAGGAAAGGGGTGGTTGGTTCCAGGGAGACTGTGATGCTGAAATTTTACAGGCTTTAGATCAGCTTGGTTGGAGCTGGTGATTACACAAGGGAGCATCTGAATGTCAAAAAAAAGGCCAATTCAAATTCTGGCTCGGCCAGCATTTATTGCCAATCCCTAATTGCCCTTGAGAAGGTGGGCTATCAGAATGCAATCGAATGACAAACTGCGGTGCCTGTTGTTCAACATCATCTGTCAAAACAGGAAACGAAACAGAACAGCAACACTTATAATTGCATTTACTGGAGGGACTTACAAAAGCAATGCCTGCAATTAAATGATCTCAGTCAGTCTGGAATTAGATGTACAAGATACTGTTATTGGTTGCATTGAGTTTCCTGTGTGTTTTCTCCTACTCATGGTTTTCATACAAAGTAATTAGCAATTTAGTTAAAAAAATTAATGACAATACTAATTAGTCCTTGGAAACTTGAAAATGGTTCAGATATTTACAAGATAAACACATTGGCCCCAGTAAGCACCGATGACAGATGGTTTGCAATCATTTGTCTGAGTAAATAGCCAACAGCTTTCATAAACCTGTAGACGTCTGGATAGTAAATTCCTGTGCCTCTTACTTTGGCGTTTCTTTTTTACTCACTGTGTGAGAGAGATTCCTGCTGGACAATGCTTTATTCTATGCTGAAGGCTAACACTGCTACTAACATATTCAGGTACCTCTCCTCAGTATCTCTGGGCTGTGAATATCTTTGGGTAGTTTCACATATGGCCTGGCTTTTGTTCCTGGGTCAGGGGTCAGACTTGGGAGAAATCCTGTTTCCACAAAGAATGGGCACTGACATTTCCAGTTTTCAGTAGGGTAGTGTTGAGGGCTGGGTTTGGAGTTGGGCCAGGCAGCCTTGGAAGAACCCAAGACATTGCTCGTGCCTGGCCAGCCTATGGAGACACTGCCTGGAGACTGTATTCAAAGTTTAAAAATAAGCACAACCTACCTGTCCTGGCCACAGTCGATCTATATTTACCTGTGCCCCTAACCCACATGCCAAGGCCCCCAACTCACTGTGCCCATCTACCCAGCCTCATGACCCTTCAAACATCGTCACACCATTGCTCACCCCAGACCAATCAATATCTACCCAGCCCCAGGGCCCTCAGACATCTCCCCCACCCACCCACCCAGACCAATCAACATCTACTCAGCCCTATGGAGCCTCAAACATTCCCTGCCCCCACCCCAGACTAATCAATACCTACCCAGCCTCATGGCCCCTCAAACATCTCCCCTACCCAGACCAATCAACATCTACCCACCCTCATGGCCCCTCAAACGTAACCTTCCAACGCCCACCCCAGACTAATCAACATCCACATAGCCCCATGGACTCTCAAACCCCCCAACCCCACACCAACCAACA
>NC_057728.1:18187020-18189596 GCF_004010195.1 Chiloscyllium plagiosum
CCACCCCAGACTAATCAACATCTACCCAGCCCCGTGGACCCTCAAACGTCCCCCACCCCAGGCCAATCAACATCTACCCAGCCCCATGGCCCCTCAAATGTTACCCCCTCCCCAACCCCAGACCAATCAATCCACCTTCTATGGCTCCTCAAACTCCATATGCCTTCAATCATTCCCATGGCCCTTTATAGCAGTAATGCTTTACCTCCATGAAAGGTGTCCTGGGATCAAATCCAAAAGGGAATCTTTCCTCTTCAAAAGGCTGAAACAGAAAACATTCCTTTGACCCTTATGCCCAACTCACACCCCCTCGTCTCTACAAAGTCTCCATGCCCTACCCATGCAACCTAGGTCTGTCTGCCAGGACCCATTAGCCCTTATATCTTGATGCCAACTTAGTGCATTAGTACCATCCACCACCTTTGACCCTTCACTAACCATGTGAAATCATTGAGTATTCTGGATGAGAGCAAATCCATCAATACTCAAGAATTTCAATACCATCCAGAACAAAGAAACATGTTGGGCAGCACAGTGGCTCAGTGGTTAGCACTGCTGCCTCACAGTGGCAGGGATACGGGTTCGATTCCAGTCTCAGGCAACTGTCTGTGTGGAGTTTGCATGTTCTCCCCATGTCTGCATGGATTTCCTCTGGATGCTCCAGTTTCCTCCCACAGTCCAAAGATGTGCAGGTTAGGTAGATTGGCCATGCTAAATTACCCATAGTGTTCAAGAATGCATAGGTTAGGTACATTAGTGATGGGAAATGTAGAGCAATAGGGCAGGGGAACGGGGTTGGGTGAGATACTCTTCTTAGGGTCAGTGTGGACTTGATGCGTCAAATGGTCTATTTCCCCACTGTAGGGACCCTATGATTCTATGAAAGCATTCTGCTTGATGGGCACCCCACCTAATGGCAACAATGTGTAAAGATGCATTCCAACAATCCACCAGTGCTCCTTCAACAGCAACTTCCAAACCCATGGGCTCTATTACCTCAAAAGGCAAGAGCAGCAGATCCATTTAAATGCTACCCACAAGTTCTCTCAAGCCAAAACTATTCAAACACGGAACTGTAGCATCCTTTCTTCAGTTGGTGGGTTAAAACCCTGGAACTCCTTCCTGAACAGCACTGTGGGTATCCCGACACCACATCACCATTTTAAGAAGGCAGCTCATCATCACCTACTCAAGAGCAATTAGGGATTGGCAAGAAATGCTGGCCTAGTCAGAGAATGAATTTTTAAAAAAATATTCTGACAAAAACACTACTGAAGGTAGGGTTGCCACTTGAGTTTTCCAACCTGAATACAAGAGGACCTTTCACAGTTAGCAATTGTTTTACATTCAATTTAAACACATCAGGTTTTTGTCAAAATTGCATTGAGATTTCTGTTTTGGGTGGCACAAGGCTCAGTGGTTAGCACAGCTGTCTCACAACGCCAGGGACCCAGGTTCAATTCCAGCCTTGGGCGACTGTCTGTGTGGAGTTTGCATGTTCTCCCCATGTCTGCATGGATTTCCTCTGGGTGCTCCAGTTTCCTCCGCAAGTCCAAAGATGTACATGTTAGCTGGATTGGCTGTGCCCATAGTGTCAAGGGTGTGCAGGTTAGGTGGATTAGCTGTGGGAAATACAGGGTTAGGGGGATGGGGTAAGTTGGGATGGAATGCTCTTCAGAAGGCTGGTGTGGACTTGATGGGCCGAATAACCTATATCCACACTTTAGAGAGTCTATGATTTAGTTGACTAAAGCAAGAAGTTCCTAGATTGGTCTAAGTGCAAGGCCAAGTGACCCCTAACTCATAAATCATTAAAGAAACCAAGAAATTTAGTATAAAAATCTCTTTTGTTAAGCATATTTCAGTATCGATTGGTAGGTGTTTAAAAATAGCATTGGTGTCTTATTGAATCTCAAACAGGTCTGAGCTCTTCATAAAAAATATATTACAGCACCTGAAATATTTCTGCACTAGTGTTTCAAAAACGTTAAGTACTGTCCCACACTTATTAAGAAAATTCACCCTCTCACCACAGTCACCATTGGCTGAAATATTTGCCTCCTTTTTGGGATAACTCCTAACCCACATAATCCAGTTTAATATATTATTTAAATACCTTTATCTACAAAGGATTGACTATTATGATCTCCAAATCTGAGTTTTTTCAGAATGCCATATTGGTAGTTAATAGAAACATATCAATGATTATTACAAGTAAGGATCCTTTAGTCTATGCAGCCTGCCACACAATTGCAGTACCTTTATGCTTCACTTTATACATACTCATCCATAAACTGTGAAGATTTTAATGGCAATTTTTTGACATGATCTTCATCTGCAATATTTTGAACTAATGTAATAAAACATATTGATATGGAGAATAATAGATGCTTAGTGAATTGTACAGACATGCCACTCTTTTGATAACAATTTGCATTTCTGATTTGGAGATCCCGGTGTTGAACTGGGGTGTACAAAGTTAAACATCACACAACACCAGGTTATTGTCCAACAGGTTTAATTGGAAGCACTAGCTTTCGGAGCGACGCTCCTTCATCAGGTGGCTGTGGAGGACA
>NC_057728.1:18189711-18193843 GCF_004010195.1 Chiloscyllium plagiosum
ATAAGTCTGTGAGATAGGGCATGTGGGAGTGTGTGCGTCTGTAGGAGTGTGTGTGTGTCTTGGGTGGGGGATTGTGAGTGTCTGTGAGGGAGAGTGTATATGTGTGCGTGAGTGTAGAGTGGTCTAAGTCTCTGAGAGGATTCATGTGTGCGTGTGAGAATGTGTGTTTCTGTAAGGGTGTGTGTGAGTGTCTGTTTACATGTGTCTCAAAGGGCTTTACATTGAGGAGTGTAAAAGAATAGATATTCAGCAGGAAGGGGAAGTTTGAAAGTAAAAAGTACTTCGGGAAATGAAGAGCATGATAAAAAGATAATGTGTTAGGGAGTCAATTTTAAAGCAGAGTGGATGGAGAGATGTTCTGCGGCTAAGTGAAAGGCCATCAGTCATGGATAAATGAAGTGAGATAGAGTCAAATCCTTAGTGTTGGCAAAGTGGGAGGCCACACAGGATTTCAAAAATGGAAGGTCCTGCAGGTCAGAGCAAGAGAGTGAAAAGTATCAGCAGTCTGGGATCCCTACACCACCTTCTCCAGCCTTTTCCTGATCAGCTGCTCCCGAAAATTCAATATTTATCCCCTTTTTCAGTTTTAAATAATGGCTATCTCCAAGTTTTGCCGTTGGATATGTAAACTCTGTCAGTCCGAGTTAAGTTGTGAAGGGGCATCAGATGAGAATAACGGTGAGTCTCAGGGAACCCTCCATTTTCAGCAACCATTCGGCTGAGGCCCAGAACGTGATTTGTGCAAGTCTCTCTCTCTGCCAAGCCTGCCTCTCAAAAGCAAGTCAATACAGTGCCATTCACCCTCAGGCTCTGGGCTCCATAAGACCATAAGAAATAGAAGTGGAAGTAAGGCCACTCAGCCCATCGAGTCCACTTCGCCATTCATTCATGGATGATTGGCATTTCAATGCCACTTACCTGCACTCTCCATTAATTCCTTGTGAGATTAAGAATTTATCAATCTCTACCTTGAAGACATTTAACATCCCGTCTCCACTGCGCTCCGTGGCAATGAATTCCACAGGCCCACTACTCTCTGGCTGAAGAATTGTCTCCTCACTTCCGTTCTAAATTGACCCCCTCTAATTCTAAGGCTGTGCCTACAAGTCCTAGTATCCCCGCCTGACGGAAATAATTTCCCAGGGTCCACCCTTTCTAAACCATGTATTATCTTGTAAGAAATAAAAGCAAATTACTGGATGCTGGAATCTGAAACCAAAAGAGAAAATGCTGGAAAATCTCAGCAGGTCTGGCAGCATCTGTAAGGAAAGAAAAGAGCTGAAATTTCGAATCTAACTGACCCTTTGTCAAAGCTCTTGTAAGTTTCTATTAGATCTCCCCTCAACCTTCTAAACTCTAAGGAATACAATCCCAGGATCCTCAACTGTTCATCGTATGTTAGGCCTACCATCCTAAGGAACATCTATGTGAATCTCCGCTAGACACTCTCTAGTGCCAGTATGTCCTTCCAGGGGTGTGGGGCCCAAAACTAGACATAGCATTCAAAATAGGGCCTAACCAGAGCTTTATAAAGTCTCAGAAGCATGTTGCTGCTTTTACATTCCAACCCTCTTGAGATAAATGACAACATTACATTCGCTTTCTTAACCACGGACTCAACCTGCATGTCAACCTTTAGAGAATCCTCAACTAGCACTCCCAAATCCCTTTGTACTTTGGCTTTATGAATTTTCTCACCGTTTATAAAATAGTCCATGCCTGTTTTCTTTTTTCCAAAGTGCAAGACCTCGCATTTGCTCACGTTGAATTTCATCAGCCATTTCTTGGATCAGTCTCCTCAACTGTCTAAATCTTTCTGCAGCCTCCCCACCTCCTCAGTACTACCTGCCTGTCCGCCTAACTTCATATCATTGGCGAACTTCGCCAGAATGCCCCCAATCCCTTCATCCAGATCATTAATATATAAAGTGAACAGCTGTGGCCCCAACACTGAACCCTGCGGGAACCACTTGTCACCAGCTGCCATTCTGAAAAAGAACCTTTTATCCCAACTCTCTGCCTTCTGTCAGACAGCCAAGCCTCAATCCATGCCAGTAGTTCACCTCGAACACCATGGGCTCTCACCTTACTCAGCAACCTCCCGTGTTAGCTCAATCTCAGCTATCACTTGCTGCTCAACTAGGCCCGGACTGGAGCTCCTGCTCAAAGCCATATCTGTCAGGCTGCACAGCAGTTGCATGATCAAATTCGAAAGCTTGTCTCACATTTCTGAATATTGACTCCTGCACCTTGCACTGCTCTTTTGCACCACATGATGATCCCATAACAATGCTAAACCTGCAAGTTTATGTTTCAGGTGGTAATGAACTCCAGTTTTATGGAGTAGCATACAGTCTCTGAAATTTAAACACACTATTCCACTGAAGGTGAAATATAGCTGGAGCAGCACAGTTCGGGTGGTGTCGGGACCAGGTAAGAGGGCACACATGTTCTTGGACTTGCCACTGGAGATTCAGGTTAATGGAGGATCACAAAGGAGGAGTCAGTTCACTCTTCTGCTGCTAGTTCTGTGATGTTCTATTCCTCATCCTAGGACTTCTGTAGCAAGAATATTAGGAATTGGAACAGAAATAAGACACTAAGTCCCTGAAAGCTGCTCCCCCATTTCAAGTGATCAAGTCATACACTGCTGCCTGGTCTACTGTTCTGCCTGCACCTGAAATCTCAGTTGCTATCATATTCAATGATGGAGCATTCTCAGATGGAAAATGCCAAAGATTCTGGGAGAAAACATTTCTCCTAATGGTCTTAAGTAATCTGCTCCCAGGAGGACCAGTTCAAAATACGCACAACACAGACGGCCACATTTCTCCTAATGGTCTTAAGTAATCAGCCCCTCATCCTTAGGGTGTTCCCCTTGCTGCAGGCACTCCAGCTAGGGATCAGTCTCTTGGTGTCTCCCTCGGCATTTTCAAAATCTTGTGTCACCTAATATTCTTCAAAGATCCAGAGGCAATGGATCCTATTTATGGAGCATGAAGTAAAGGGTTTACATCCTTCAATACAAATCTACAGATGGATTGGGATAAAAATCTACCGACATGGACTGAAGATATGGTTCATACAACTCCATGAAAGCCACCACTGAGAAAGAATGGCCAATGTTCAATGAGTTAAAGCATTAGAAGGAAGAAATTGCCTGTTTCAGTGATTCAGGATTCTGAAACAAAATACTTGCCTGTGTCAGCACAGAGAACACCTTCTGTGAAGGGAATCCAAGAAATTCAAGGGCCTAGAGTTTAAAGGGAACTGCAGAGCTCAGTCTGTCAGACAGAGAGTTAAGGAAAAGGTTCTCCACCCAACAAGCTAGTAGGTTTCCCACTCTGGTGTTCTGGGAGAGCAGTGAAATCTCTAGATTATCTGAACTTGTAAAGCCAGAGATTTAGGGGAAGAAGGGGCAATAGTAAATGTAATTTTTAAAAACTAATATATAAACTAAAATCTTGGGGAATATGTTGTAAATGGGTCTGATAGGGTTCACACTAGGGACTGCCATAAACACTTTCCATTAGGATGATGTGGGCACAACAGCCCAGGGTCTTTAAGAAGTAATACTGTTCTAGTTAGATCAGCAGTGGTTTTCCTCATCACACCTGATCAAGCAGGTCCTGTAGAGTCATAGAGTCATACAGATGAACAGCATGGAATCAGACCCTTCGGTCCAACCCGTCCAAGCCGACCAGATATCTAGTCCCACCTGCCAGCACCCAGCTCATATCCCTCCAAACCATTCCTATTCATATACCCATCCAAATGCCTCTTCAATGTTGCAATTGTACCAGCCTCCACCACATCCTCTGGCAGCTCATTCCATATACGTACCACTTAGGTCTCTTTTATATCTTTCCCCTCTCACCCTAAACCTATGCCCTCTAGTTCTGGACTCCCTGACCCCAGGGAAAAGACTTTGTTTATTTATCCTATCCATGCCTGTCATAATTTTGTAAACCTCTATAAGGTCACCCCTCAGTCTCCGACGCTCCAGGGAAAACAGCCCCAGCCTGTTCAGCCTCTCCCTATAGATCAGATCCTCCAACCCTGGCAACATCCTTGTAAATCTTTTCTGAACCCTTTCAAGTTTCACAACATCTTTCCGATAGGAAGGAGACCA
>NC_057728.1:18198753-18204318 GCF_004010195.1 Chiloscyllium plagiosum
CAGCTCCTCCAAGATTAGTTGTGAATTTCACTGTTTGTTAATTTTCCCAGATGCACTCCAATGACCAGCGATACACGAATTCAAACAGCAAAGGCGGTAACTGCAGGTTCTCTCTCTCTCTCTCTCCCTCCTGCACTGTCCTCACCATGTGCTTCCTTTGTCTGTTCTTCTCACTTTTAAACTGCTGTTGTTTTGACTTTTTTTTTCCAAAGTTCCAAAACAATGCAACAGCATATAAAACAGTAATTGCTGCTCTTGGAATTCGAGGAATTCACCTCCAACACCTAAAATGCCTCAAAAAAAGGAGCAGCTCTCACAGCCAGAAATTCTTCCCGTCCTCCATCTTGGATTACCCAGAATCCCTAGTGGCTTACACTGAAAGAGGATAGAAGCAGCAACGTTTGTCATGAGCAGGAGTCGACATGTCCTTAACAAGCTGACCAATACCATTAACAGTCAACGTAAAAGACGTTACAACCTAATGAACAACCTGGTTTTTCTCAAGAAACTAAAAATATGTTTATTATTAATCTTCAGTATGTACCTAAGGTAGTATTAACAAGCAAGGTGTTATGGACCATGCCAGACCCCAATTCACAATATTTTAAGAAGGTAGCCCAGACCCTAACCTTTTCTTGCTTTAATGGCAGATGTGAAGTGGATATTCCAGGTGTGATGCAGCTCGTCAAACCACTCAGCTTTAAGCAAAACAGAACTTATTTACACCCCACAGTTGAAATACGAACAAAAGGAAGCAGAATTTAGAATAACTTAACTCTTGGAAAACATAACTGACTCGATACAGCAACTTAACTAATGAGCTGTTCCGATTCCCGTAACATCCCATAATCACACCCTGTGGCAAAAGTCAAACATAGGTTCTTAAAGGCAGGGAGGTTTCAGAGAGAAACGTCAGCCAGGGATCATCTGGTGAAACATGGAACCTTTTCGAACTGCAGCAGCTTCTGCTACAACTAAAGCAAACTAGAAAAAAAACCTGAACTGGGAGAGCTGGCCACTCCTCTGCCATTGTTAAACCAGCCATTTCAGCAACTCTGCCTTTATAACCTCTCTTGAAAAAACCCCAAGGACAAAACAACCTTGTTATACTGACAGCATTGTCACCAAGGATCTTTGCTGTAATCCAAATCACTCCAATGAGCCAATGTAGAAATAAATGGGGAAAGGGGAGAGAAGTTGAGAAGTCACAAAAATGATGAAAAGGAAGCATTTGGGAGCTCAAAGTCTGAAGAACACCAATAGCCAGAGATAGGTAAATTATTCAGCATGCTGGAGTTAAGTTCCTGAGAATGGAAGCAAAGTTAATGCTACACAGAGAGAATCAATATTGGATGAACTACTGTGATGAAAGTTGGAGGTTCACCATACAGATTTCCCAGGAATAATCTTGCATATCTCAGATTGAGACAACACCATGAACTCTGCTGTACCAATTGAGAAGGATAAATCTATGATCAGGAGACTAGAGTGGTAATTTTCTCAATTAAAATGCTGCTTAACCAGATGTTTGACTTTAAAGTCAGGTTCCCACATTCCCCAAACTTCCTGAAACTCCTCCATGAAGGCAAGGCAAGTCCAGAGTAAACTTTGAGGAGATTGTATCAACTTTTGGTAAACATGCCAATTTCAGCTCACTACTTATAGTTGCTTTCTCACCTGTTCACAATGCTTTTGCTGACAGTTTGCTTAGGACCTTTGTTCTATCATACCAGGATTGATTGTCAATTTGTTGAACATTCACTGGACATCAACTGAGGAGGAAGGTGTTCTGGAGCAGCAACAGGAGCCTCTTGGGCATGGAACAGTAGCTGCTGAGGAGAGAGAGAGAGAGAGCATTAGTAAAAAAGGTGGTAGCTCACCGGAGGCACTCCCCAGGTCCTCAGGTCGAGGTACTGTTTCCTTGACATGATCCAAGCTATAGTATCTCAGGAGGCTCAGCTTATTAAGACAGATGGTGGTAGCCATCTGCAGCCTCCTAGAAGAATGTTGGGAGGAGGAAGAAGGTGCATCAGAGATAGATACTGAAGCATGCTCCTATGCACGTTGCTGCTTGCAATGCTCTGGGTGCAAGGTTCACTCCAGATGCACCGATGGATCCATATTGCAAGCACATTTATTTGTCACTGTACCTCCCCACACCCCCAGTTCATGCTTCCCACAACTGAGGAGCGCTATACACAACCAATTACAACTCAATTGGTCCTTGTTAACTTATTGAATGAGCTTAAAGATGCAAAGGAGTAATCTTTACATCAGTTATATAAAGGACAGAAATTGAGCAGCACAATGTTTTCTCATATGTCCATTTGCATAGCCTTGCGTAACTTCAAAACCTTTTTTTCCTATAAATTTCTACATGGTTCAACCACTTTGGCTTATGCAGAGGTAGAAACAGGTCACTGTCATCCCAGCTGTTCGATAACATTCTTTGGGTCATGCAGCCCATGAGGCCTAATCAAGGATTGCTCCTCCAGCATCAGCACAATGGAGTGGGCAGCATTAGAGTGAAGTCTCCAGTTTGATGATCTCTTTGCCATCATCCCTCTCACAGCCTTAACTTCTAGCCCTGTGCTGGAGAATACCTCTGTTTGATCAATGTAGCCTGGTTATGCCAAAGAAAACTCCTTGTCAACCTGTTTAAGTTGACAGACATACTGGCACCTATCACCATGGTCAGGACTTGCATGGGCTCATTCGATGTCACATGATGTTGACCACTCCACCCGTGGAAGGACATGATCACCTGAATGAGCTATGTTATCAGACCTGGCAGGATTGAGGCAGATTCCTTCATGCCCTCTCTAATTATGATCAGTGTGTTTGGATGCTGCTTCTCAATTGTAGAATCCTTACAGTGTGGAAGCTGGGCATTCAGCCCATCAAGTCCACACTAATCCTCCAAAGAGTGAAGTCCAAAGGGCATCTCTCCCAGACCCACCCCAATCCCTGTAATTCTGCATTTCCAATGGCTAAAATCCAACTAGCCTGCACATCCCTGGATACTACAGGCAATTTCCCATGGCCAATCCGCTCAATCTGCCCATCTTTGGACTGTGGCAGGAAATCAGAGCTCCTGGAGGAAATCTGTGCAGACACAGGGAGAATGTGCAAACTCTGCACAGACAATGGCCCGAGGGTGGAATGGATCCTGGGTCCATGGTGCTGTGAGGCAGCAGTGCTAACCACTGAGCCCCATGCTCTCCAATAATTCTCCATTTCCATGAAGACTCCCAGGATGCATCATTCTTGTCCAGCTGAGCAGAGCTTGCATAAGGCTACACCCTCCAACACCAAAACCATTGCAGTCCCTGCCAAGGGTGAAGATGTAGAGAAGGGCAGTCACGAGAAGCCAAGATAGTGCATGCTAAAAGTAGGCAGCTACCAGGATTCAGGGCATTCTCTTGCAAGGTATACTGTGTAAGGTTACATACCAACTGAGAGAGTGAAAACCTCCATAGTTTGTCTACATTTCTCTGTTTAGATGCGGCAGCTACAAAACCACAGCATGGTTCACCCAGGATTAGATTTTTTAATAATCAACAATGGTCACCATTTAATTAGCTTTTTAATTCTACACATTAGCAAAGAAGAATGGAACTATGCAGAGGCAGGACAGCACTTGAGAGAAGTGGTTATGAGTTGGAATTAAGTGTTATTAACTTTCAGCTGGAATCTGACACATTGTTGGATAATGCCCTAAGGTGCCAGTATGCAGAGGAGGCCGGAGATAAAGCACCGGGACACACACCATAAATCACAGTTCTCGAGTAACAAGAGACCATCGCTGTTAATTCTCTGGCTATGCTTGGATAAATGATAAGTTTGATACCAGACAGAAACAGTTCTACTCGGTTGGATAATGAAGTAAAAATGCTGGGAGAAGATGGTTTGGTCATGTCAAAGATGTTGAGAGGAATGAACAGCTCACGTTTAGCACAGTCACAGTTAGCAACACTGTGATTGATTAGGGATGCTTGAAAGCTGAAGCAAGTGCAGAAATCCAATCATATAAATGTGGGGATAGATTTGGGAATTGTCAAAAAAAACCTTCTAGCACTTTCCAGCAAAAAGAGAGATTGGAGATTAGCAAGTAGCTTGCAGGGACAGAGGAGGCAAGGATGAGAAGGAGGTGGGAATGATAGATTTGATGTGATCACGACATAAGGAGAGGCTCCTCTGAAAGCACCTTCAAAACTCACAGCCCGGATTCTGGGTAATCCAAGATGGAGGACGGGAAGAATTTCAGGCTGTGAGAGCTGCTCCTTTTTTTGAGGTATTTTAGGTGCTGGAGGTGATTTCCTCGAATTCCAGGAGCAACAATTACTGTTTTATATGCTGTTGCATTGTTTTGTAACTTTGGAAAAAAAAAGTCAAAACAACAGAAATTTTAAAAGGGAGAAGAACAGACAAAGGAAGCAAATGGTGAGGACAGTGCAGGAGAGAGAGAGAGAGAGAACCTGCGCAGTTACCGCCTTTGCTGTTTTTGAATTTATGTGTCACTGGACATCGGAGTGCATCTGGGAATATTAACAAACAGTGAATTTCACAACTAATCTTGGAGGAACCAGTTTGGGCGAACTTCACAAACAGAATCAGATAAGTTAATTGTTGTTTTAAGTCTGTCCAAGAGAAAGGCTGCAGTAGTGGGTACAGTGGATTCTTTCTTGATTATATGTTTTTGGAGATAAGTCTCTTGATTAAACTTAAAATATAAGCCATAGCTATTAATTTAACCTGGTGCAGTGTTTTGTAGAGGAATAAGACGGTGTTATTTTCTGCGTCTGTAGATTGTGAAGGAGCAAAAATGGCCTTTGCAGTGATATGTACTTCTTGTCAGATGGGGGAGTTTAAACAGACTTTAAGGGTTACTGCGGATTATATGTGCCATAAATGCTGTTGGCTGCGAATCTTATCAAATCGAGTGGATCGGTTGGAGAGACCGATAGAAGCGATGAGGAATTTGCAACAGCAACAGTATGTGATGGATGGCAGTTATAGGAAGGGGGGAAAGTCTCAGATACAGTCACATAGATGGGTTAACTCCAGGAAGGGTAAGAGAGGTAGGCAGCTAGTGTAGGAGTCTTTTGTGGATATGCCCATTTCAAACAGGTATGCTGTTTTGGAAAATGTAGGGGGTGATGGATTCTCAGAGGAACGTAGCACGAACAGCCAAGTTTCTGGTATTGAGACTGGCTCTAATGCAACGAGGGGTACGTCAACTTCCAAGAGATCAATTGTGTTAGCGGATTCTGTAGTCCGAGGTACAGACAGAGATTTCTGTGGCCAGCAGAGGAAAAGCAGAATGGTGTGTTGTTTCTCTGGTGCCAGGATCAAGGATGTCTCAGAGAGGGTGCAGAGTGTTCTCACGGGGGAGAGGGGCCAGCAAAGAGGTCATTTTCCACATTGGAACCAACAAAAAAGGAAGGGAAAAAGTTGAGATTCTGAAGGGAGATTACAGAGAGTTAGGTAGAATTTTAAAAGGGAGGTCCTCTAGGGTAGTAATATCTGGATTACTCCCAGTGCTATGAGCTAGTGAGGGCAGGA
>NC_057728.1:18207446-18213803 GCF_004010195.1 Chiloscyllium plagiosum
AGGCATTTGGATGGGTATATGAATAGGAAGGGTTTGGAGGGATATGGGCCGGGTGCTGGCAGGTGGGACTAGATTGGGTTGGGATATCTGGTCGGCATGGACGGGTTGGACTGAAGGGTCTGTTTCCATGCTGTACATCTCTATGACTCTATGACTCTACTACTTAGACAGGCAAGGGCACCAGATACATGGGAGTATCAGCTCCTGCAGGTTTCCCTTCAAGGCTTCTCCTGACTTGGAAATAGATAACAATGTCGCTCGGTCAAAATGCTGGAACTCCCTCACTAATAGCATTATGGGTATCCCTACACTACATGGGGGGCAATAATTAAGGAAGACAGCTCACCACCACCTTCTCAAGGGATGGACAATAAACACTGGCTGAGCCAGTGACATCCACAACCCCCAAATGAATTCTTTTAAATCTTGCTGATCATCGAGGGGGTCTCAAACTTTGACCTCATAAACAAACATTTCTCTCAGTGCCACATCCCTTCCTCTGTCCCCTCATCCCTCACTCTTGGCCACAAGTCAAGAAATACCTCCCTCCCCCACCCTCTAGCCATGGACTCACATCTTTCTCCCTTATCTTCTCTAAACCATTATATCCTTGAGAACTCCCTCCCAGTATTACTGCAGTGACCTTTAGGACTTATCCAGCTCAGTCAGTGGTAGACTTGCTGAAACACTATTGGACTTTGATGTTCACCCATTCAGATTTCATTTTGACCCCTTGTTACTCTCAGTGATTCCTCCAAGTGGGTTTTCAACATTGAGGAGAATGAGAACAGGTCAGAAGGTGATAATCAGCAGGAGGATTCCTTATCCATGTTTGACCTGATGCTATAAGACTTTGTGCTGTTAGGAGGCAGTGTTTAAGACTCTGAAGGCCACTCTTTTTGTACCAATGTGGATCTGTCACATCACTGGATCAGGAGGTAGCCAGGGACAGTGATGGGGATGGCTGGGATGTTTTCTCTAATTCATGATTCCATGAGTAACAGGCTGTTTCTTGTCTACTCTATGAGACAGCCCTTACAAATTGGGCACCAGCTCTCAGGTGTTAGTAAGGAGGACTTCTCAGGGTTATCAAGGCTGAGTTTGCCACTGTTATTTCCAGTCTTCGCTCGAGAGTTGAGATGGTCCATCCAGTTTATTTCTTACCTTAGACTTTGTAGCGGTTTGTGTAACTGAGTACCTTGCTAGGCCGTTTCAGAGGACAGCTATAAGAAATACAAATTTCATTCACTTAAAGACATTAATAAACAATTTATAAAGGTTTTCCAATAATCTGCAATGGTGACCTGGTCATCATTTGATTAGCTTTTAATTTCCACATTTTTTTCATTCAATTCAAATTTTACCATCTGCTGCAATGGGATTTGAACTCATGATCCTAGACCATTAGCCTGTGGCTCTGGGTTATTTGTCCAAAGATAAAATCACCATTCTGGTGCCTCCTTTGTAATGGTTAATTTATTCACACAGTCGGTTATGTATAATCTAATGAGGATCTGGTTAATGCCAAATGGCTTAACTCAGCCGAGGGGAACAATCCAGAATGTTCCTCAAGTTGAATGGTAGATTTAGGCAGACATGGAAGGCAAGTGCGCTTTTACAGTCTATATTCACCACTTCTTTGAAGTTGAGATTTTCTATTTGTGTGTTTTGCATCTACCTTGCTGCATCCCCTCCAGGATCAGGAGCTCCCTGGAATACCACTTGAGGCATACACTGCACCCTGAGACATACCATACCTTTATCCTGAATGGAATGTTTCTAGATTTTCAACAGTTCTTCAACAGATTTCAGTTGGTTTGGGGCATATTGTTGTAAATGATTAGAACCTGATTGCTTTGAATTGTAGAGTCTTGGACAAGACAGAATTTCATTGTAAGTGGGATTGTCTCACTGAAATTATTTCAAGTTTGTGAGCTATATTTGTCAGGATTCAACAACATGTGAATGTAGTACATATCTTGAGTTAATACCCACAACCATCAACTAAATGTTCACAAAAATGTTGCTGTAAATAACAACTCTTCATCATGCCATAACCTTTAAAATTGAAAACAGGAAGAATTAAAACCTAATTTAATCTCAGGGAAAATATGGATTCGAGGTGTTGGTGAGGAGTTGATTTCTTTACCAGCTGAGGGAGATGGAAGTCAGATAAAGACATATGAAAGTAACTATTTTATCACTTGCTATTCTATTCAACAAGACTGATGGCAAAGTCAACTATGATTCAGAATTTTATGTTTTCCTGGAAACATTTGCAATGATTGTCAGAGAGCCATCAGGCACTCTACCTTTGAGATATCTGTTTCGTTTGTGATTTAAACTATCATTCCACAGATTTAAGACCAAAGCAGACACAACATCCGGGAAATATTCCAACATGTTGCAGCAGTATCATGGTATCTGCAAGATTTTTCAGAATATAACTGTGCAGACTGTTCACTTA
Source organism: Chiloscyllium plagiosum (assembly GCF_004010195.1). Lineage (NCBI taxonomy): Eukaryota > Metazoa > Chordata > Chondrichthyes > Orectolobiformes > Hemiscylliidae > Chiloscyllium > Chiloscyllium plagiosum. Next base: position 18,209,914 of record NC_057728.1, read on the forward strand.
TTATATCAGATTCCAAAGACTTCAGTACATGGGTTAATGAAATATTTCAATTGGATGATTATCAAGAAACAAGAATAAGTTGGACCTTTAATCAAAGTGAATGCGATTGATGACAGGTATGCTTTGAAGTTAAGAAATATTGCAGTAAATTGTAGTGATGTGTGAGAATAATAGCCCTGCAACAAAATGTTTATATTCCCTTGGGGCATCTATTTGCAATAAAACCCAAAAAATTACTGCTATTGATTCAATAGTAAATAAGATTAGTGAGTGAAAGGAGAACGTATCAATTTGAATTTGTCTAGCGACAAAAGACAAATATTCTCCATGGTTGAAACCTCAGTGTTCCAAGAGAGGCAAGAATTCTCAGAAAGTTCCTGTTCGACCAAGGATAAGGATTTTAAAGGAATATTCTAACGGTTGCGATATTATGAATCCCATACCATCGAATTGAGAAAACTGACTCAGAGAGTTCCACACCTGACCTTCTACAGAAAGAAGGAATGAGGAACATATTAACATTTTTACACTCCCCCGCATGATGCTGCCTCAACAATCATATGCCAAACAATGTCGATTCTCCTGCTCCTCGGATAATGCCTGACCTGCTGTGCTTTTCTAGTGCCACACTCTTGACCCTAGTTAGCACGTAAAACAACGGAAGTGATAATTTAATTATATGCTCTTTCATAGTGTTTGGAGTGATGGACTGGTTCTTAAAAAAAGTCAGAAGACCTTCCCAAGAAAGTACAGATCAAGAATGGTTACCTTGACACTAATGCTATATCGGCAATTTGTTTCATATTAGGCAGAATTTGTCTCAGATTGTAGAAAATAAATATATTGCATTTCTTCACCAAACCTGCTAAAGTGAGCTGTCAGATCTTTGTAAGCTACTGCACCTTTAGCTATAACATTCAGGAGGAATTACTGGATAATCAAAAATGTAAATCACTGACATTAAGAAGTGTTATGAAATAAATTATTCAAAAACTGTCCCGACATTTCCCATCCTTTCTCAGTAGCTCACACAGTGATCATAATGTTACAGGTCTGGGTTTGCTGGAGCCATTAAACTTTAATGCATGACCTACCGGTGACTTGGTAATACTTTTTCCTGATTTTTACGACACTGACTTGTTGTAACTGCTGTCTGCTAACTCTTCCTGACGGATGCGCCACTAGTCTATAAATGGCAGCAGGAAAAGATAATAAAGTTGTACCTATGCCAGCTCCATTTACTGTGATCTATTGTTACAGCTGCTGCTTTCTGATCTGTCTTTGTAGCAATTATTTCAAAATGGCTTTTTTTTTACTATTCTGTATATTAGAAATTTAGAAAGATATTACAATATCTGTGTATTGAAGGTAATGGGAATCATACTTGTTCATCAGTGCACTGTAAACATGTTGGTTTCAATATTTACAGGGGCGTGGGGAGGGAGCTGGGATATTGCTTTCAGAAGCCACAAATACTAGGAACACTGAAATCTATCAGGAGCAAAAATCTTTTTCTTCATTGTTGTCCGGGCAGCCAGCCAGCTGGAAGGTTGGCCAGCTGAGAGGGAGAGAAAGGTCAAAGCTGTGGCTCAGAATCACTACGGACTGTCCTTAGGCAATCAGGCTTGTGGCAGTCTGAGGGGTACAGAGCCTGATGGACAGCATGGATGGAAGTTTCACAGCAAAACGGAGACCAATGGGTCAGGGGGAAAGAGATTGTGGATAAGACATCACAAAATAAGGAACGTTGGGATTGGGGGAGTGGTGGTGGTGGGGTGTGGAGCATCGCTGCTCCTCCTGGCCCACGGGCACTGCTGGATTCGGCAACGCTGCTGCTTTAGTTGAGAGATTCCCCAAGTCCTGGAAAATCCATGTTAGTGTCACTGAATCTAAATGACAATAGCATTTGAGCATGGGACTTCATTTCTATTATAATTACCGATCTGCTGGGGCTTTTACACAAGTTAATCACCCAACCCCCACCCCATCCTGATGGAATTAAAATTGACCCTGATGTGTTAATGATTGAAGGATTGCTGTTTAAAACCCATCTATTCTGAAGAGAAATCCATCTATTTAAAAGTGGGCTAAAACCTTCCAGTGTTAAGTTGCGGTCTGCCTCACCCAATGTGGCTGAGGGTGCTCCACATTCCAATTGGCACCATTCAGTTGTCCAGGACACCTTCCTCAAACAGGAGGTAGAGGTTCCTCAAAATGAAAACCATGGGTGCTTTCCACTTATAAACCCTGAACATGTGACTAGGTGTTAATAGAATCCCTACAGTTCAGAAGCAGGCCATTTGGCCCAAAAAGCCTACACCAACTCTCCAAAGAGTAACCCACCCAGGCCCATTTCCCTAACTAATGCATCAAACCTACACATCCCTGAACACCATGGGGCAATTTAACATGGCTAATCCTCCTAACCTGCACATCTTTGGACGTTGGGAGGAAACTGGAGCACCTGGAGGAAGCCCACGCAGTCATGAGGAGAATGTGCAAACTCCACACAGACAGTCACCCAAGGTTGAAATCAAACCCAGGTCCCTGGCACTGTGTGGTAGCAGGGTTAACCACTGAGCCACTGTGCCACCCAATACTGTATAGAATTTGCTCCATGCAGTTGTACCAGGTATTAAGCAGCTTAATTGGTGACCTTTAAAGGCAATGCTGGAGGTTGTTCAATAAAAGCTCAAGAAATCTATGGTGTTCGCTTTTATGAGGGAAAAGGAGTATGTTCTGTCCACCAGAACACACACAATTTTGCATCCTGCTGTTCGCATACCTGAGGGCTCCAGGCCCACTCAGACAGAGTCTGTATGTAACTGGAGTACTGAAAAAATATCAGGATTTTGAGTGCAGAAAAAAGTCTTTTGTATTTGATGTAGGAACTGGTAAAAACCACTGCCCGAGTTTCCAACACACAGCCTTTATTTCCCGAGAGCTAAGTTCACCTACTGCTGTCAATTGAACCACTGTCAGAATTGTGAATGAGAAATGTTAATAATTGAACAATTTTAAATATTCCAAACATATTGGAAGCTTCACTAACAGTACCCAATGCATATCGTGCTAATCATGTTATTCTTCACTGAGCAGCAAGAACAATGGTTAGAGTTGCAAGATTTATATTGATAACAGTGTGTGCGTTTCCTCTCTGCTATCAAGGTGAGGCTTCATGGGAAAATGAACTTATTATGTCTATGAATGATTGGAAGTTGCTGTTTAAAGAGGGATAGAAAAACAACAAATTGAGCTGCAGACCACGATGCATATATAAGGTCTGTATTCTCAGTATGTTGTTGAATGGCGGTGAAGTTTTGAGCAACTTACAGCTGCTAAAAGCAAGGCTTAAACACCTTCCATCCTGAATGATATGACATGGCCTTGGCATCACATTAAAAGGCAAAGTCGTTTACAGGTTTTACATACAGTGCGGTCTTTTGCACCCAGCAATTCTTATGTTATTCCATGTAACACAAGAAACTAGGTGTGGATATTGCGATATTGAAGAATCCAAATATTATTACAATTCACTATTATTACAAGTGACTATTATGTATAAGCATTACATGCACAGGCAGGCTAACATTAACCTGTTATGTTTCAATAGAGTAGCCTGCTTCCAGTAGCTTGGCATGCCACAGCAGAGGCCTCACCTTCATTCCCCTACGCTCCCGGATTAACGGGTTCAACACGCGGCGTGACATCGAACAATTCTTCCGCCGCCTTTGCCTCCGTGCCTACTTCCTCAAACAGGATTCTCGCCCACCCTCTGACGACCCCTTCTCCCACCTCCAACACACCCCATCCACCTGGACACCTCGTGCTGGCCTCTTACCCGCCCTCGATCTCTTCATAGCCAACTGCCGCCGCGACATTAACCACCT
>NC_057728.1:18216103-18236652 GCF_004010195.1 Chiloscyllium plagiosum
TCCTCATTTTCCCTCCCCCCACCTTGTCTCAGTCAAATCCCTCGAACTCAGCACCGCCTTCCTAATCTGCAATCTTCTTCCTGACTTCTCCGCCCCCACCCCCACTCTGGCCTATCACCCTCACCTTGACCTCCTTCCATCTATCGCGTTTCCAACACCCCTCCCCCAAGTCCCTCCTCCCTACCTTTTATCTGAGCCTGCTGGACACACTTTCCTCATTCCTGAAGAAGGGCTTATGCCCGAAACGTCGATTCTCCTGCTCCTTGGATGCTGCCTGACCTGCTGCGCTTTTCCAGCAACACATTTTCAGCTCATGCCATAATTGATCCCAAGATAAGATGGAATATGAGACCTGTAAACCCTCAGATCACATTCGATGACACGTTGATAATATCGTGAGCATGTCTCATGAAGGTGTACTGACATAGCAACTGTGAGGCATAACTCAAAGAGCATTCTAACACTATTCAAGCAAAGAAATCTTTGCTAGCTTAGGCAAATGTACAAGACGGATGATAACCACATTCCCCAGGGATATACCCGTACAGGCAGGCAGGTAGTCCTTGCCAAGAGACCAGCAGGCTCACCAAAACTCTGACTCAAGGATGCTGTCAAAAGAGAAATGAAAACCCACAACCTCAATCATGACGAGTGAGGAGCGCGAGATGATGATCGATGCAAGTGGCACAATGTGTGAGCAGGAATTCACCAACACCGCTCCAAGCCAGATGGCAGCCCTGCCAACCAGGCCTGAGGAGAAATTAATTCATTCCACACTAGAAGTGGACAACGGTTTGTGCAGACACTAGCGCTAGACTTTGCTTTTCCAGGCTCAGCTTGTTTATAGCCATCAAAAGAAAATAAGCAGGTCATCTCCTTTGGCTTCCTAATGTTCTGTGGCTGCATTCCTGTCACCCCCTACTGGGGGAAAGAAGACAATTGGTGTTTAAAATAAACTCTTGTAGCAGCAATTAATTGAAAACAAAATTCTTTGCAAATTCTGCTGGAGTCATTTTGAAATGAATGATCTTATGATATAGTATGTTCCTCTTAATGCTGGGAAATGAATTCTTGCTGTAAGCCGTTTGTGAGGCAGATTCATTATTGTAGTTACCCTGGGAGCACCCACTCTGCCTTTTTCTCTGAGTTCACTTATGCCTGCTCAGCAACAGGCTTCTGTTCACTTAGCAACTGGGCATTGCTTAACTATTACTGTGAATAGAGGGGTCTGCCTGCTCACTGATATGATTAAGTCGTCAAGCAGGAGGCTAGAAGAAAATAGCAAGCCATGCAACATCAAGAGGTGTAGAAGTCGATGTTTCAGGTGTAACCCTTCTTTAGGACTTCAGCACTGATACAATTAGAACAGTATAGTGCAACTGGATAGCAATATGTCCTAGTGAAGGAGCTAATAGTAGTTTGGAGCAATGTGCATAGTTCTCATTTTGTTAATCAGTGAAATATTGAAGAAAGCACAGAAAAGATTTATAAGGATATTACCAGAATGGGAGAAATGATTGAGCTGCAGATCTTTTCTCTAGCAGAAGAAATCTGATATAAACTTGAAGGGGTTTTGTTTGGGATGATGTGAAAAAGCTGTTTATATTTGTGTATGGGTGAAGAACGAGGGGACCTAAATATCAGAATATGGGTGAAGAACGAGGGGACCTAAATACACTAACATATCAAACAACGAAAGGATGGAATCTCTTTAAAGAATTCTGTTGTCATACTGTTATCTGGTACTTGCTACTACCTGAAATTGTTGAAATTGAGAGTGTTGGCATACTTAAAGGGTAGGTTTAATCCATTCATGGGAGAATGGCGAATATTGAATATTGGCACAAATCATCTGAGCTGAATGGTTTGCTTAGCTTTGTGAAGCCAGCGTAAATTGAAATGTTGATATGCTTGTTACACAGTAACAGCAAATAATTTAACAGAATTTTGCTTCTCTTTATAGCATTTTATATATTGGACTTGAATAACAATCGTGTGTTATAAATACTGAATCAAATCACATACACAACTATACCATAGTATCATTTCTTTATTTCTACCTAATCTAAGCAATGAAGTCCAATCATTCAGCATTTTGAACTTGATAATAATGCCACGTGTGGTGGCATTTGCATGTACCTTTTTCCCTTGATGTTCTAGGTGGATGAATTGGAGGACCCTAGATAAGTTCCTGCAGTGAACCTTGTAGCCAGTACACATTGCTACCATTGTGCATCAGTGGGTAAGAAAATGGATGCTGAAAGTAGTGGATGGACTGGCATATTGAATGGACAGCTTTTTCTTGAATGGCAGTGAACTTCTTGAGAGTTGTTGGAGCTGCTCCCAGGCAAATGGTGAGTATTCCATTAAGTTCTTGACTTGTACTTTGTTAGCGGTGGACAAGCAGTGGGGAGACAGACAATACGTTACTCACCAACGACATCCTTGTCTCAAAAACTGCTCGTGTAGCCATTTTATTTGCATTGCTGGTCTGGACCAGTTTCTGGCCAATGTTGGCAGCAGAATATGAATTGTTGATGATAAAGCCTAAGCTTTTATAATGTACAAACCTAATTTAATTTAGTTTATTGTCAGAATTAAACTGAAATCGACAGCGTACAACTTGTAGTTGCTAGCCTTAAAAAGGTTTTTCATTTCAAGGATCCCAGTGAAAAGAAAATTGAATGACGAACCAGCTGAAACTAGATCCCTATTATGTGACTCCCTTTTTTGTGTTGTAAGTATATATAAGTAGCCAGGCTAGTGTAACTTAGCACTTGAGAATGCAACTTACAATAGAATACTGGAGTTGAATGCATCAAAATATTAAGCCGAGGAAGAAAAGGGGATGTATGGCTTCTTTTAGTATTTCTAGTCTTTAAAGTAAAAGTAAGGGCTTTAGTTTGTGCTTATGTCTTCAGTCTTTTTTTCTCTTTCTTAAAATAACTTGTTTTAATGAAGGAAAAGAATTATTATAATTGTGTTAAGAGTGAAGGTTTCTTCACGTGTTATGACCAAGGTACGACAGTAATTAATTCATTAAAGTGTGATAATGATTTCAGACCGGGGGTATGTCCCTGCTGCAGCATGTGGGAGCTACTGGGAACCAAGGTGATTCAGAGCAAAACCATCTGTAGTAGATGGTTGTAGCTCAAGGAACGTCAGTTTTGAGTTGAGAAACTGGATTCCAAGCAGTAGACTTTGCATCACAACAGGGAGGGAGAGCATCACGTGGACAGTTTGCTCTAGGCAATTCCAATTTGGCTTTTGATCAGAGATAGGAAGGTGTGACTGCAGGTCAATCTCCTGAGGATGGTGTTCAAGGAGCTTTGACCCTTACAATTGTCTACCAGTTGTGAGGTGTATAGATGAGAATGGGGACAGAAGGGAGGATGCATGAATTAGCCTTGGCAAATTGGTACAGACAGCCATTCAAGTGGTGGAAAGATATAGCAATGTAGTAGTGGTAGCAGGCAATATAATCAAGGTGATCAATACTGTTCTCTGCACCATGAGCAGGGGTCATGATGGCTGTGTCACCTGACCAATACCAGGTGCTGGAGAAGTTGTTGTAATGGGAGAGGAGGGATCAGTTGTTGTCATCCACATGGGTACCAATGACAGTGATAGAACAAGGAATGAGGTTCTGCTAAAAGATTTAGTTAGAAGCTAAATTAAAAAGCATTACCTACACGGTAATACTCTCTGGTTAATGACCACAGCCATGAATAAACTGGCATAGGATAAATAAAGCTAAATGTGTGGATTAATCTTTAGTGTGTGAGGAATGAGTTTCAACACATGGGGCACCTGCACCAGTACTAGAGTAGGTAGGAGCGATTCCAGTGGGATGGGTTTCACTTGAAACATTACATAACCAGTGTCCTCATGTAGACAGGAGAAAATGAACCTTGACCGAAAACTTGCTAGTAAGATTAAAAAAAAGGTTAAGAACTTCTTTAAAAGTATAACAAAGAGGAGAGAGGTCAAAGTAAACAAAGGCCCCTTAGACAATGAGGTTCAGGAAAAAATAATAAGGAACCAGGAAATGTCAGCGAGTTGAATAAATTCTTTGCAGCTATCTTCATAATAGGACTAATAACATTCCAAAAATACAAAATAATCAAGGGGGAAAAGGTGATGGGTAGGAAATAAGTACAGCAGCTATCAGTAGAGAAAAGAATAGAGCCACCTTGACTCAGTGGTTAGCACTGCTGCCTCACAGCGCTAGGGACCCGTGTTTGATTCCAGCGTCCAGCGATTGACTGTATGGAGTTTGCACATTCTCCCCATGTCTGTGTGGGTTTGCTCCGGTTTCCTCCCACAGTCCAAAGATGTACAGGTCGGGTGAATTGGCCATGCTAAATTGCCCATAGTGATCAGGGATGTGTAGGTTAGGTGCATTAGTCAGGGGAAGTGTAGAGTAATAGGGTAAGGGAATGGATCTGGGTGGGTTACTCTTCAGAGAATCCGTGTGGACTGTTGGGTCAAATAGCCTGTTTCCACATTGTAAGGACTCTATGAGAGGGATTGAATTCAAGAGTCGTGAAGTGATGTTGAGCTGTACAGGACTTTGGTTAGGCCACATTTGGAGTACTGTGTGCAGTTCTGGTTGCCTCACTTTAGGAAAGATGTGGAAGCTTTGGAGAGGGTGCAGAGAAGATTTACCAGGATGTTGCCTGGGATGGAGAATAGGTCTTACGAGGATAGGTTGAGAGTGCTAGGCCTTTTCTCATTGGAACGGCGAAGGATGAGGGGTGACTTGATAGAGGTTTATAAGATGATCAGAGGAATAGATAGAGTAGACAGTCAGAAACTTTTTCCCCGGGTACAACAGAGTGTTACAAGAGGACATAAATTTAAGGTGAAGGGTGGAAGATAAAGGGGAGATGTCAGGGGTAGGTTCTTTACCCAGAGAGTGGTGGGGGCATGGAATGCGCTGCCTTTAGGAGTGGCAGAGTCAGAATCATTGGCGACCTTTAAGCGGCAATTGGATAGGTACATGGATGGGTGCTTAAGCTAGGTCAAATGTTCGGCACAACATCGTGGGCAGAAGGGCCTGTTCTGTGCTGTATTGTTCTATGTTCTATGATTTTATGAGTAGATACTCGGAAAATGAATAGGGCTATAAGCCAATAATGCTATGGACCTAATGGGCAGCATCCTGGGATATTAAAGAAAGTAGCTATCGAGATGGTAGATGAACGGGTAGTAATCTTACAAGAAACCTTGCATTCTGCAAAAATCACAGAAGATTGGAAAACTGCCAATGTAACACTCTTATTCACATAAAGAGGGTAACAAAAACATACAACTATAGGTCAGTTAGCTCAACGTCTGTCATTGGGAAAACGTTAAGGGCTGTTATTAAGGATGTAATAACAGAGCATTTAGAAATACATAATATAATCAGCGGAGTCAACATGGCTTCATGAAGGGAAATCGTGTCTAACAAATTTGTGAGAGTTCTTTGAGGAGGTAACAAACAGGATAGATAAAAAAAAGGAAGCTGTAGTTTAATATATTTGGATTTCCAAAAGGTGTTTGATAGGTTTTGTAATAAGATTACTTCATAAGATAAAAGCCCATAGTGTTGGAGGTAATATATTTACATGCATTTGGGATTGGCTAACTAATAGAAAACAGAGAGCTGGGAGAAGTGGGGCATTTTCTAGGTAGCAACCTGTAATTAATAGTGTCACAGGGATCAGTGTTGGGGCCACACCTGTTTACAAGATGTATTAATGAATTGGATGATGGAAATGAAAGTACAGTGCACTTGCTGCTAAGCCACCTTTGATGGTAGACATTGAAGTTACCCATCCAGAGTATGTTCTGTGCTCTTACCTCAGTCAGTATCTCTTTCAAGTGGGGGTTCAATGTGGAAGAGAACTGATTCATCTCTCAAGGTGAGAGATAGGGGATAATCAGCAAGGGTTTTCCTTGTTTATATTTGTCCTGATGCCACAAGACTCTTTGGGCTCCACTGTTAATGTTAAAGACTCCCAGGGTAACTCCCTCCTGACTGTAAAGCACTGTGCTGCCATTGCTTCTCGATCTGCCCAGCTGCTGGGCCTGGGCATACCACAGACGGTGATGAAGACGTCTGGAACACTGTAAGATATGACCCTTGAGTATGACTAGAGCAGCATCTTCCTTGACTAGTCAGTGCAACAGTTTTCCTAATTTTGGCAGGACCAGTGGAGATGGGTTTGCCATTGTGTTTAAGTTGATGCCAGATGGTCCATCCAGTTTCTCAATTGAGTTCTGGTGGCTTGCAAATGTTTCTGATATGGGATCACACGTGAAGAAATAGCAACTTGGCTGTTTGTGCCCATGGAAACCATCCCTCCAGCTATGATATCCTGAGGGGATGGGACAAAATTGAGAAGGATAAAAAAGAATATTCATGTTTGAAGTGCTTGCAGTTTGAAGCCTGTTCTTGCCATAAACAATTTAATTTTTAGTCTTTGTTCCTGAAGCAAGAAGCAGCATGAGTGACTTTTAAACATAAAGCTCAATAACATGTTTGTGGCATCTCATCATGATGGCTGATAAATACATACTAACTGAGTCAGCATTGCAATTTAACAGAGCATGAGTTAGAATGAATGTGTAACCAGGATTGCAATTACATTCTGGGAAGTGAGCCAGTACCTAACTCCTCAGATGTTTTATGCTATGAATACTTAAACAGAATATTTCTAGACGTCATTAAAATTGTCTTAATGTATTTGCAAAAAAAATCTCTCGATAAGCATGCATACTGTGTGACGCTTAAATAACTGTAATTGATAAACCTTACCATAAAAAGGTAAGTTTTGAATAATATCAGGAACCTCCCATACATTTTCCCATATTATAAGACTTTCATTATTGGACTTTCATGTGTTCAAGTTGATTTAATAGCTCTCTTGGTTGGTGCATAAATCTAGAGACATGGTTCTGTGGACCAGAAAATCCCAGGTTTAATCTTTAACTTGTGGTGTTTAAACTGAACTTAAATAAAGCAATAATTAGGTTTCTACAATTGACTTCATTTCCCTTCAGTTGTTAAAAAGGGACATCAGTAAGAGTCCCACTCCTGACAAATCTCTAGCCAGCACTACAACTACTTAAGTGAAATACTGGGTGACAGAGTTAACAGATGCAAAATCAAATATTGCCCCAAAAACCAGCACGGTGAACCCTTGGCTGCTCACAACACAAATGTTTTGTTGTGCCCACTAATTCTAATGATGACAGTCTGTAGCCCAGTGCTAAACGGTGATTACACACTGAGCAGAAGGTGTGAGTTTTTGGGACACTATTGCTTCTTGCAGTGCTGAAAGATAGCCTGTAGAACTTAAAGATAGCCTGCATCTCTCAAAGGTGAGGTGTGTTCTGGCTGCAGAAAGGGCTGGAAATGGTGCAAGTGAAGTTAATGAGCAAGATGAACCTTGGAAAGCAATGCAATAGGCCACAGCACTGGAGGACTTGCTGCAGAAAGTGGACAGGAGGAGATTGTCTTCCCTCAGAGGGGGTAGGAGATCATCCAGGAAGACACTACAATGTGAATGAGGACAAAATGAGAATATTGGGAATGCCAGCAGTCTAGTTCTGGGTAGGGCTGCTAAAACGTTCAGTGTTTCATGTGATTAGTCAGGGTGAATGAAATGATAGTACAGGTAATAAGGTTGTACATGAGTTCTGTTGCAGCAGACACAAGGAAGAACTTCAAAAAGGCATAATATTGAAAAAGGCTAATGGACATGTACATGTAGATGCTTTGTAATGTAGCAGGCCTGCCATCACTGTTAAAGATCCTTTGTTATTTTTTAGGCGCTACAACAATCCGGTAAAACTGAGTGGCTAGCCAAGTAATTTCAGAGGTGACAACAGTGGTGTGAATTTAGAGTAGGACAAACCATGTAAGGATGGCAGATTTCCAACCCTAAACCAAGCAGATTTTTACAACAATGATTTCACGATTACATGACAAAGACTATTTCATAATTCCAGATTTATTAATTGAATCCAAATTCCATCATGGCGTTTGAACATAGGCTGTTAGACTAGGCCTGTGGATTTGTCGGTCTAGTGACATTACTACTATAAAACCACACCCCTGCATAAATGGGATGGGATTTCCAAAGAAATGTTATTGTAGGCCTCAAACTGTTAATCTGCCTGGTTTGATGGCTTTAATGTGAATGTGCCCCAAGTCTATGGTGGAACTGACATTGGGCACTCTGAATGGGGTATGTGGTGGGGGTGGTAAAGGGAAGGAAGTCAGAAACACAAATTGCTGCTCACAAGGGATACCAAGTCAATTTAAAGTGATGGAGATGTTGGAAGTAAGTGGCCATATGTGGGAGTAAATAATCTCTTTTAATGTCTTTTTCAGCCTTTACAAAATAAATTTGGGAGCAAAACATTCTTGAAAAAAGTTAATAGTTGGCAGCACATACATGGAAATCAGAAACTAAGTCTGTTGTCAAGTGACAGAATAGATGTGGTGTAAAATGAAGTAGGACCAGAGACAGTGGAGGGTAAAAGTGGATAAACGAATCATGATATGTGATTGCTGTGTGTCTGGCGCCATCAATCCAGGCAACACTCAAAGGTAGTGCCAGCTGCTCATTGAATTAATCCAGCATTCAGCTCAGTATTACAGACTGGCTATACACTCAATAGGAGACCAGCAGCTTGAAAGGCCAGTATGTCCCACTCCTATCTGGGCCTCTTTAAGGCAGCCTGACCTTTTTAAAGAGAAGCTTTATTCAAGCAACATAAACTAACAAACCAATATATGTATTCAGAGCAGAGGCAAGTTATCCAGCCCCTTAAACCTGCTCCACCATTTGACTGACCATGGTTGATCTGATTGTGGCCTTTGTTTTCCTCTCTACTCTCTAGACCCATTGTTTCCTTTGTCCAACAAGTACAGAGGAACCTCGATTATCCGAACAAGATGGGCAGGCACTATTTCATTCGGATAATCGATTATTTGGTTAATAGATTTCCTCTGGGGCTTGGAGTTTTCTGTGAAGTCTGCTCCCTGCTCACCATGCACGAGCCCCCACTCCCACCCCCTGCCTGCAACCCCAACCCCACACCCCAAGCTCCATCTACCCGTACACCGCCCACCCCCCAACCCTGTCCATCTCCAACCTGCCCTCCGGCTGACCCGCACCCCCGGTCACCCTGCAACACCCCCCTCCCGCCCCACTGGGGCAGCCAGACTGTACACCAACAGTAAGGCTGCTGCTGCCTTTGTAGGGTAAGTCTCCAAATAGCGCCACACACACACACACACAGACACACCTTTTTTACTGCAACTTTTTGACAGGTTCCACCTTTGCCCTGTACAGGATAATGTTGGAGAGATTACCTGGGGAAGGGGGGTTTAGGGTTCACCCCTGTGTAGAACTCCAGGAAAAGTGTGGGGGTGGGGAAGAGAGACAACAGGGGGTCAGCCATTTAGAGACGCCAGCATTTCAGTGAACAGAGTTTGTTTTTAATCATTATACCTGTAAACAAAAGATGTAATCAGGGTTGAAACAGCTCTTTGAAGTAGTGTTTCTATCGGGACCTTGAGATCCCCTTTGGATAATCCAATATTTGAATATTTGATATTCGGATAATCGAGGTTCCTCTGTATATATTCAACTCAGCAAAAAGGTTGATCTCGGGGATGAAAAGTCCACAGACTGATGACCCCCTGAGAGAAACAAATTGTCCTCATCTACATCTTCTCTAATTTTTAAAGGTGTTCCCTAGTTCTCGTCTCTCCCATAGGGTCAATGGTCTTTCGACATCTGCCCTGTCAAGTCATCTCAGGATTGTCCATGTTTCAATAAGTTCACCTTTCACGCTTTTAAATTCCAATGGATATGGGGTCAACATGTCTTTATTAGAAACCCTCTCACCCCAGGAACTGGAAATAAAAGCTCAAAAAATGGATTAACAGGCAAGAGAGAGGGTTCCCAGGTTTACTCTGGTGTTGCAGACATTATTGATAGAGATGGAAAGCAGCAAGGACGCTATGTTCATGCTGACAGAGGAAGTCAGCTCTGTGATTCAAGCTGAAAGGACCTGGCTACAGGCTGAAATACCCTGTTCACACAAGCGACCAAGGACAGTGACACTCCCTTATCACCACACCACCAGCCTCTCACACTGCTCGATGCAGCACAATCCCATCACTCACCCATCAGCAATATGTAGCAGTCAGGATCCATGCCCAACATTTAACCACTCCACTGCACCATCACACACATACGACATGCTATCAGCCTCCCTATGCTGATTCACCTATTTGGATATGACAGGTACATCACCTAAACACAATACAATTACTGACATTCCTCTTCTCTCTATCATTCTGGCAGGACAAGGTGGGCCATAACAACAGAGCGCAGCAGAGAATCCGATGAGGGATAGGCTTTGACTGCACCTTCACAAGAAGACCATGTTGCACATGAGTTTTGAGGGACTTATGGCAGTGTATCATTCAGAGTGACCACCTCTCACCACCTTATCTCAAATTCCAGGATGCCCTCATTTTAGTATCTACCAGAGGACGCAAGCTGCAGGTATGTGACCATAGTCCTCTCACACTTGATATATCATGTTCTTTGTCTAACTCCAACCTTCCCCTTCTGAAATTGTGCTTTCAGATCATCTAACTCTACTCTGTGTTCTGAAGAAGGGTCACGGACTTGAAACATTAACTCTGCTTTCTGCCCACAGATGCCCCAGACCCACTGCATTTCTACAGCAATTTCTGGTTTTGACTCAAGGCCTGCTCTCTGGGCAAGCCCTGCTGCCTCATCTTGAAGGGTAAAAGCCAGATCACAACTCTGATTTGTAAGATGAGCACCATCTGCACAGCCACAAGCTCGGGTCCTGGGCATTGCATTTAGAGGATGGTACAGAGTCAAGGTCAGCACATAGTGGGACACTGAGCACAAGCAAGCCACAAGAGGAAAGAACATGCTTGTGCCAGCTCACCAGAGGGCATTGTTGTAGATACATTGTGCCACAGAGGATGAAGAGTCTTTGATACATTGCCCTAAATGAGAACGATGATGAGCTGTGCACCAAGATGTATGTTGGCTTGATATTGCTTCCAGGCATCCTCTCGCAACTCTCACAGGAAGTCTGCTTCAGTTCAATGCCAGGCTTCGCGTGGAATTTGGAGTGTGGAAGGCGGGTGGCCAACTGCAAAACAACACTTGTGGACCCAATAGCCTTACAGCGTCTGGAGCTCACAGTCTCAGGCTCCACTGCAGCACAGGAATAAATCATCAAGTGGAAAGTTTATGACGGCTTTTATTTCAGGAATATGACCAACTGGATGTTGTGATGTAAAGATGGATTGAAAGATAGGAAATTGTGGAACAACTGCAATGTGGGGACCAGAATATGAGTATTGGGCCACAGATAATTCATCCAAAATGGAGGTGTCCCATTGCCTCCCACCCCTCTTCCTTCCAAGATGGCTTTGGAAAACCTGATAGCAGGGCCTGTGGCTTCACAGCAGACCACCATACACTTGGCGATGTATTATGCCACAAAAGGTCCATGCAGCAGAATATTGCTTCAGGATCATGACAGTTCGCTCTATAAGGATCCCGACGGCACAATGTCCTTGAATGTTCTGATGACAGATTAGAATTGTGCACATGGGTGCATTTGGTTGTTGTGGTGGCTTAAGGATGGTGGGTATGACTGTCTGCTGTTGTTCCATGTATAGGCTCTCCTTTAATGGAAAACAGAGGTTGCATGACTTAACAAGACACAGAATATAGTACTCTTACAAATCCATTTCCCCAAAAAGCTGCAGGATAAAGACATAGTAGCTGCTGCCAGGATAACAGATGTTCACTGAAAGGATCAGTTCAACTTGAATCATAGACAAGTAGAAGATGGGAACAGAAGGAGGCCATTCTGCCCTTTGAGCCTGCTCTGCCATTCATCACGATCGTGGCTGCTCATCCAACTCAATTACCTAATCCTGCTTTCTCCCCATAACCTTTGGTCCCATTTGCCCCAAGTGCTATATATAGCTGCCCCTTGCATACATTCAATGTTTTGGCATCAACTACTTCCTATGGTAATGAATTTCACAGGTGCACCACTCTTTAGGTGAAGAGGTATCTCCTCATCTCCGCCATAACTGGTCTACCTTGAATCCTTAGACTGTGACCCTTGCTTCTGGACACACCCGCCATTGGTACATCCTCCCTGCATCTATCCTGTTTAGTCCTGTTAGAATTTTTTAAGAATCTATGTCACCTCCCCCCGCACTCATCCGAACCCCAGTAAAAGCAATTCTGACCGAGTCAATCTCTCCTCATACATCAGTCCCGCCATCCCTGGAATCAGCCTGGTAAACCTTCGCTGCTCTCCCTCGAGAGTAAGAGCATCCTTCCTCAGAAAAGGAGACCAGACCTGCACATAATATTCTACGTGTGGCCTCACTAAGGCCCTGTACAATTAAAACAACACATCCCTGCTTCTGTGTTTGAAACCTCTTCTCCCTCAGCTGGGCCTTGATGGAGTGGTAGCCCTCATGGTTAACCAGCAGCATCTCAGTAACAGATGGGGTCTCCAGAGTCACATGCATGTTGTCAGTTGAACAATTCAGAATCCTACCAGCCTGGCAATGCCATCTGCTCATTTCTCCTGCCCTCTAAAGTTCAGTGAGAGGACAATTAAGTTTCTTCTGATACACGAAGCTTCTGCCCACCTCCTTGGCACAGTGATGGACGTTGAACTATGAAGTGTTGCTAATGTTGTCAAGAAAGATTCAATGGAGTAGGAATTAGGGACAATGGTAACCTTGACAGAGCCACCTTCACCCTAATGTGCAGCTGGCATTATCAGTGACTGCTTCCTATTGAAATGCAGGAGCCTCGGATGTAACACTTGATGGAGGTGGAGATGGAAAAGTTCTTCTTAGACCCTTTAGTATCACCTTCTAATGAGTGTCTATGTCCCCAGTGCACTGCTCCCCTCTCTCCTGCTTCTACCCTATTTCCATTTCAGGTTGCAACCTAACAGGAACTACATCTATAACCCCCAGCAGTGAAGCATTACTCACAGTCCAAGCAACTTGCCTGATTTCCTTATTTAGATTCTGGACGTTACCACTTTGAAAATCCCAAAATTTAGCAAATCCCCTCCAAAAACACAGAGCACAGTACTCTGACTGACTCTATCCCAGCAATTCATCTGAAAATTCATGGTAGTTCATCTCGAAGAAATTAAGATCCCAGTACCACTTTGACCTATTTGTTCTCAGTGACAGGTCATGCATCATATCAGCTTTGAGTGTGCTCGCCATCACAGGCTTCTCAATAATCACATTTGCAACACAAAAGACACGGTAGTGCCTTTTCAGTCAGGACATTGACAGAAGCTTTCTACTCAGCATTGGTTTGTGTTTGGGTTCTCCACAGGGCTGTGGCACTCGGGGCATTGTACAGCCCAAGTTCAAACCTGCTGTTCTGCCCTGTCAGTGCAGGAGACTTTCCCTACAGGGGAATGTTCCAACATGCCTGTAAAGACGCATGAGGAAGAGGAAGTGAGCTATAGACAGTGCCAGGTTGATGGTGCATGGCAGGTAGAGCTGTCCCTGCATATGTGACAGGGTGTAGGTAGATGGACAGGGCTATTTCTAGCATTCCTCCTTGTAAAAAAGAATGAAGGGTGATCCCAAAAGATAACTCACACAGAGGAACTTGTTTTTTCTTTCCCCAATATCATGGAAAGATCAAGAAAGAGAAATGCTGAGTAATGTTTCCTGAATACCTGAGAGGGAAAAGTAAAAGTAGGCAACACATACAAAGCAGCCAGTTCATGTAGGTAAGGGGTAATTAACTGTTAAATTGGCAGAGGCCAGGGGAATTTGTGTGTACATATAAATGTCATTATGGTGACCTCACGTTCTTACAAGTCTCAAAACAAAACTGAAGAACATTAGATGGAAAACTAAAGGCACATAATTTGGTATAATGCATTTTTACATTTTGTTTGCTGGTTATGACCACTTGATTTCCATAAATCAAAGATAACCAATTGGAAAATTTAGATTAATGTCAGAATTATATATTTTAAGAAAATTAGTCTTCAGTGTTTGTCAAAAAATGTCATCCTTTCGATTCGTTTTGATCGTTTAGCTTAATAAATATTGGCTTCCTAAACGTGATTGAGAAAGATGATTCTTTGAGTTCTGGGAACTTTATTTCCTTTCATTTGAAGAAAGACCAAATAAGGGTGTCCTGTGAATGTGTTGATGCTTAATTTTGAAGATTGGAAAGATCTAATATGTAATATTAGAATCACAAATAGGTCATTATTT
This sequence comes from Chiloscyllium plagiosum, assembly GCF_004010195.1. Classification (NCBI taxonomy): domain Eukaryota; kingdom Metazoa; phylum Chordata; class Chondrichthyes; order Orectolobiformes; family Hemiscylliidae; genus Chiloscyllium; species Chiloscyllium plagiosum. Next base: position 18,230,454 of record NC_057728.1, read on the forward strand.
TAATTGAGCCGCAGTAACATTAATAGTAGTGCCATTAGCAAGCAAAGAAAGCCTGCTCAGGAATTGTCATCCTTCAGTCATGCGGAAAGAGGCCATTTAGCCTCTCCAGTTCTGTTCCACCAATCAAATAAATTATGGCTGGCCTGTCCATCATTAACCTACGTTAGCTCCAAATTTGTTCATCCACTTACCTAATAACAATCTATTAATATATAAATAGAAACTGCTGGAGAAACTCAACAGGTCTGGAGAAGGAAACAGAGTTAAAGTTTCCGGTTCAACATGACTCTTTTTAGTTTCGGAAATGAGTTCCGAAGAAGGGTCATTCTGGAGTGAAAAAGTTAACTCTGTTTCTCTCTCCACAAGTGCTGTTGAGAGTCATTTCTGTTTTTATTTCAGACCTCCAGCATCTGCAGTAATTTGCTTTAATAAAAATCTCCTGATCCTCAGTTTTTGCTGGTTATGATCTGATCCAGCTTGATCTGATCCAGTCATCAAAGTCTCTTGGGGCAAATAATTTCAGATTTCGACTAGCCTTTGCATGAAAGGTGTTTTATGTCTTTCCTTTTGTTTATTACACTCCTTCATGTCAACACACCCACCAGAGAAAATAGTTTTCCTACATCTACCTGAATCCTTTTAGCACTCTAATCTCTTCAATTAAATCATCCCTCAATCTTCCATGCTATTCACAGACCTCTGTTGCAAAGTACATTGGTACCTGGACAATAGAATATGATCAGCTGTCTCGTATATATAGGCAGAATAGCTTCATGGGCACAATTATGAAAAGAAATACAATCCTGTGGGAATAGATTTTCAGTTATTAAGATCTATAACATGAACAAGGAACAGAAAAATGGCAGCAAAACAACATTAGATTTCATCCACGTTTATTTGAGTAATTCTGTTGTTGCAACAGTTTACAGAGTGGAAGACCAACTATATAGTGAAACAATCTTTTTAGAATACATACCCAATTTCAGACAACCTGGCAACTAGTGACTAAATATGGCATTGTTAAACTAGCACTGAATTCCACAATCAATAACATGCAACAAAACATGGCATCAGTCGCAGTTCACTGGGAAAACCGATTCCTCTCCCTTCCAAATGACTGCCACATATATTTTAAAAAACAAACTCACGCAATCACCTGACATACAGCCAGTTTCATCCAGTTCAATACATTCTGAGAAGTGATTATTTACTTAAGCACTACTCAGACTTTGGTGAAAAGAAAATAAGTAATGATTAACTTGTTTAATTCCAAATTGCAAAACAATTAGTTTTGACAGTAACATCTTGTCTCTTATGCCAATGGTTGTGCATTGTTTTTTTTTCGCATTCATTTAAACCTTAACTATAAAGTTTCAAAGTATCAAAGGAATCTTAAATATTATCCAATGCAGGGGAAAAATTGTTTGCATCAAAATACTGTAGAGAAAAGTAGTTTAGTCAATAATACAAAGGAGAGAATGAAGGCTTTGTTGAACTCGATTAATGGTGGAGTCTGACCAGAACTATGGAAAACAGAATCTGGTGATCTGCGGAATAAAAAGCCTAGATCAAATACAAAATAAATTAAGCCCAAAGAAACTCAAAGAGGATAAAGGACTATGAAAAATTTGGATAAGGCCCGATAATGAATACTAGTGTAAGGATGGCAATTAACCTGTGCCCGTTCAATTTAACGCAGGTTTTGTGCTGCCTGTTTATTACAATGATGCAATCTGATCTGACAGAAGACATCCTCCTCTCTCCTGGCACAAGGAATCTCAGCCACTTCTCTGACACAACAATGACCAGCAAACTACTCCAGCCTGGAAGGATCTCAGTGCGATAAACTTTAAGGGCATGGTCAGTTTTACACTTCGAGTATCATCCTCACCCTCCTCTGAGATTAAAGGTTTGCCTATTGTTTTATCAGGTACATGAAGATCAGTTTAGCTCAGTTGGCTGTTTTTCAATGTAGAGTGACACCAGCAGTCTGGGTTCAATTCCTGCAGTGGCTGAGGTTGCCATGAAGGATTCTCCTTCTCAACCTCATCTGAGGTGTGGTACCCTCAGGTTAACGAGAGAGCAGCCCTATGACCTGGTAAGCCTATTGTGACTTGCCTTTATATGGAATCTCCCAATTATTGCTTCTTATATCCAAGGTGCTTTCTTAAAACTCTTTATTTACAAAATTATGGATGCACATATTCTCTGAGTCTCTAGTAGAACTTATGGTTCCTTCCAGATGCCTCTACATAACTAAACCAAAATACTGGTTACACTGGTGATCTTAAATAAAAACAGAATGTGCTGGGGAAACTCTGCAGGTCTGGCAGCATGCCTGTGGAGAAATAAACAGAGTTAATGTTTCAAGTCCAATGTCATTCCTTAGAAACTTTGAAAAAGTGTGGGTATTGGTCAAAATGTTAACAGTGATTTCCTCACCACAGATGCTGCCAGAACAGTTGTGTTTCTCCAGCATTGTCTCTCAGTTATTGATTTGTCACTGACACCATCATTATATACACTCATCATTGCACATTCTGCTGATGTCTCATTCTTCCAAATTTATAAGTGATGGCAGATTGCTGTCAGCACCACCTTTGTAAAACAGAACTGATGCACATGTTGCTCTGGGCTTATGTTGTGATAAGAGAAGATCCTGTCTGATGAAGTAATTCTTTCCTCTCCTCTTCCTTCCCTTAGTAAGCAGTTTGTGATCTTCATGCTGCCTCAGTTCCATTTCTGTCTTGCCCTGTGGGTCAAGACGAATGGCAACTATACTATTCATGCCTCAGAGTAAATGATTTGACCAACACTTTAAAGTCAAGAGCAAGGTCGCTCTGTGTGCTGCAGTACCTCCAGTGAACTTTACCAACTTTATCTAAGTATCCAAATCACTCTTATGTATGACTCTAAACTCACAGCAATGTTGTTGACTCTTAACTGCCCTCTGCGTAATTAGAGATGCTCATATCCTGTGAATGAAAATGATTTAGCAGCTAACCTGAGAGTGGTTGATGATCACTTTAATAATGTTGACTGGCGAGGTTGGAGGGGGAAGCTGTTGCTTGGAACACATGGTTAGTGTATGTGCTAGGAGGCACTTGTTTTGTTTTTCAGGCCTATAAAGCCCTGGTGCCAAATCAGTTTTACACACTGACTGATGCCACTATCTGCTAACTCTGCACACTTCCAATGTACACTCACCTCCCACACTGCTGATTTCCTCAAAATGTCATTCAGCGTTTCTGACACCAGAAGATCACATGTGAGGTGCGTGTGCTACTTTGGGACCAAAATGGCATCCATAGCAACAAAAAGCCAGACAATACCAAACCGACTACCCTATATGGAAAGCACATTAAATTTGCATTACTTTGTGACTTCACTCTGAAGGTACCCTCCACTGTGCTGGATAGTACTATTACTCTGATGAATGACAAATGGATTCAGAATAGATCTAGAACTCAAAATTGTCCATCCACGAGGCACTGTGGGCCATCAACATCCTTAGAATTCCTGATGTATTCCTCACGTGGATCAATCCTGCTTCCATGAGGAATCCAGAGAGCGTATCAGGAGCAGTTTCAGACAAACACAAAGATGAGGGACAAACAAAAAACTAATTGCAAGCGAAACTGTGGAAACTTCATGATATAGACAGAACTATGCAATCTCACAACCAACACTCTTCTATCTTGGCTGCCTTTCCCTCCAAAGATCGTGTGAGAAATGTATCTTGCCAAGAGGCTCTCTTTTGAAGTACAAGGAATGACAAGAAGTTGCTATATATACTTGATAAATATACACATGAAACTGAACAGAAAAGATGGCCCTTATCAATGCCATTTTCAGTCAACTTTTAATGGTGTGATTATCGTAATTAGCACCAAATAACTTCTCTGGCACTGAAAATTAATGGACAAGTCTAAATGCTCATCCCCTCAGATTTTGATTATTACTGGAGGTTTAATTTGATTTATTTTCTATTTTATCTCCCGTAATTTAATCTTCCTATCCTCTTTATTTTACATTCCATCATAGCGTGACATTGAATTAATTTCGCTAACCGGCACTTCTTGGTTCAGGCTGCACAGCAAATAATATTGCTCTAATCTGTTTGGTTAAGGCAATATTATTGCTTATCCTGTTAACACAGATAGCAGATGGTCTGTAGATGGTGCTGCTATCTCTAATAAAGAGCAGTTCAAAAACCCGTAAAGTATTTTCATGGATAAATGCGAATGTAATTGTGTTCACTGCTCACTGCCAATTCATTGCTTTTTATTTATCACTAGCAGATTTAGTGTTGCATTTCTCACAGTGATCAGAGGATATGCTGTTTCATAATATTTTTTACAGCAATTGAAATAAGGGTTATTGATTTAACGTGGCCAAAATAAGTCAAACTCAATTATTATTAGGAAGTATCCTGAGATTATTACAGGCACTATATTATTGAATTCTGCCACCCCTATTATTGTGCATGATTAAGTGATTTTAGTCTATACGTAGGGCTTACTGCTTTTAAACTGCAGCAGAGTGACATACAAGCTGTGTGTTGGAGGTAGATGCTTAGAATTTAATAAGGTAGTGCCAGAGAATGGATTTTCTTGGAGATAGTTTGAGCTGTGTGGCACTGAAGTGAACCTGAATTTGCATTGCACTGGATGGAATAATTTGGGATGAGGTAGCACTGGGAAAAATGCCCAGGGATTTGCTCATACTAGTGAGGAATCAATGGTATTTAGCTGCAATCTAATTCTGCTTTACCATCATTGTGCAAAGTCTAGCATTAGCCTGGCCAGTTTATTGTCATGTGATGATCCAATTACCAATCTGTTCATTATCTACATCTGTCCTTTCTGTTTGAATATGTAAATATCTGTACCTTGTTCTCTAGTGCAGAACTCTTCCGGATACCGATCAGCAGCTGCTTATTGCACATGGCTTTCTCATTCATAAATATCCTCCTATCATACTTTACACCTTGATTGCTCCTTAGTCTGGTCTCCTCTGCCACTTTTTAATTTAATTTTAAAAGAAATTTGTTGAGTTACTTTATGGATTTTGTTACTCTCTAATGCTCCCTTCTCATTTTTAATCCCCCTCGGTACACCTTTTTAATTTGGCCTCCTTCGACCATCATTTGCTCTCACGTTCTCCTTTTCAATTGGAGTTTCTCTCCTTTATTAATGTTAACCCTTTGTCATTGACTTATTTTGGGCACACTCCTTTAAACCCATTGCTGATTACCCCTTTTTAAAAGGATACATTAGGGGCACCGATCCCCTTTTAAATTGCTCTTGCCATTGAATTAATCTGGTTGCGAAGTCTTTAGATCATTTCTAAAGTGTCGGAGAGTGAAGGTCAGTGACGTTTGCAGCTTTAGTTCATCATCACTGTTTAATTTTGTTCCAGTGCTCATCTCTGCTAAGATGTGAAGGTGCCGGTGTTGGACTGGGGTGGACAAAATAAAAATCACACAACACTAGGTTCTTGTTCAACAGATTTATTTGGAAGTACTAGCTTTCAGAGCGCTCCTCCTTCGTCAGGTACTAGTGGGGCAGGATCATAGGCACAGAATTTATAGTAAAAGATTATAGTGCCATACAACTGATGCAATATATTGGACAAACCTCGATTGCTGACAAGACTTTCATCTTTTACAATGGGTTACAGGTTTTGATTCATTAATATGTGAATCCCAAAACTTCTTTCAAGCCACATTCCCAAGGTAAGACCATAAGAAATAGGAGTGGAAGTCAGGCCATTTGGCCCATCGCGTCCATTCCGCCATTCAATCATGGCTGATGGGCGTTTCAATGCCACTTACTCGCACCCTCCCCGTATCCATTAATTCCTTGTAAGATTAAGAATTTATCAATCTCTGCCTTGAAGACATTTAACGTCCCGACCTCCAATACGTTCCGTGATAATGAATTTCACAGGCCCACCACTCTCTGGCTGAAGAAATAGAACATATGGTCCAACACATCCATACAGACTAGAACATAGAACATAGAACATAGAACATAGAACATAGAACATAGAACAATACAGCACAGAACAGGCCCTTCGGCCCACGATGTTGTGCCGAACATTTGTCCTAGCTTAAGCACCCATCCATGTACCTATCCAATTGCCACTTAAAGGTCACCAATGATTCTGACTCTACCACTCCCACAGGCAGCACATT
>NC_057728.1:18237325-18241299 GCF_004010195.1 Chiloscyllium plagiosum
AGCCAGTTTTTTATCCAATTGGCCAAATTTCCCTCTATCCATGCCTCCTGACTTTCCGCATAAGCCTCCCATGGGGAACCTTATCAAATGCCTTACTAAAATCCATGTATACTACATCCACTGCTCTACCCTCATCCACATGCTTGGTCACCTCCTCAAAGAATTCAATCAGACTTGTAAGGCAAATCCGTGCTGGCTGTCCCTAATCCAGCAGTGCCTTTCCAGATACTCATAAATCCTATCCCTCAGTACCCTTTCCATTACTTTACCTACCACCGAAGTAAGACTAACTGGCCTGTAATTCCCGGGGTTATCCCTATTCCCTTTTTTGAACAGGGGCACAACATTCGCCACTATGTCTCCTCATTTCCATTCTAAATTGACCCCCTCTAATTCTAAGGCTGTGTCCACAGGTCCTAGTATCCCTGCCTGACGGAAACAATTTCCCAGCATCCACCCTTTCTAAGCCATGCATTATCTTGTAAGTTTCTATTAGATCTCCCCTCAACCTTCTAAACTGTAAGGAATACAATCCCAGGGTCTTTAGCCATTCATCGTACGTTAGGCTTACCATTCCAGGGATCATCCATGTGAATCTCCACTGGACATGCTCCAGTGCTAGTACATCCTTCCTGAGGTGTGGGGCCCAAACTGGACACAGTATTCTAAATGGGGCCTAACCAGAGCTTTATAAAGTCTCAGTAGCACATCACTGCTTTTACATTCCAACCCTCTTGAGATAAATGACAACATTACATTTGCTTTCTTAACCACGGACTCGACCTGCAAGTCAACCTTTAGAGAATCCTGGTCTAGCACTCCCAGATCTCTTTGTACTTTGGCTTTATGAATTTTCTCACGGTTTAGAAAATAGTCCATGCCTGTATTCTTTTTTCCCCAAAGTGGAAGACTTCGCATTTGCTCACATTGAATTTCATCAGCCATTTCCTGGACCATTTTCATATACTGTCTAAATCTTTCTGCAGCCTCCCCACCTTCAGCACTACCTGCCTGTCCACCTAACTTTGTATCAGCGGCGAACTTTGCCAGAATACCCCAGTCTCTTTGTCCAGATCATTAATATATAAAGTGAACAGCTGCAGCCCAACACACCGAACCCTGCGGGACCCCACTTGTCACCAGCTGCCATTCTGACAAAGAACTTATCAAAAAGATAAGGAGGTGGGCAGAGAGGACGGGGTTGCCCACTTAGTTAAGAATAAAATTAAATCTACAGCATTAAATGATATTGGGTCAGATGATGTGGAATCTGTGAGGGTGGAACCACAAAGGCAAAAAAACCATAATGGGAGTTATGTACAGACCTCCCAATAGTGGTCAGGACCAGGGGTACAAGATGTACCAGGAAATAGATAGGGCATGTCAGAAAGGCAAGGTCACGGTGATCATGGGGGACTTCAATATGCAAATGGACTGGGTGAATTATGTTTCCGGTGGATCTAAAGAAAGGGAAATCATGGAATGCTTACAGGATGACTTTTTGGAACAGCTTGTGATAGAGCCCACAAGGGAGCAGGCTATTCTGAACAGTGTTATGTAATGAGCCAGACTTTATAAAAGATCTCAAAGTCAGGGAATACTTAGGTGGCAACGATCGTAATATGGTACAGTTCAGTCTGCAGTTCGAAAGAGAGAGGCAAAATCAGATTTAATTGTGTTACAGTTAAATAAAGGTAGTTATAGGGCAAGAGAGAGGAACTGATGAAAATCGACTGGAAGCAGAGCCTAGTGGGGAAGACAGTAGAGCAACAATGGCAGGAGTTTCTGGGTGTAATTGAGGATACAGTACAGAGGTTCATCCCATTGAAAAAAAAGATTACCCCAGGGGGGTGGAGTACACAGCCATGGCTGACAAAGGGGGTCAGGAAATCTATCAAAGAAGAAGAGAGAGCTTATTAAGTGGCCCAGAGAACTGGGAAATCAGAAGATTGGGAAGATTACAAAAACAAACGGAGGATAACAAAGAGAGAATAAGGAGGAGAGGATCAAATATGAAGGTAGGCTAGTCAGCAATATTAGAAATGATACTAAAAATTTCTTTCAATACATAAGAAACAAACGAGAGGCAAAAGTAGAGATTGGGCCACTCCAAACTGATGCAGGAAGGCTAGTGATGGGAGATAAGGAAATAGCTAAGAACTTAATAAATATTTCATAGTGGAAGACGTGAGTAATATCCCAACAATTATGAAGAGTCAAGGGGCAGAGTTGAGGATGATGGCCATAACAAAGTAGAAAGTACTTGATAAGCTAAAGGGTCTAAAAATTGATAAATCTCCTGGCCCAGATGGGCTACATCCAGAGTTCTGAGGGAGGTGGCTGAAGAAATAGCGGAGGCGTTGGTTGTAATCTTTCAAGTCACTGGAGTTGGGGAAAGTCCCAGATGATTGCAAAATCACAGTTGTAACCCCCTTGTTCAAGAAAAGATCAAGACAAAATATGGAAAATTATAGGCCGATTAGCATAACTTCGGTTGTAGGTAAATTTCTGGAATCCATTGTTAAGAATGAAATTTCTAAGTTCTTGGAAGTGCAGGGTCGGATTAGAACAAGTCAACATGGATTTAGTAAGTGGAGGTCGTGCCTGACAAATCTGTTAGAATTCTTAACTTAAGGTTTTATAAAAAAAGTTGACATCTCAGCACAGGCAATGCATTAAAGGTGATGTTAGAGTCTGTATGTATTCCAATCTTGAGTCAGACTATTTCCAAAGTGAGAGTTTATAAAATGTCACATGGATTATAAAATATATTGACTGCCTACAGATTGTGTGCCTTTTGAAAAAAAAACAGAATGTGTCTGCAAATACAAATCTGCAATTGCAAATTCACCCCATCGACTTATATGTATGTGTGCATGCCTGAAAGGGGGGGGGAGAGAGAGAGAGAGAGAAAGAGAGAGAGATAGTGCTTGTGTGCGTGTCCGTGTGTGCATGTGTGCGCATGTGCACTTGATAGAGTGTGTGTGGGTGTGATGGAGTATGTCTGTGAGAGGGTATGCACATACGTGGGGCGTGGGGTGGAGGTGTATGTGTGTGTGTGTGTGTGTATATGTGTGTGTGTGTTTGTGTGACTGTGTGTGTCTGAGAGAGCACGTATATGGGAGAGGGTCTGTGTGAGTGCGTGAGTATGTAAGAGTGTGTGTGCTCCTGTGTGTATGTGTAACCTGATGTTGTGTTGTATCCACCAAGGAAGTCTTTTATTCACCTTTGCTTACTAGGCTGGATTACCGGATGTAAGATTTTGTTAAGATTGCCAAGGACTTTTTGAATCTCAGCGGCCATGCCAATTGAACATTCATTAGAACCATTTTTTGGGTATCTTTTGAAAGTTATGGACTGTGCAGGGTCTACCGTGTGGGCGGCACGGTGGCACAGTGGTTAGCACTGCTGCCTCACAGCGCCAGAGACCCGGGTTCAATTCCCGCCTCAGGCGACTGACTGTGTGGAGTTTGCACGTTCTCCCCGTGTCTGTGTGGGTTTCCTCCGGGTGCTCCGGTTTCCTCCACAGTCCAAAGATGTGCAGGATCAGGTGAATTGGCCATACTAAATTGCCCGTAGTGTTAGGTAAGGGGTAAATGTAGGGGTATGGGTGGGTTTCGCTTCGGCGGGTCAGTGGGAACTTGTTGGGCCGAAGGGCCTGTTTCCACACTGTAATCTAATCTAATCTACATCCAGCCAGGACAGGAAGTGTGCTGCCTACAGCGAAACAAGTTAGTTTTTGGCAAAAGTGAGGACTGCAGATGCTGGAGATTAGAGTCAAGAGAGTGGTGCTGTAAAAGCACAGCAAGTCAGGCAGCATCCAAGGAGCAGGAAAATCGATGTTTCGGGCAAAGGCCCTCCATCAGGAATGAGGCTGGGAGCCTCGGGTGTGGACAGATAAATGGGAGGGGGTTGGGGCTGGGGAGAAGGTAGCTCAGAGTGCACTAGATAGCTGAAGGTGGGGGTAACGGTGA
>NC_057728.1:18241717-18242774 GCF_004010195.1 Chiloscyllium plagiosum
TGGTGGGGGGGGTGGTAGGGATGTGGGCGCAGGTTTTGCAATTCCTGCGGTGGCAGGGGACAGTGCCAGGAGGGGAGGGTGGGTTGGTGGGGATGTATGGACCTGATGAGGGAGTTGCGGAGGGAACGGTCTTTATGGAAAGTGGATAGGGGTGGGGAGCGAAATATATCTCTGGTGGTGGGTTCAGTTTGTAGGTGGTTTTTGGTTAGTTTTTTGGTCAACCTGTTTGGGCATGTTATAACACGTGTCTGTGGAAGGTGCAACTACTCATGTTAGTGAACAGTGAAAGACAGTGTCAACAATACACCTTACTGCATAGGCATTAAAATTGCATCACCCAAGTCAAGATATTATTGACTGTAGTCTACAAACTATTTAAAGACATTTGTTCTATCTTATCTAGAGGGGACCATAATATATTCAAACTGGTCTGTTTCCCGAATGTCTGGTACTGGTTACACTGTAATGGTCAAATGACTAGGAATGTCACTAGATTAAACCTGATATTCAATGATGGAAGAAGAAAATAACTGTGGTTGTGCTGCTGATTAATCTCATTGAACGATGTGCCTGACAAGTAAAACTGTAGGGTTCCTTTCAGACTGCATATGTTTACAACCAAGATGGATATCTTCATGTTTCATATCAAGTTAAATAAACAGGACTTTTCCAGTTTAATACTGAGGAAATCTCTGCTCTCAGTAACTCATTTGATTCCAATCTGTCATTAAAATGTTTATGAAAATGCTTATGATTGTAGGGACAGCTAACTACAAGAAATAACTGTGCTACTGTTTCAAAACATTTTTTTCCCATGGAGCCAATTTTGAAGCATGAAGTTTGCTTTGGCCCCAGAATAAAAGAAGGTGGAGGGGCGGGGGAGCTCGTTGTGGGGGGAAGGGATGGAGTTATGAGAATGGCATGGGGTTCATGAGGCAGAGAGGATGGAGTAGTGACAGTGAAGGAGCAGGAGGTGTTGTGAAGGGGAAGGTGTGATGTAATGAGAGTGGGGGGAATGTGAGGAGGAGGGGTAATGTTATGAAGGATGGGAGGAGGT
>NC_057728.1:18243513-18248077 GCF_004010195.1 Chiloscyllium plagiosum
GGGGGCTAAATTATGTGTGTGGGAGGATGGTCTTATGAAGAGGAGATGTGAATGTAGGAGACAGAGGAATGTTTCTACTTCAACTGGCCAGGAGTCTATCTATCAATTGTGAGAGTGCAGAGGAAGATGTTGTGAAAATGAGAGGGAGTATTGTGATGGGACAGGGGGTGTCATTGTGCAGTCGAAAGGGTTTTTTGAAAAAGGAGGTTGGGAGATGGGTTGTGCAGCAAGGGGGAAATTATGAGCTGTGAAAGAAGAGCATGATGGGGGTGAGGTGCTTTCCCAGGATGGCCAGGGTGATTCTCACCAAGTGGCCTCCCATTTCCAAGTGGGATGCAGGGCAGAAGCGACACTCAGGGCTGAAATAACACAGGCTTGGGCTTGGGCCTGGGCATGGGGTTTGGGGCAGAGTAACCTCACTGGGAGATTAAGGGCAGGTGTCTCGGAAAGGGGCAGTAGAAAGGCAGAAGCCACATGATATTCTGGGAATACGTGTATCCTGCAATGTGTTAGAGATGAGACAGTGATATAATTTGTTACCCATCATTTTGCAAGCAAGGAGCCTCCGAGTCAGTGTGAGGACTGTTCCAGCGGAGTCTCAGTTCCCATAGTTACCCTTGCTGTTTTGGAGGAGAAATAGTTCACAAACCCACACTTTGGGAAACCCGTGAATGAAACTCAATTATGTAAATCCCATTGAAACTGCTCTTCCAGCATTTCATGGCTCTTCCACAATCAACTGTCCAGGTGCATTGGGTAAAGGGGTGAAATTGAAAACTGAGACCCGCCCACAATAGCAAAGGCTGGCAGTAGGTCGGGAACTTGAAAGATCTAAAGTGGGCCCTTTAGCTCAGCCACAGTATTAGCATTCGGCTTCTGGGTCTTGCACTGTTCAGTGTAAGATGGTAACTTACACATATCAAAGAATGTCTATTTAAAAGGAACTGAAGTGGAGTTTAAAATTCATCCACTTTCAGTGGCAGAGACCAGGCAGGGGACTTGGTGTATTGCCCGTCGTGGGAAGTTCACACTTCCCCTTCGGTTCCAGCATAGCTGCCTGTTACAGGACAGGAGAGATATGCTATTCAGGGGATGGAAGGAGGAGGTCAGCACTAGGGGGCAAAAAGATCTGGCAGGAAGTCACGGAGGAAGTGAGCAGCTGGAATGTGGTTCCCCAACCTCACTGGGGCTGAAGTGGTGGGCAGTGGGCCAACTTCAATTGCCAATCTCCACACTCTGCCACCATCAGCTTCATGCTGCATTAAGAGTCCTCGGACAAGCACAACTTGTAACTCCACTCATTCCTGCTTCCCTAGACACCTCCTCATACCCTCATTAAACAACCAACAGTGAAACTCACCATCCACTACTGTTGTCATTCCTCCCTCTCTGTAGTAACCATTCCTGACATGCATAACTCTCCAGAGGAGGTTGAACTCCAGGGAGACGCAGAGAACTGGGAGAGAGGTAAGGGGTAAGTGTCACTTTCTCCTATCATTGCCATCCTGAGTACTGTGGAGGAAAGGGCTTTGGAAATCAACAAATTACCTATGCACTGGAATTTAAGGGACATGGGTCTCCCAATTACTCAGTACAGAATTGGATCACATCGCTATATGGGTGCATTCAAATTGACATGTTATTACCTGCAATGGAAAGATGATCATCAGTATATGTGGTGAGTGACCTCTGGATTCCTGAGCCTACCAAGGCAGTGCCAGGGCAGTCATAGCAAGAGGCAATGTATGAGGCTCTGCCTGGGGAATGGGTACAATGGGGGTGGACCATAAGCAGCTTCAGCAGAGTCATCCTTCCACTGGCCTCACTCCATCCTCCCTCTTGTGGAGAATCTTATCTTGTTGCCAGCCAAGGACTGGGAGAGCACGTTCCTGCATGTCAACCAAGGTGAGGCTTTCCTAGGCTCAGGAACCCAGAGGACACGCACCACATATACTTGAGCAACTGGAGCAGGGACTTCAGCAGCCTAACAGCGGCTCTGATCGAACCACAGTAATTGCACCAAAGTGAATTGGTGGAAGAAGGTAGATAAAGATTTGAGGTTGTACAAAGAAAATTGTTTGAGGGTTTAAATGACTGTTCATGAGACCATGCACTTCTGTATTTATCAAACATCATTAGCTTTATTTCAAGTCCCCATTGTCCAGTCATCTCCATTGTTTCTTCATACATGCCACAAATGAGCATCAACCTTGAGGTAAATGATCCAACAGACTATAATATTGCTTATGGCTGAGGGGGTGAGAGGAGGGGTGGGCATCATAATGCTTAAGCTTGCTGACTCATGCATGTTGAGCTGTGCTTGCTTATGGTCTGCTTGCTGCTTATGGTCATCCTCTTCTTTTGCACATGCACTCATCACTCTCTTCCTGCTGCCTCTTCAGTCCTCTCTGTTGTACAACATTGACTAATGCACAGCACACTGACATCATTCGGGACACTCTTGCCAGTGCGTAATGAAGGGGGCTCCCAGATCAGCCCAGACAGCTGAACCACATCTCCCTTAGTCCAATGGCTTGCTCAATAACCATTTCTGTACTCCTGTTGTACCATTCCTTAGGCAACAGCAGTTGGATTTCCCACCTTGCTGCTTCCTCCTTATCCCAAGGTGCAACTTCTTTGCAAATCTGTGGAAATGTTCACTGGGTACAGAATGAAGCCATCTTGGCACATTTATGGCTTTCTTGCACAGACCTGACTGTCTATCAGCTTACCATCAGTCGAAGGTAAAGAATAGCTTTGTATGTCACTTCTACCATATACAACTGATACAGTAAAAAAATGAGACTGTTCCTCCAGGACCGAGAGTGCTACATGGACAGCACAAACTACACGATCATACACAGGGCGGCATAATGTGGGTAAGAAGCGCAAAAATCACAAGACAGCACAGAAATTCCTGACACGTCAAGACAACAGGCACGATGGTGCACAAATTAGAGTGAAATAAAAGAATGATAATTAATAATACATTTTTGTAGCAGCAATTCAAAGTCATGCAAAGATTTCAGTTGGAATAGAGTCTGATCATACAATGTTAAGGAGCCTTATGGCCTGGGGGAAGAAACTGTTGCACAGTCTGGCCGTGAGAGCCCGAATGCTTTTGCCAGATGGCAGGAGGGAGAAGAGTTTGAGTGAGGGGGGTGTGGGGTCTTCCACAATGCTCTTAGCCCTTCAGATGCAGCGTGTGGTGTAAACATCTGTAATGGAGGGAAGAGAGACCCCGATGATCCTCTCAGCTGTCCTCACTATCCAATGTGGGTTTGTATGATCCAAGACGGTGCAATTCTCGAGCCATGCAGTGATGCAGCAGCTGAGGGTACTCTCAATGAGCCCTCTGTAGAATGCGGTGAGGATGGGAGTGGGAGATGGGCTTTCCTCAACCTATGCAGAAAGTAGAGACACTGCTGGGCTTTCCTGGCTATGGAGCTGGTGTTGAGGGTCCAGGTGAGATTCTCCACCAGGTGGATGGAAAAGACCAGGTGGATCTTCACGATCTTCACGGGGAAGCTATCAATGTCCAGTGGAGAATGGTGGCTCCATGCCCTCCTGAAGTCAACAACCATCTCTTTTGTTTTTTTTTCCACATTCAGAGACAGGTTGTTGGCTCTGCACCAGTCCATTAGCCGCATGAATGCACACTACATGAATGCTGGGGGATTCGTGGTTCATGTGCAGTTTGCACAGATCAGATACAAACACTTCAATAGGACGTCCCAGAAGACTAGCTACTTTGTAACCCAATGTGGAACACATCAATTTGGTTGACAAACTCTCCCAGTTTGTCTGCAGTGCCCCTGATTGCCACAAGGGTACGCTATAGGAGCTGAAAATGTGTTGCTGGAAAAGCGCAGCGGGTCAGGCAGCATCCAGGGAACAGGAGAACAGCTATAGGACTCCCTCAACTGGAAATCCAGCCACAGCGACTTCTTAGTCTGACTGGGTCATTAGTGATTGCAAAGTGAATGTTAATAGCAGCCTTAGCAAAGATGGAACTGGACCTGTGGGCAGCACATTGTAAAGCTTTATCAATACCAAAAGCAGATTCCTGAAAAGAGCAGGAGATGAAGAGATTGAGGGCTGTGTGTACCTTGAGTACCAATTTGCAATCAGTGTTCACTCTGCTCTCCTATGCAGAACACCTTCTCCAAAAGATGTCTGCAGCCCCCCACTGAGAAAGTCACAGTTCACTCATGTCCAGAAAGCCCTGCAGTGTGGGTATTACCTCCTGGGATCTGGCTATTGATGTTCATCCTCTCTGTCCTTTGGTGTGAAGAGAATACTGTTCCCGCTGCTGTCATCTTAACGTTGTTGCTCCTCTTCTCCCTTCCTCCAGGACCAAGGGTGCTACATGGACAGCACAAACTATACAATTTTACACAGCATAAAGTGCATAAGAAGTGCAAAAGGTATACAGGAAAACTACACACACAGACCAAGTCCTGAACTATGAAAGCAACCACCCCAACACACACAAAAGAAGTTGCATCAAGACACTGTTCAAAAGGGCCACACCACACTGCAGCACACCAGAACTGCAAAAAGA
>NC_057728.1:18249053-18269986 GCF_004010195.1 Chiloscyllium plagiosum
CAACATCTTTTCGATAGGAAGGAGACCAGAATTGCACGCAATATTCCAACAGTGGCCTAACCAATGTCCTGTACAGCCGCAACATGACCTCCCAACTCCTGTACTCAATACTCTGACCAATAAAGGAAAGCATACTAAACGCCTTGTGCTTTAGGGTCATAGAGATGTGCAGCACAGAAACAGACCCTTCGGTCCAACCCGTCCATGCCGAACAGATATCCCAACCCAATCTACTCCCACCTGCCAGCATCCGGCCCATATCCCTCCAAACCCTGCCTATTCATATACCCATCCAAATGCCTCTTAAATGTTGCAATTGTTCCAGCCTCCACCACTTCCTCTGGCAGCTCATTCCATCCTCACCATTTGCTTCCTTTGTCTGCTCTTCTCCCTTTTAAAACTGCTGTTGTTTTGATTTTTATTTTCCAAAGTTCCAAAACAATGCAACAGCATATAAAACAGTAATTGCTGCTCCTGGAATTCGAGGAAATCACCTCCAGCACCTAAAATACCCGGTCTGACTGCGACATCTGTCACTCCTTTGATCGCTACAGTTGATTCGGCTGATCTGGCTGGCTAGGTGGGCGTCCCCCTTCCCTCACAGCTCCATGTGTGTCCCTCCTGAAGCTCAGCACTCGGTTGCAGAGGATGACCCCCTAGAAGAGGACCGCTCTGCCGGTCTAAGTGAGATGATATAGCTACACTCCCCTGCTAGGCCAAACCTCCAAGATTTGTGCTTTGTCCTAACTCAACTGAGAAAGATCTTTGTTATGCAAACTGTTTCCACTGGAAGAGATGAGGCTTCATCCACTGAAGAATCATTACCCATGCAGCATGAAATGAGATGAAAAAAACTGAAAGAACTGTGAAAGCTGTAAATCAGAAACAAAAACAGAAATCGCTAGAAAAGTTCAACGTTTCTGGCAGCATCTGTGGAGAGGAATCAGAGTTAATATTCCTACGGACTAATTTTATGCATTTGTTCGGACTGAGCAAATGTTCTATGTGGTTTGTGTGTGTGTATGTGTGTCACATACCTTTGTAATAGATTCTCATAGATAGAAAAAAGTGACCATTTTTACCAATCCTATTAAAAAGACAGCTCTCTGCTCTTTTATCACCTTTCCAAAGTGGGCTTTAGTATTGGTTTACTAGATCCAACATGATGGGTGGTTTCTCATCAGGAATGATACATCCACCCTCAAGAAGCATAATTGATAGTGCAGTAGCCCACCCAGTTTATGCAAACGAACATTGCAGGTGGTTTTGTGGCCACCTCCCTGCTATACTGTCACTACTCGGAATATGCAGACTTGGACACGTTGGGAAGTTAGGGACAAATGCAGGTTGGGCACTCTATTCATTCCTTGTTCTGGCAAGTCAACCCACATCATCAAAAAAACATTTCAAATGCCTCAGCAGTTCCCAAAGGAACTAGTAAAACAGGTTTACAGTGCATATCAATCATTCTTTGCTTTCCATTTTATGCTGAAGTTGCAAATGCATAACAAAGGCTGACTCAAATTGCTTTACTCTCTGTATAGAGTCCAAGAGGAACCAATATATAGTAAATAAATAAAGACTTCAATTTATACAAGCCAACATGTATCCTCTACCTTACTACATATCAAAGCACTTTATTTGATATTTGGTGCTTCAAGGTGCTAATACAGTTCTGTGTAGACAAATTAGCCAGGCACTCTTTCCTACAAAACAGACAGATAAATGATTAATTTTGGTAATGATGATTGCGAGAACAATGTTCACATAGAAGGCAGATTTGCAATTGTTTACATCTGCTTATGAAACAGTTATATTCAAAAGGTAGCACTTTTTTTCTCTGTACTGTACAGGTGTCATTGGATTGCATGCTCAGAATCTGCAATGGAGATTGTACATAATGCCTCCCCATTCAAAGGCAACCATTCAATCAGTAGTGCCAACATAACACTGTTATCTATTTTCCTAAAACATGGAGCAGAACTCAATGCCCTATGCGTAAGATAGGTTTGATGGTGGATGAGAGATTTAATCAACTTGGGGGTGTGCTGGGTGAGGATCCAATCATCTCTCTGTCTTTGGCACAATTCATTCTAGACAGAACGCTCAGGGATGGCCTTCCCACTCCATGCCAATTGATGCCCTTACAAATACACAAATAAAGTTTTATTCGACTATTATGTTTATACCCATCTCTTTAATTCAACAAAATGGAGGAATGAAGAGAGTCACGTTGTCTGCTTCAATTTCTGCTCATCAACAAGCCAGGATGACCAGGTTAATGATGGGACAAGGGAATGCAGTTTGAGACTTAGTGGGAGAAAGGTACAAAGCATTCACATCTGAAAACAAAGGCAGGAACAGCTATGCTAACAGTGGACATGCTTTTGCTCTCCATACTCTTGCACAGAAAGGGACAGGAGAGGTCTCACACAGGCAAAGGCTGCAGTTGATGTGATCAACAGAAAGATGAAGGCTGCAAATCTTTGCTGTTACATAAATGTTTTAAAATTAATGTTGTAAGAAGGACTTAGGTAATGAAGGATAATTGAAAGGGGAATTTAGATTAGATTCCCTACAGTGTAGAAACAGACCCTTCGGCCCAACAAGTTCACACCGGCCCTCTGAAGACTTACCCACCCAGACCCATTTCCCTCTGACTGATGCACCTAACACTATTGGCAATTTAGCCAATTCATCTGACCTACACATCTTTGGACTGTGGGAGGAAATCAGAGGAAACTCATACATACACGGGGAGAATGTGCAAACTCCACACAGACAGTTGCCCGAGGCTAGAAGCGAACTCAGGTCCCTGGTGCTGTGAGGCAACACAGCAAACCACTGAGCCACCGTGCCGCCCCAAATTTTGTGGGCATTCCCAAATAGTTTCTTTAAAAGGTCACTGGGACCTTTTTTTACCCCAAACACGGTTTCCTGTATATCACATGACTGCTTGCTTTGATATATACTCTACTTGGGGATGTTATTTGGAGAGATTTTTGTTTTATCTAGTTGACTTGGAGAGAAGCTAAGAACATGTTGAGTCTGAGGGAAACGTGTAATGAACAAGGTGCAGAGCTGACCTCTCCCATTACTGATAAGAAAATTCTTTAAATCGCTTCAGGGTGAAACCAATTTGTTCTTTTGAAAGAGTGATTGAGAACATCTCAAGGTTGTATTCCTCAGCAAGCTGTGTCTGCAAGACCCCAGAGGCAACTGTGCATGATCAGTGACCCAAGCACATCAGAGCAACAGCCTTTGGAACATCCTACTGTTATGTCACGGGGTAAACCCTCCTGCTTAATTTGAACCAGCAACACAGAAAAGATTTATCCTGTGCAGTAATCTGTGAAAATTTGAGAGGACAAGAGCTTATTTAAAGAAAAAATTAACAACTTTACTTCTTAAGGTTTAACAGAGAATAATTAACTAACAACTATTTACAACTCCTTCCTCTAACCTATCTTTTACCTTCACCCTCTACAATGCTAGTCCAATAACTCCCCCCACCCCAGATTAAGGTTTACCAAAAATTCAAGTTTTCAAAACCAGCCAGACATCAAATCTTCTCATCCTTGGTCTTCTTTCCCTCTTAGGGATTTCTATTTAACAAGTCTCTGATCGTTAAAGGTACTGTTAAGAGAGAGCTATTTCGTGGGCAGTCTCTACATGCTGGTGGCATGGCAGTTCTCCTTCAACTGTTCAATTTTCCCTGGATTTATACCCCAAAGCATCGGATTGTGACATTGGTTTTTAAGATTGTCAAAATACTAAATTCAATCTTGATTGGAGTTTGGTATTTTTTGGGGTATAATTTAAATTGATTGGCCTAATTCAAATTTGTTTTTGTCTCCAGGCAACCAGCTACCCTAGCAGCCAGACAACATATTACATTAAATTTTGTTCAGAACACTTGGTGCTGTTAGGTAGTTCTGCTAGCTTTTAGCTCTCTTAAAGTACAGTACACCCACTTCTTCATAGCACCTCCCTCCTTAAGAAAGAAATGAACTATCATAATGCAAAGATGGCTTCATTTTTTGTCTATTCTTTAAACACATTACCTAACATACCGATAACTTTAATCTGAGTTTACCTGACTCAGCTTTTCCTTAATTTGAGAGGGGCGACTAAACCTGGATTTGAAGGGATCACCTATCACTCCTAACAGTACTAACACGTTATCCCCTTGGGAAAAAGTCTGAGTCTCAGAGCTTTGATCTGCCACCTGTTTCATTCTATACTGTGCCCTCTAAGTCCTGTGTGGCTAACTCCCCTACCCAATTTAATTTCTCCCTTACCTCCAATACATAATCTAAGTGTGAGATCTCTGACTTTGGTGCTGTCAAATTTCCTTTAATTAATTTCAAAGGCCCTCTGACTTCATTTCTGAACATTAACTCAAAGGGAGTAAACTGAATAGATTCATTTGAGGTATCTCTAATGGCAAATGGGATATCTTTATCCCAATCATTTGGGTAATCCTGACAGTACGCTCTCAACATGGTCTTCAAGGACTGATGCCACCTTTTTAAAGCTCCCTGGGATTCAGGATGATACGCACTGGATTTAAAGTGCTGTATACCTAAGCTATCCATAACCTCCTTAAATAGGCTAACAGTAAAGTTTGACCCTTGGGCCAACTGATTCTCTCTGGGTAGCCCATACTGTGTGAAGAAAACTCCTCTACCACCTTTATTGCCTTGATACTCCATAATGGAATTGCCTCCAGAAATCTGGTAGACACATCCATTATGGTTAACAAGTACTGATTCCCACTTTTAGTTCTTGGGAAGGGACTTACACAATAAATTATAACCTGCGTGAAAGGTTCTTCAAATGTGGGAATTGGCAACAAAGGTGCTGGTTTTATTACCACCCGTGGCTTACCTACCATTTGGCATGTATGACATGTACGGCAAACGTTAACCACATCCTTGTGCATTCCAGGCCAATAAAAATGTTTTTGTACATTTAGCCTGAGTCTTTCGTACCCCTAGGTGACCTCCTACAGGTAGTTCATGTGCTACCCTTAACACCTCCTGTCTGTATGCTACCGGCAACACAATCTGGTGCACTTCAGCCCATTTATCCTCTGCACTAACCTGCCCTGGTGTCCATTTCCTTCTTAGGATTCTATTTTTCAGATAATAACCCTCCAGAATATTCTCTGCCTCCTTTTCGGAGTATGTATCCTCATATATATCTTTTATTGTCTTGTCTTGTTGTTGCAAGTCCCTTAGCCTTTCAGGACTAAACACTTCTGTCTGACCCTCTGCCTGTTCAGGTTTTTCCTGCATCATTACGTCAAACAGGATATGCACTAACTGAACCTCAACTCAGTCATCTTTCTCTTTATTTTTTGCTTTGTACTGTGACTTATGATAGTGGGATCTGGTTACCACACAGTCTGGGAAAATACCAAGATATTTCTGTTTTAACTCCTCAGTTCACTGGTCTTCCTTGGGCTTCTCAACAACAAGGGGTGTCACTCCCATCTTGGATGCTGCCAAATCATTCCCAAGAACAAACTGAATTCCTGAAATTGATACTCTGTCAATCACCCCCACTGTAACTTCCCCAGTCTTAAGTTGGCACTCCAACCTGATCTTATATAGGGGAATGCAAAATTTTCTGTCCATCTATCCCACAAATTACCACACTCTCGGGTATTAGATCAGAAAGAGTGCATAGTCGCTCAATCCTTACTATCTGCGACTAGTTAGAGCCTGTATCTCTCAAATTTATAACTTCTTGTCCTTCTCCCCCTGTTCTTTCTGAGTACGTTTTGCCCACAGAGGCGAATTCTTTGTAGAGATCAGGTACTAACTCCATACCCAGCCCCTGCCTAGGCTGTGCACTCTCCTGTAGCTCCTCAGCTGCTCTTGGGGTCTCCTTTACCACCTTCACTAATGCCACTGGCTGAGCTTCTTTTACTACATCTTTTCCCCTAATGCCTTTCTGTAATGACCAGCACTGTGCCTTTACGTATCCCACCTCTGGCAGTGAAAACAAGTTTTCCCAGTGCCCTTCTGAAACTACCGACACTATAATTTTCAGTGTCCCACTCCATTATAGTTAAAACACCTGAGGCCTTTCACCTTCTTTCCACCCTCTTGCGCTTCTTTAGCCTGTGGTAAATACTTGCCAGTGCTCTCTACTCTTGAAGTCATAGTGTAGGATCTTCCCTTCTCCCAACTGCTGTCCCTGACAGGATGAAGTTCTGACTGGAAGCCTATCTTATGCACCAATATGTATTCATTTGCTGCCCTTCTCACTTCCTGATCTTTCTGTTCCTCCACATGAATTCTTATCATCTCTGGAAGTGTATTCTTATGCTCCTCCAGCAGCATAATCTCTCTTAGGGCCTCAAAGTTCCTATCTATCTTCAAAGCATGCACCCATCGATCAAAATGACTTTGTTTAGTTTTTCAAACTCAACATGAGGCTGACCTGGTTCCTTCTATGTGTTTCTGAATCACTGTGTATAAGCTTCTGGTACCAATTCATAAGCACTTAAAATAGCCTGTTTACCCACTTCATAATCTCTTGACACCTCATCTGACAGCAAGGCAAATACCTCGCTTGCTCTGCCTACCAGTTTAGTCTGAACTAACATTACCCAGAAATCCTTGGACCACTTTATTTGCCTAGCCAATTTTTCAAATGAAATAAAGAAAGCTTCAACATCTTTCTCATCAAAATGTGGCAGAGTTTTGACATATTTATACATTGCACCAGCTTCTTTTGTAATCTCCATCCTGTTAATATGACGTGGCTGACTAAGTCGTAACTTCTCAAGTTCAAATTCTATCTCATTTTGCTCAGCTAAGAACCTTCTCTCTCTTTCTTTTCTCTCTTTCTCTCTCCCTTTGTTTATCTTCTAATTCCATGTTCCTCAATTGTAATTTAAGTTTTCCTACCTCGACTGCACTTGTTTCTTTCTCTAATACACTTGAGTGTTTGAGTAATTCCCTTACAATTTCAAATTTTGTCCTTGGTTAAACCCAAATCTAACTTACTTGCTAATTCTAAAAGTATGGCCTTTTTGTTTCCTTCTAAACATCCTGGCAACTTTGAGAATCATCTTTAAATCCCAGAACCTCTTTAGCAATTTTAAGAGCCATTTCTTCCAACTAATATAATCAAGCACAAGTCACTGAAATTAAATGAATTGTCTCACCACCTTTTATTTAAAGGTCTAAGACACTAACCTGAAATATTTAAATCTGCTGGGGTTTCATACCCCCAAACTATTCAAATCTGTCTGAACCAGTTCAAATCCTGCGCTGAGCCCCCAAATTGTTATGGCACAGGCTAAACCCTCCTGCGTAATTTAAACCAGCAACGCAGAAAAGATTTATCCTGTGTAGTAATTTGTGAAAATTTGAGAGGACAAGAACTATTTAAAGTAAAAATTAACAACTTTATCTCTTAAGGTTTAACAGAGAGTAATTAACTAACAACTGTTTACAACTCCTTCCTCTAACCTATCTTTTATCTTCCCTTTCTACAATACTAGTCCGATAAAACCCTCTGATTAAGGTTTACAAACATTCAAGTTTTCCAAACCAGCCAGACATCAAATCTTCTCGTCCTCAGTCTTCTTTCCTTCTTAGGGATTTCTATTTCACAAGTCACTGATCATTAAAAGGTACCTATAAGAGAGTGCTATTTTTTGGGTAGTCTCTACATGCTGGTGGTGTGGCAGTTCTTCTTCAACTGTTCAATTTTCCCTGGGCTTATACCCCAAAAGATTCTGTCATTGGCTTTTAAGATGGTCAATTTACTAAATTCAAACTTGATTGGAGTTTGGTATTTTTCGGGGTATGATTTAAATTGATTGGTATAATTCAAATTTGTTTTTGGCATCAGGCAACCAGCTACCCTAGCTGCCAGACCACATGTTACATTGAATCTTATTCAGAACACTTGGTGCTGTCAGATAGTCCTGCTAGATTTTAACTCTCTTAAAGTTACAGGACACCCACATCTTCATAACATTACACTTTTTCCTTTTGCCTTCAAAAATAACTCATTGGTCTTTTTTTTTCCAGAAAGCCAAGCTCTGCAGAGAAATCCTTTTTTTCTTATTTTCTGTTTGAGTGTGTGTCTGTGTGTTTTGAGGGATAAGCTATACTTCTATAGTGATGATGGACATTGTTGTACCTTTATTGAATATGTTTGGTTTTGATAAAAAGCTGTGATTTTGTCTACTTGTTATAGATAAGGTATTAAATTAGCCAGCTTGGTAGGGGAAAAAATGCTTTATTTTATGGTGTGACCCATGGGTAGTGGGGTAAGACTCAGTCATAAGATTGCATGGTACCACACAGGATATAGGAGGAGGAGCAAAGTCCAGTGAGTGAGATGTATTCTAAAGATTTGTCCTTGTCTTACTGCTGGCATTCGATTTAAAAATCCTTCGAAAATAAAGTGAACCATTTTTCATTGTTCAATGCAATGTCTGGAGTGTGTGTGTGTATGTGTATGTGGGTGGCATGGTGGCTCAGTGGTTAGCACTACTGCCTTACAAGTACCGGGAACCTGGATTCAATTCCAGCCTTGGGTGGCTGTGTGGAGTTTGTGCATTCTCCCTTTGTCTGTGTAAGTTCACTCCCACAGTCCAAAGATGTGTATGTTAGGTGGATTGGCCATGCTAAATTACCTGTACTGTGTAGGTTAGGTAGATTAGTTATGGGAAATACAGGGAAAAGGAGGAGTGTGTAGGTGAGATGCTCTTTGGAGAGTTAGTATGGATTTATTGAGCTGAATGGCCTGTTTCCACACTGTAAGGATTCTATAAATGATATCTAGTTGATGTTGCTTTCTGATTTTGTTATTGCAACGGTCTTAAAACCTGAAATCTAGTGTGTACTTCTTTCAATTTGGCCACTGGAAATGCAAATTAACTGTTTAAGGTGTCCGTCTCTGATGGGACACGAGAAAGGGTAATTTATTAGATTGCAAAACATTGTCAAGGCTTTTGCTGAAACCCAGAAAATAGTCTGAACAAATTAAACTAAGACTGCTGGATGCTGGAAATCTGAAACAAAACCAAAAATTGCTAAAGAACCTCAGTAGGTCAGGCAGCATCTGTGAAATAGCCTGAACATCAGTTTCATTTTTGCCCCAGATAATGCCTTTAAAAAGTAGTAATAGCTGTACATTAATGCACTTAGACAAAAGTAACTAACCGAAAGAACTGTGGATGCTGTAAATCAGAGACATTTGTTAACATTGGAAATAACGTAGTTTCTTTGGTCAAAAATAGAAATTGCTGGAAAAGCTCAGCAGGTCTGGCAACATCTATAACTGAGGAAGGGTCACTCTACTCATAACGTAACTCTGATTTCCCTCCACAAAATATAAAATCACTACCTAATATTATTCATGATGATTACAAGTTTAATACCCCAATTTCAAAGAACATATGGAACCTGTTTATTCTTGACTTAATTTTTAAAGGCACTTTATTTAAATTGTTTTATTTTTAAATAGTTTTAACTTTTTGAAAGCATGACGGTGCAGAAATACTCAGCCTGACTGGTGAATTTCTGACAATGATTTGATGTGAAATCAGCAAAACAAATGCCGATTGTCTCAAGTTGTTTTCTCTCTTACTTCCACCGCCTCCTTGTGGGGAGGAATTCATTAAGGGCATTTTCAGTCGGCTAAAGAAAATAGAAATCGTTCCCTTTAAAAAGAATAGCTGGTGGAATGTGTTGGAGGTGTGTCGGAAATACCAGCTCCAGCGTTGAGCTGTTGCTGCTCTTAGTGAAGAGTTAGGAAAGCCCCCTCCCCTCCCAACAGGTCCTAAGTGGTGTTGGACTTTTGGCTAACTTGTGTTTGCCTGCATGCTGTCTCCTTGCCAACCGGCTGAGTTCGGCGTTCACTCTTTGAAGGGCTGCTTTTGCCGAGGTTTATGTGATTCACCTCTTTCGACAATCCTCGCATTTCGAAAGTCCTTCTAGAGTTTGCTTCTGTGCAACGGAAGGGAGAACAACAACACGCTGTCTAGGGAGCTGCTTCTCAGGGGTTACCTGGACGGACAGTCGGTACAGGTAAAACCCAGGCTTTACTATTTAGTCTGCACTGTGTAAAGTCCGGGCCCGGAAGCTTAAGTAAATGTTCTTATGTTGCAATAGATAAAAACTGTTACAGTCTACTATTGTCTCCCAAAAGGTTTACATTGGTTAATAAGAAATGTCTATGTTTCTCAAGTGCCTTACAAAAGAATGTTACCACCAAATATTTTCGAAATTGAAGATCTATTTTCAGAAACTGTTACAAAATAAACAATTATAATTGATGTAACTTGGAGAGGTGCTGATGAGGCAAGTCACCAATCGTGTCCATTAGCAGCACAAGTTGTGCCATTGTTAGCAAGTATATCATATCTTAAAATACTCCATGTTGTTTGAAGCTGTGCCAAGTTCTTCAATAATTAACATTTAGTTGCTTTGTGTGTGAGGCAAGAGTTTTCTATAGAATCCCTACAGTGTGGAAACAGGCTCTTTGGCCCAACAAGTCCATACCAACCCTCTGAAGAGTATCCCACCCAAACCTATTGCCCTATCATATTACTCTACATTTACTCCTGACTAATACACCTCATGTACGCATCCCTGAACACAATGGGCAATTTAACATGGCCAATTCACCTAACCTGCACATCTTTAGATTGTGGAAAGAAACCCATGCAGATCTGAGGAGAATGTGCAAACCCCACACAGACAGTTGCCCAAGGCTGGACTCAAATCTGGGTCCCTAGAGCTGTGAGGCAGCAGTGCTAACCACTGAGCCACAGTGCCACCCCTTTTCTCCCCATACCTGCAATGAGCAGTGATGGTAAGTAACAACAGGCAATATAACCAAAGGGCTTCTGGAGTCGACCTATATCTTGCCCACCAATCAATGTTTGCCCAGTGCAGATTCCACAGTACTAGTACTGGCTGGTGTTCAGGCACTAGAATAATGGCGGTCACTGGGAAACAAGTCAGATTCGTCAAAAAGCTGATCAAGATCACTATGAGCTGAAAATGTGTTGCTGGAAAAGCGCAGCAGGTCAGGCAGCATCCAAGGAGCAGGAGAATCGACGTTTCGGGCATGAGCCCTTCTTCCTGAAGAAGGGCTCATGTCTGAAACGTCGATCCTCCTCCTCCTTCGATGCTGCCTGACCTGCGCTTTTCCAGCAACACATTTTCAGCTCTGATCTCCAGCATCTGCAGTCCTCACTTTCTCCTACAAGATCACTATGAGCAGACTAAGTAGGGTGAAATAGATCAGGAGCACTGACACAAGACAGTAGAGAGACCCCTGACATCACAGGAAGGCCAAGAGAGTTGATCATTTAGTAAGTATTTTGGCTTTGTTTCTCTTTCCCCAAAGTTGAAGAGTTGGTTTAAGGAGCTTGGAAATTGGCAGCAATGTATACCATTTAGAGAAAGAACAACTCACCAAGGCTTCTTTACAGCATCTTCCAAACTCCTGACCTCCACCAAGGCAAAGGAAATGGATGTGTGGAAACACCACCACCTGCAAGTTCCGTTTTAAACCCCACACCATCGCGACTTGGAACCAAATCGCCATTTGTTCACTGGTGCTAGATCAAAATCACGGAACTTTCTTCTTAACAGCACTGTGGGTGTACCTGCTACTTGGGTTTGCAGCAGTTCAGTAGGGCAGTTAGGGATGGGCAAGAAATGATGACCTAGCCAGTGATGCCTATATCCCATGCAAGAATAAAAAAATCAATTAACCTATCAGTGTTTAAGGATAACCGAAAATGTGAGTAGCTAGTGAGTTTTTTTTTTAAAAGCTTTTTTTATTATTTGATAGATTCGGCCAGTTATAGGAAGGATGTTATTAAGCTGGAGATGATTCAGAAAAGATTTACCAGGATGTTGCCAGGTGTGGAAGGTTTAAGTTATAAAGAAAGGCTTTTAGGCTGGGATTGTTTTCACTAGAGCATAGGATGTTATTAGGTAACCTGATAGAAATTTATAAGATCATGAGGTATAGATAGTTCTTAGGATAGTTGTCTTTTCCCTAGTCTTGATGGCTCCCATCCTACAGGCACATTTTTAAGGTGAGAGGATAGCGATTTTAAGAGGTGAGGAGCAAATGTTTTACACTGAGAATAGTTCACATGTGGAATTAATGTCCTGAGGAAGTGGTGGATCTGTGCACAATTAGAACATTAAAGTGGCATTTGAATAGGTACATGAAGGAAAGGTTTGGAGGGATGTAGGCCAAGAGAAGGCAGGTGGACTAGCTTAGTTTGAGATTATGTTTGGCATGGACTGCTTAGACCATAGGGTCTGTTTCTGTGCTGTGTGAATGGAAGGGCAGCTTTTGACCCTTAGAGTGCACAACCTATTCCACGTGTGAACTCCTGTCATTTCCTATATGCTGGGTAATCATATATACAGGAAATGTTGTTGGCTGCAGCATCTCAAGCTATGAGCTCAGTGCATGAGCTATAGCTGGCGTCACTGCAATCTCTCCATGAGGTTTGAGACCTTGCTGGTTAGCAACTTTACAGACATGGTCACCCTGCAGCTTAAACATATGCACGGAGAGAGACAAAGGGTGATCACTAGACATCAGGAAGAAGTAGGCAGGTAGTGCAGGAGTGCATTTCATTCCCCAACCAGTGTTTGGTTCTGAATGATAGTGCATGTGATGGCACAGTGGCTCAGTTAGAGCATGAGGAAGACCATAAGAGCAATAGTAATAGGATATTTAATTGACTGTTGTGCAGACTAGAATCAGGATGGTTTATTACCTACCTAGTATCAGGATAATGGATGACTGCAGATTACCCTGAGGGTGTGAGGGTAGACAGCCAGGAGTCATGATTCACATCAGTGTCATCAAATTACTGTAGGTAGAACGAAAGATGGGGTGCTAAAATCAGAATGTATGGGTTTTCAAAGTAAACTTTAAAAAGGAAACAGTTCCATTGATTGATTGGGATATGTTATGATGACACCATCTCTGTTAAAATGTTTTAAAAAATAAAACTTTCTATGGTGATGACATTATTTCTGATCAAATGAATACTGTGGTTGAGGCATTGCAAGCTCCAACAAGTTCAAAACAAGTCACTGATTGTTGTGTAGCGGAAGAAATTACAAGCTTAACTCCCCTTGTCTTAGTGAGGCAGAATATGTTATTGTGTAGCATCTGCCAGTGAATAAATACATCCAGTCGATGACCTCTGATTTAAAGCATAGTATACAACTGCCACAAATTCATGAGAAAATAATGGAAATTGCCAGAGAAACTCAGCAGGTCTCGCAGCATCTGTGGAGAAAAAAGGAGTTAATTTTTTGGGTCCAGTGATCCTCCTTGAGAACTGATAATAGCTAGGAAAAGGTGAATGCAAGAAGCTGCTTGGAAGAAATTTTTTTTGTCAACCTTCCCACCCCAACCATTTATCTTGTTCATTATTTGCCAGTATTAATTGCCCAGCCCTTATGTTTCTGGAGAAGATAGAGATGAGCCCTGTTCTTGTACCTCTGGCGTCTGTACTGTCGGTCTCTCACAATACATTTGTTAGGGAGCTCTAGGATTTTGACCTTTTGACAGTGAAGAAACAATTATTATAATTCCAAGTCAGGGTGATGTATGATTTTGAAGGGAATATGCAAGTTACCATATTCCCATGCCAGTATTGGCCTTGTCCTTCTGGGTGGTGGACGTCGAGCTTTGGAAAGTCTACGTAAAAGTAATAGAAACTAAACAATTACTTTACGTTTTAACTTCATAGAAGAAGATGCAGAGAATCTCCCCAGAAATGCTGGGTGACTAGGACTTGTGAGATGGAAATGTGTTGCTGGAAAAGCGCAGCAGGTCAGGCAGCATCTAGGGAACAGGAGAATCGACGTTTCGGGCATTAGCCCTTCTTCAGGAATGAGGAAAGTTGGTCCAGCAGGCTAAGATAAAAGATAGGGAATATGGAATATCTTAGTCTGCTGGACCAACTTTCCTCATTCCTGAAGGAGGGCTAATGCCCGAAACGTCGATTCTCCTGTTCCCTAGATGCTGCCTGACCTGCTGCGCTTTTCCAGCAACACATTTCCATCGCTGATCTCCAGCATCTGCAGACCTCACTTTCTCCTCCTGACTAGGACTTGTGTAAATGAAGAGCTAAAAGACATTAGTATTAGTAGAGAGGTGATACTTGGAAAAATTAGCTGATCTGATAAATCTCCCGGACCAGCTATGTTTCATCCAAGAGTGTTGAAGGAGTTGATTAGAGGGATATTGGATGCATTGGTGATTACCTTCCAATTCTGAAAGGTCCTTGCTGACTGGAAGACTGAAAATGTGACCCTACTGTTTAAGAAGGGAGGGAGAGAGGAGAACAACAGACCTAATGGTTTCTGACATTTTCCCTCAAATTGATATTAAGTTATTATAAAGGCTCTGATAACTGAACATTTGGAAAAAGAATGTCAACATTGTGCATAGTCAACATGGATATATGAAAGGGAAATTATATTTGACAAACTTGGAGGTTTTTAAGATCTTTGTTTTAGCAGTGGCAAAGGAGAGTCGATGGCTATGGTTGCATTTAGATTAGCAGAAGGCTTTTGATAAGGTCTCATAAAGAAGGTTAATCATTAAACTTCAAAGCACATGGGATTGCAGGGAGCATTCCAGTACAGTTTAAGAATTGGTGAGTAAAAAGAGAACAGTAGGAATAAATGGCTCATTCTCTGAGTGGCAAGCTGTTTGTAGTGGAGTACTGCAAGGCCTAGAGCTAGGACTGCATCAGTTCACAGCACATATATAAATGATTGGGTGTGGGAGCCAATTATAGCATTTCCACATTTGCAGATTGCCACCCAGTTTGGTGTAATGTAAGTTGAGGGCGATGCAAGGAAGCTTCAATAGGACTTGGGCAGACAAAGTGAATGGGCTAGAATATGGCAAACAAATAAACTGGACAGAAGTGTGAAATTATTCCCTTTTTAATAAGAAAAACAGGCAGAATAATTTTTATATGGAGAGAGATTGGGAAGTTCGGGTGTTCTTGTCCACGACTCACTAGAAGCCAGCGGGTATGTGCAGAAAGAATTAGGAAGGCAAATGGTATATTAGCATTCACTTCAAAGTGGGGATTTGAGTAACAATGTCTTGCTGCAGTTTTATACTCCCTTAGTGAGAAATCACCTGGAATATTGTCCACAGATTTAGTTTCCTTGAAGGAGGGGTATGTCTGCGATAGAGGGAGTGCAGTGGCTGTCCACCAAAATTAATCTGTGGGGTGGCAGGTTGTTGTTGAGGAGAGCTTGAGGAATCCGGTCTGAATTCCCTCGAATTTCATAAGTAAGAGGTGACCTGATTGAAACTTTGCAGAAATTCTTCGAGCGTGTCCGGGTGAATATAAAAGATTTTTCTCTTGCTTCATGATTCTAGACCAGGATAAGGGTTAAGACATTTAAGATGTGATGGGGCATTTGTTCATTCAGAGAATGGTGACTTCTTGGAATTAGCAGTGCTGTGGAAGCTCAGTTATTGAGCGTATTTAAGACAGAAATTGAGACATTTTCAGACACGAGTGATTTTAAGGGATTTGAAACTTGTGCAGGAAAGTAGCATTGAGCCATGAAGATCAGCCACAATCTAATTGAGTGATGAGGGCTTGGCTCAATGAACAGATTGGTGTTCTCCTGTTCCTATGCTCCTGGGCGATTGGGGGAGTTGATGCAATGCACCATTTTCAAGAGCTTGTAGTGATGGAAAGAGTGAATTTTTCTGGTGAGTGCTGATCAAGCAGGCTTTCTTTCCCGAATGGTGTAAACTCCAGTTTGACAAGAATTCGTACAAGAAAATAATAAATATTCCATCCACCTCCTGACTTTGTGATGTGTAACTGGAAGAAAGACATTGGGGATTCAGGATGTGAGTTACTCACAAAACAACAACCAGCTCCTGACCTGCTCTTGTAGTTGCAGGATTCATGTGGATTTCAGAGTCCAATTAAATTGCTGGTCAATAGCTTCAAAACGATGTTGATGGGTGCTAACTGAATGCCCAGGGAAGATGGAAATGCCTTCTTGTTGGGAATAGCCAAAGTCTTTTATCATCTGTCCTTGTCTCTCCCTCCCCAGCCTGGGTTGGTGACGATGAGCCACTGCCGGATCGCCACCAGCGTTTCTCCACTGGGGTCGTTTGACCGCTGGAGACTATTCCCCACCGGAAATGTATATATGTACTTTATTTATGCAACTATATAGTACATATTGATTTAAAAAAAGAGGTAAAATAAATATCATTTTATTGGTTTATATATAAAAATGACTTACAAACTTTAACCAGAGAAAGGAAATATATTTTTAAAATCTTTATAATGGCAGTAAAATCTCACATTTAATATTAAACAATGAAATTTCAGTTCATTTGATAGTTATACGCTATTCCTCTAAGATATTCCAAACAATCTCTTTCGCCGTATTCAACAATTTTTTTTATTCTATCGTCTGCGTCTCGATACTTTTTAACCTTTATTTGTGGTGGGTAACCCGCTATCAGCTGTTCCATTTATAAATCATGCCCCTTTTGCACTTTCATTAACGTTCCAATACATTTCCATATGGTTGGGTGGTGAGCTCCGAGTTCAAAAGCAATTCTCCGATGAGCGGCTTCAGTGTGATTTTTGTTTTGTGCGATCTTCATCACTTATTGTTGTCTCATAGACTGACCACATATCATGGGGAAACAAAGGTGCCCTTCGGCTACTGCCACGTCTGTTGTAGAGTCCAATATAATTAAATTCAAGCCAATCTAGTATTGGTTGTAGTTCTTGAGGCAAAAAATCTGAGTGCTTCTACGTAGTTATCATGGTCAGTAAGTGGCACAAAAGCCAAAGCAATTATCATTTTTGCTTTTAAAGCATAATCAGGATCAGTGTTGTATTGACGAGTTGCTCCAACTGCAGCAATATGTCTATACATACTTTGCGCCAAATGAAAGAAACAGCCCCTAATTCTAACTTCGGGAAAACATTCTCTCATAGCACTGATAGCTGCCTGCTCAAAGTCCCAATGGATATACTGTGGTCTGGGATTAGGTACCAAGGACTTCACCATTTCAAACATGCATACATACGTTGAACGTTGCTTATTTGGTAGAAGTATATACAATATTGGATGAACCCCATCAAGTCTTTTTGCTAAAATACAATATACCTGAGAAAATAAAATAGGGGCTATTTTGAAAGTACCATCCAAAAACAAGGTGGATTCTGCTAAATGATGTATCCAAGATTCCCTACCAAATATGATTATTCGATTACTTCCTTGACCACTATCCGCCAAAAGAAATTTTTCTTCTGCTCCGTTATCTGGCTTATATACTTTGTATCTAATTGGAATCACCAAATGCTGAAGATCAGTAGGGTTTGGTGGCACTAAACTAATATCATTCCTTTTTCGTCGAATTATTTTCTTCATGCTGCTTGTCGTCGGTAAAGATGCTAGGACTGACTGAGGGACATCAGCTACACATTCATTGATAACAACACTAGGTACTTCCTGCGATTCTTCTGCACGACGTTTTAAACTTGTTTTCACTTTCGCAACTTGGACACTTGCTGCAGAAGGAGAATGTGTGTCCATTAATTGTTTTTATCACAGTGCCACTCTTGGTGTGGATCTGTCCATTACATCGGCCCCTTTGTTCACATCACCAAAACTTAATACTTGAATCACTCTTGGATAGTTTATTAAAAATATATATCAAACCATCGTGGTAAAAGTTCTTATTTCCACGTTTACTAATAATATCTGTTTCCATACTAAAAATTCTTGTTCCAAAAACCAAAATTGACGCAGTGGCGAACTGGTGAATTGTCCTCAGTGGCCAATGGGTGGTGGTGGATCGTCCTCAGAGGTGAAAGGGCAGTGGCTAATTGGCGGCGAATGGTCCCGTCCTGCTCCAACCTAATGGCTGTTTCTGGAGTGTTTACTTGTAGAGCACCTTTCGGGTATTGTTTTTGTTAAAGGTACTTTGTTGTTCTGCTCTTTCGTGCCTTACCAATGTACATCAGATAACATGTCAGAACACTACAAAGTCCACCCCTGTAGCTATTTTCCATTTTCTTGAGGACTTTGTTTTGCACAATTAAATTTTAAAAAGGATGAATGGCAATTGCTTTTTGTTGGAAGCTTCTCTACCTTTGCTTCACCCAGAAAATGCTGGAGTCTGATCAGCCCATTTTCATTCGAAATGCAGCACCTATTTTCAAGTATGGAGGTGCTAGTGTTGGACTGGACTGTACATAGTTAAAAATTACACAACATCAGGTTATAGTCCAACAGGTTTATTTGGATGTACAAGCTCACGGAACGCTGCTCCTTCATCAGGTAGCTAGCCTTCAGATGCTTGGGTGAAGGAACAGCGCTCCGAGAGCTTGTACATCTAAATAAACCTGTTAGATTATAACCTGGTGTTGTGATTTTTAACTATTTTCAGATAGACTAATTATGATTTTAAAACAAATTGTAAAGGGGAAATTAAAAAAAATCAGACATTGGGCCGAAAGGTTGATTTTCTTTTTAAAGGATCGGGTGAAGAGTTTTAGGCTTGAGAAGGAAATTCTAGGAAGACAGACCCAAGCATCTGAAGACTTTGAAATCGGTTATTAATGGAATAGGATAAAGATACAGGGAATTTAAGTTATAAAGAAATTATGTAAATAGGACAAGGTGTCTTCATAGACAATGACTTTCTCTTTTTGAAGAAGACATGAGGATCTTTAATAGTATAAGGTCTAAAGACTATGGTTTTGTTTCAGTTTTATTAAGAAGTAAACTGTATTCCATTCCCCATCACTTTCCACTTAATAATGTATATGCAATAAAAAGCTTACATTTAATATTCTTTGGGAAAGAGCTGACTCATAAAAAATTGTGCAAAATCTGATTTTAAGCATTTTTTTTTTTAAGAAATGATTTGACAGTGCCTGCTTAGCACTTTTTTTGTAGTTTACGAAATGTGAAGGTTTTGTCCAGAAATGGTACTTTTGGCCGAAAGATTTTTTAACAGCACCCTGTTTTGTTAGTGCAGCAATCTCATAATTCAAGTCAATCTTCCTGATTTGCTGTCCTCCTTTTCCAGTTGGCTGAATATTGGATGACTTTATTGATACAATTACTTGCAGAAAAAGTTTCACTGAGGTAATGTAGTTTAATATGGTTTTGCAATTTGCTTTTGAATGATGCTGTGACCTCCCCACCTCCAATTGCTTCTACTATTCTCACCACCATTACTTAGCGCTAGTGTTTTTAACTTCATTGCAGTCTCCAGCAAATGTGAATGTCTGGAGAAAAGTTATAATTCCTGGATACGGAACAAGACCTAACGATAATTAGTTAGGAAAAGGTGTCATCATCTGATGTGTTTTGGTGAACCATTTTTAAAAATTAATTATTATTATTCTTTTACTGCCAACATGTATATTAGGTGCCTGTCATGCCCATCATTGTCTGGAGCACCGTACCCTGGCACCAAGGGTAGGCTTGTTAACACGAGCCCATATCCAGGCTGTATGGTTTTCTGAATCGATTCAGTGTCGCTGAAAATTCACAGGATCTTAAGCATTAGGGATAACGTTGGTCTTGAGATTTGTTGTGAGAATGGCTGGTTCCTGTTATTGAGGAAGTTCCTCAGTGGGTTGATGAGCTTCAGCCACTTTCCACTTGCTTCCACAACAAATCTGAGCAATTTGGGATCGAGGGCCCCTGCTAATTCCTTTATTTGCAAGCCATGATGTTGATACTTGCAACATAATGCGATGTTGATCAGGTGGGTCAATGGGCTGGGGAGTGGCAGATGGAGTTTAATTTAGATAAATGTGAGGTGTTGCATTTTGAAAAGACAAATCTTAGCAGGACTTATACACTTAATAGTAAGGTCCTGGGGAATGTTGCTAAACAATGTAACTCCACTTTCAAGGTTCATAATTCCTTGAAAGTGGAGTTACAAGTGGATAGGTTAGTGAAAAAGGTGTTTGGTATACTTTCTTTTATCGGTCAGAGTATTGAGTATAGGAGTTCGGAGGTCATGTTGCGACTGTACAGGACATTGGTTACACCACTTTTGAAGTATTGCATGCAATTCTGATCTCCCTGCTATAGGAAGGATGTTGTGAAACTTGAAAGGATTCAGAAAAGATGTCCAAGGATGTTGCCAAGGTTGGAGGGCTTGAGCTATAAGGAGAGGCTGAATAGGCTGGGGCTGTTTACCCTGGAACATCTGAGGCTGAGGAGTGACCTTATCGAGGTTTACAAAATCATGAGGGGCAGAGATAGGATAAACAGACCAGGTCTTTCCCCTAGGGTGGACAAGTCCAGAACTAGAGGGCATAGGTTTAGGGTGAGAGGGGAAAGATATAAAAGGGACCTAAGGGGCAAGCTTTTTCTCACAGAGGGGTGTGTGTGTGTGTGTGTCTGGAATGAGCTGCCAGAAGTATTGAGTAGGAAGGGTTTAAAGGAATATGGGCCAAATACTGGCAAGTGGGACTAGATTAATTTAGGATACCTGTCAGCATGGACGAGTTGGACCGAAGGAACTGCCTCCATGTTGTATCTCTGTGACTCTATGACATAAGCCCACCCTGATTGATGATGTCACTTCCGTCCCCATCATGGTCGCTTCCACAGGCACTTCCGCCCCTCACAATTCCTCATGCACCACACGTGACATCATTCTGCCCCAACATCATCGCTGATGTCACACGCTCAGTGACTTCCGCGCCCCCCCACTGCTGTGTTTGCCACCACTTCCGCCCCCACCAACACCACTCACCTGCATTCTGCTGACATGCCCCCCACAGATCCCACTATCACCAATACCCCCCCCAGAATCCTGAGGAGAACACCACCCCTGCTCATGACTCCACCCCCATTCCCCCCCAA
>NC_057728.1:18272634-18290822 GCF_004010195.1 Chiloscyllium plagiosum
TCTCCCCACCCCCACCCTCCTCTCACTTATCTCTCCACCCTTCAGGCACTCTGCCTGTATTTCTGATGAAGGGCTTTTGCCCGGAACGTCGATTTTTACTGCTCCTCGGATGCTGCCTGAACCGCTGTGCTTTTCCAGCACTGCTCTAATCTAGACCCTGGTTTCCAGCATCTGCAGTCATTGTTTTTACCTCAATGACATAAGTGTTTCATGTGTCCAGCATACTGCTTTACTAAAAGCAACACTGAGTCATAAATTGCCAAATCCTGCAAAAACAAAATTATTTGGCAAGATGTTCAGCAATTGTCTGTCATGTTAGTATCATCCATCCTTTAAATACCTCTGTAGAGCATTTTTCTTTGGTGTGCCAGGTTCACTCTGATCTGACCAAGCTGCTTCGTAGAATGTTTTCTTGATGCTAGTTGACAAAACAGGATTGCCATTTAATTTGCTACATTTGGGAAATGTAAAAAAAATCAAGATTAGCTGTTCAAAGATATGCTTTACTTGTGCTTTTGATATTTTGATATTCTACATGTCACCAGTTTAGCTACTTGTTATGTATTAGCTGAGTGCTAGGATGATTAATGGAAGGTTTCATCTTTACTTTAGACTTTAAGTTCCAACCCTTCCACCCCAATCTCATTGCTATCATCTCACAGCCATTTTTCTTCTTTTTCTGCGGGTCATTGTTCATGCTGTTACCTTCCAGCTTGTTATTTAACACTTTTTGGCAGAAGTTTTTATGAAAAAACCTTGCGTTATCTCAAGAAGGTAACTTAAAAGAAGTTCTGGGATTTGCATATTAATGAACTGAAACCTGCAACCTATGCTGAAATAAGAAAGACTTAATAGCAATCAAAGTTTGTTCAATATATCATTTTAATTGCATGATACTGTGATCTTTTGCTACAAATTGTGCCTTATGATCTTCCAAATAAACCTGTTCGATGAGAACCTGGTGTTGTGTGAATTTTTTTTTTAACTTTGTCCACCTCAATCCAACACGAGGACCTCCCATGGCTTTTAAATGTTGTAATTGTATCAGCCTCCACCATTTCCTCTGGCAGCTCATTCCACACACACACACACACCACCCTCTGCATGAACAAGTTGGCCCTTAGGTCCCTTTTATATCTTTTCTCTCTCACCCTAAACATATGCCCTCTAGTTCTGGACTCCCCGACCCCAGGGAAAAGACCTTGATTGTTTCTCCTATCCATACCCCTCATGATTTTATAAACCTCTAAAAGGTCACCCCTCAGCCTCCAACACTCCAGGGAAAACAGCCCCAGCCTATTCAGCCTCTCCCTATAGTTCAAACCCTCCAACCCTGCAACATCCTTATCAATCTTTTCTGAACCCTTTCAAGTTTCACGACATCCTTCTGGTAGGAAGGAGACCAGAATTGCATGCACTATTCCAAAATTGGCCTAACCAATGTCCTGTACAGCTGCCACATGACCTCCCAACTCCTCTACTCAATTCTCTGACCAACAAAGGAAAGCATACCAAATGCCTTCTTCACTATCCTATCTACGATTCTACGTTCAAGGAATTATGAACCTACACTGCAAGGTCCCTCTGTTCAGCAGCACTTCCCAGGACCTTACCATTCCAGTCTTCACTTCCAGCAAATGATTCCAAGATGGAATGACTCCTCCTTACTCAAACATCACTAAAGCACCTTCAATAATTGTTCCTCTTTCTCTGCTTCCATTCCCATCTAGATTTTTCCACTGTACGATCATTTAATTGCTGCTACATTTTATCCAGTCACTTGTCCTCCCAAAATTTGATTTTTATTGACTCTGCTGCACCCTGTCCTTCAAGTTTGAAGTACTTATCCATATCTGTTTAAAATCTCTGGCTTAACACTGGCCGAACCCTGCCTTCCCCTTGAGGAATCAGGAAAGTCTCCACCTCTGAGCATTGGCGTTCTTGTGCAATGCCTATTTTTTTTTTTCTACCTATCACCACTTTTGACATTGCAGCTTTGTCATTCATTTTAAAATTCTCTTTCTAAAATAACTGATTCTTCTTACACTCCCTCACAAACACATTCTCTCTCCAGGGGATGGAGTGGGAAGTCCACATGGTCTGTTTAAAACATGAGGAAAAGACCAGGGGACATGTTGGGTGAGTCCTGACAATGAGCAAAATCTTGTCTGTAGATGCGGGGCTTAAACCATAAACGTCGGCTGTCTGGCTCCTTGGATGCTGCCTGACCTGCTGTGCTTTTCCAGTGCCACACTAC
This sequence comes from Chiloscyllium plagiosum, assembly GCF_004010195.1. Taxonomy (NCBI): domain Eukaryota; kingdom Metazoa; phylum Chordata; class Chondrichthyes; order Orectolobiformes; family Hemiscylliidae; genus Chiloscyllium; species Chiloscyllium plagiosum. The sequence continues at coordinate 18,274,892 of NC_057728.1, forward strand.
TTGACTGTAGATGAACACACATTGCTTAAGAAATAAAACGGATAGTTTGAAACATGAATTTAGCTTAAGAAACATGATTATAATAGCCATTAAAGATCCTTTGAAATCTGCAGAGGTATATATCTTGAAGGCAATGGTATCTTTCTTCCTTTTTTCTCTGGAAATAGAATAGAATATCCCTCTTTCGAATATATCCTTTTATTGTCACAAATTCTCCTGTGCTGGAGTACAGTGTGTCATAAAGCTAGTCCCTTTTTTTTCCTAAAAGCTGTTCCTTGGCTCAAGGAGACTCTGTCCTTGATTTTTCTCGGAGGGGTAATAAACCGGGCCGGGTTCGATCAGTCTGGTTTGGTACAGAGATGAAAAATATTTTGAGAGGCCTTTTGTTTATATGTAAATAGATGAGACTTCAGGCCAAAGTGGTCATGTTTTAGAAGTGACCTGTATAATGAAAGGGGAGTGGTCAGCTCTCCAGCTAGCTGAACTGAGCAGTTTTAGTTCAGTCTTGAACTGGGGAGGAGTTCAACAGGGAGCTGTGTGGAGTCTCGCTCTCGCTCTCACTCTTTCTGCCCTTCAACTTCAACTTGTAAGCATGTGTTCTACTTTATACTGGGGTTTTAAAGGGAGTTTGCTTATTGGGGACAGTTGTGTATATTCAGAACAGCATAATTAAGTCTAGTTGGATAGGCTGAGTTCTGTAGGGGTTCTTTATTCTGTTCTTTGTGTTTCATTGTGTAATTTTGTGAATACATGTTTGTCTGTTTTGAAAATCTAGTAGTCAACCTCGCTAACTTACTCCGGGTAATTTTCACTGTACATTTACCGAAACAATTTGCAAGGTTATGGTCTGAGCTGCCTGCTTAAGAATGCTTTGAGTGGTCTGGCCTAGTCCATAGCAGACTGGGGCCCTTTGCGGGATTTTAAACAGCGAGTGGTAGGTGCTCGTGTCTTTATTTCGGGTGTTGGTTTGGTTGGGTAGACAAAGCTTGAGGATAATAATGGCTCTTTCAGTCGCCAAAGGTTTTCTGGATGTGGATGCGATGACTTGGGAAGGTTTGCAAAAAATGAATAAGACCAGGTTGCAGGAATTAGCAGAGAAGCTGGTATTGGAACTGCCTGCTTCTGTGATGAAAGGGTAGATAATTACAGCAGTAGATCCGCATTTAAACTTGCTGGAGAAACCATCAGAATCTATAGCAATGGCAAGAATTCAATTGCAAATGAAGCAGCTTGAGTTAGAGGTGAGAGATAGGGAAAGGGCAGCAGAAATGAAACAGTTTGAGTTATAGTTAAAAGCAGGAGAGAGTAGAGAAAGGAAAAGAAAGTGTTTGACCTTCAAAGACTGACACTTATAAAGGAAAGCCAGCTTAAAAGGCTGGAGATAAAGGCTGAGGATAGGCTCAGTGAGGAAGTAATGCGAGTTCATGTGGAAGAGCAGAGAGTAAAACAGCGAGGTTAGCAGCTGAAGTGGCTGATGAATATGAGCTGGTCCATAAAACATGGTTTGGCTTCCAGAATTAAGTTCAGTCCATGAGGGATAGAAATTGGGGCAAAGAGACATCCTCACTTGGAAAGGGATAGATAGATCTCAGTGAAGATCATAAGCATTACTTACCACAGGGTAAAAAAAGAAACCCTTGAGGGGGACAAAGAAGTTAAAAAGCACCAGCGTTTCATTCTAATAAGGTGGGCCACAGGAAATGACAGTGGTGGGCTAGGAAGAAGCCAGATGTAGGAAAACCAGACAAGTCTGGAAGTTTTATTGGACTAGTAACAAAAAGCACAAGGGAAGTTAGACAACTGCCTCAGAGCATACAAAATGATCAGAGGTTGATTAAGGATTAAAATACAAAGGCATTTTACTGGCCTGGACTACACAAAGATGTAGTTGAATTTTGCCAGATGTCATACATGTCAGCTAATCAGAAAACCACAGGCAGTAATAAAATCAGTAATTAAATCAGTAATTTTAATAACTATTCCAGCATTTGAGGAACCTTTCACAAGAGTCTTGATTGCGTAGCTCCCCTACCCCAAACAAAAAGTGGGAATAAGTATTTATTAACAATAATGGATGTGTTGACTAGATTTCCAGAAGCAATCCCATTACACAACATCACAGCTAAAAGGGTTGTAGAAGAATTACTTAAATTATTTTACAAGATGCGGATTACCAGTAGAGATCCAGTCAGATCAAGGATCAAACTTCACATTCAAACTATTCAAGGAGGTTATGAATAACTTGAGAATAAAGCAATTCAAATCTATCTACCATCTGGAATCACAGGGAGCACTGGAGAGATGGCTGAGGACCATTTTAAGGGCTTATGGTCAGGATTATCCAGATGATTGGGATAAGGGAGTTCCATTTGTACTGTTTGCGATCAGAGATGCACCGAATGAATTCAGTTCGTTTGAATTAACTTTTGGGCATGAAGTAAGAGGACCGTTAAAATTGATGAAGGAGAAATTAATAAATGACTTTGATAAGGAGGTTGAGGGGTGGGTTAGTACATTTTCTGATGACACAAATGTTGGAGGTGCCATTGATAGTATTGCGGGCTATTGCAGGCTGCAGTGTGACATAGACAGGATGCAGAGCTGGGCTGAGAAATGGCAGACGGAGCTCAACCTGGATAAATGCGAAGTGATGCATTTTGGAAGGTCGAACTTGAATGCTGAATATAGGATTAAAGCCTAGATTCTTGGCAGTGTGGAGGAACAGAGGGCAAGAGGGCTCATTGTTTTAAGGTGTTAGGAGGAAGGTATAGAGGAGACATCAGAGGTAGGTTCTTTACACAGAGTTGTGAATGCATGGAATGTGTTACCAGCAGTAGTGGTGTAAACAGAGTCATTAGGGACATTTAAACGACTGTTGGACATGCACATGGGCAGCAACAAATTGAGGGATGTGTAGGTTAGGTGATTTTATTTTAGATTAGGAATAATCCTCGGCACAATATTGTGGGTTGAAGGGCCAAGTCACCTTCCTGGGCCATGTTATTGGACATGGACGAATGCCCCCACGGGATGCAAAAATGAAAGTAATTGGGGAATTTCCCACACCGTCAACAAAAAAGCAGTACCACTGTTCCTGGAGTTGAATAGATTTTACCGTAAGTTTGTGCCGAACTTTAGCAGAGTGGCTGCTCCACTCACCGAATTGTTTAAAAAAGGGCATAAAGTTTCAGTGGACAGGCATCTGACAGCCTAAAAACTGTGTTAACCACTGCCCCAGTATTAATCGCACCAGATTACACGAAGCCTTCCAAGGTAGCTATCGATTCCAGTGATAGACAATAGACAATAGGTGCAGGAGTAGGCCATTCAGCCCTTGGAGCCTGCACCGCCATTCAATGTGATCATGGCTGATCATTCCTAATCAGTATCCTGTTCCTGCCTTGTCTCCATAGCCCTTCATTCCACTATCTTTAGCCACCACTCTCTGGGTGAAGATGTTTTTCCTCATCTCTGTCCTAAATGGTCTACCCCGTTTTTTTAAGCTGTGTCCTCTGGTTCGGCACTCACCCATCAGTGGAAACATGTTTCCTGCCTCCAGAGTGTCCAATCCTTTCATAATCTTATATGTCTCAATCAGATCCCCTCTCAGTCTTCGAAACTCAAGGGTATAAAAGCCCAATCGCTTCAGTCTTTGTGTAAAGTAATCCCGCCATTCCAGGAATTGACCTCGTGAACCTACGCTGCACTCCCTCAATAGCCAGAATGTCTTTCCTCAAATTTGGAGACCAGAACTGCACACAGTACTCTAGGTGTGGTCTCACCAGAGCCCTGTACAGCTGCAGAAGCGCTTCTTTGCTTCTATACTCAATCCCTCTTGTTATGAAGGCCAGCATGCTATTAGCCTTCTTCACTACCTGCTGTACCTGCATGCTTGCCTTCATTGACTGGTGTACAAGAACACCCAGGTCTCTCTTTACTGCCCCTTTACCTAAATTGATTCCATTGAGGTAGTAATCTGCCTTCCTGTTCTTGCCACCAAAGTGGATAACCATACATTTATCCACATTAAACTGATGTGGGTGTCGGTGCGGTGCTCCTGCAGGAGGATGACAAAGGGATAGAGAGACCCATCAGATATTTTTCCAGGAAGTTGAACATTCATCAGCAGAAATATTCAATGGTGGGGAAAGAGACGTTGAGCTTGGTGTTGGCATTACAACGTTTCAGTGTTTATATTACCAGCAATGCATTTGAGACAATCGTATACACTGATCATATTCACCACAAAGGTATACAGGAAAGCCACACACACAGACCAAGTCCTGAACTACGACAGCAACCACCCCAACACACACAAAAGAAGTTGCATCAAGACACTGTTCAAAAGTGCCATAACACACTGCAGTACACCAGAACTGCAAAAAGAGGAAGAAGAACACCTCTACAATGTATTCGCCAAAAACGGATACCCCTGCAATTTCATCAACAGATGCCTAAGGGAAAGACAACAGAATGAGGACATGCCACAACCCAAAGGACTGGCCACGTTACCATATATCAAGAACATTTCTGAAATGACAGCCAGACTACTACGACCACTAGGACTCCTAACAGCACACAAACCAACAGCCACTCTCGGACAACAACTCACCAGGACAAAGGACCCGATACCTAGCATGAGCAAAACCAACGTAGTGTACAAAATCCCATGCAAGGACTGCACAAAACACTACATAGGACAAACAGGAAGACAGCTAACGATCCGCATCCATGAACACCAACTAGCCACGAAACGACGCGACCAGCTATCCTTAGTAGCCACACACACAGATGACAAGCAACATGAATTCGACTGGGACAACACTACTATTATAGGACAAGCCAAACAGAGAACAGCCAGGGAATTCCTAGAGGCATGGCACTCATCCACTGATTCTATCAACAAGCACATTGACCTGGACCCAATATACCGACCACTGTAGCGGACAGCTGGAACTGACAGCCGGAAGCGGCAGATTCAAACCACTACAAATACCAGAAGAAAGATCACAGAAGCGCTTCACAGGAGGCTCCCAAGCACTGAGGATGTCACCTAGACAGGGGACGAAACGTCTGCAACACAAATTCCCAGCTCGGCGAACAACGAGCACCCGAGCTACAAATCTTTGCACAAACCTTGAACTGATTATAACCCATTGATATTTGTGGAAAAATCTAAGGACAAAAATGCCAGATTGTTTAGATGGAGTTTGTTGTTGCAGCTCTTCAGCTTTACAATTATGCCTGTGGCAGGTCGCAAAAACATGATTTCCGATGTGTTCTCAAGACTTGAATGAGACACAGAGGTGTTTGATCGTGGGTGTACTGTGGCCTCAATTTGCATGTAGTTGTGCGTGTTTATAGTTAGTAATGTGTATATGTGTGTTTAAATTTCTAACTGGGTTTTGAAGGGTTAAAAATGAAGCCATCTTTTGGTATTGATGGTTCATTTTATTTTAATGGGGGAGGTATTACAAAGCTAGTCCCTTTTTTTTTTCTAAAAACTGTTCCTTGGCTCAAGGAGACTCTGTCCTTGATTTATTTCAGAGGGGCAATAAACCAGGCCGGGCTCCGATCAGTCTGGTTTGGTACCGAGATGAAAAAGATCGAGAGGCCTTTTGTTTATATGTAAACAGATGAGACCTCAGGCCAGAAGTGACCTGTATAATGGAAAGGGAGTTGTCATCTCTCCAGCTAGCTGAACTGAGCAGTTTTAGTTCAGTCTTGAACTGGGGAGGAGTTCAACAGGGAGCTAAGTGGAAACACACTCCCTCTCCCTCTCTCTTTCTGCTCTTCGACTTCAACTTGTAAGCATGTGTTCCATTTATACTGATTTTTAAAGGGAGTTTGTTTACTGTTGTGTATATTCGGAACAGCATGATTAAGTCTAGTTGGATAAGTTGAGTTCTGTAGGATTCTTTTATTCTCTTCTTTGTGTCTCATTGTGTAATTTTGTGAATACTTGATCTGGCTAATTTTCACTAATCTGCCGAAACAAATTGCAAGGTTATGGTCTGAGCTCCTGCTTAAGAACGCTTTGAGTGGTCTGGCCTAGTCCATAACAAGTAAAGGTTGTTTACTATGGCTGCCTTTAATGGCGGCATCTTAAGTACAAGTAGTTAGGTACAAATCTTGCATACAAAAGAGGAATAAAAGGTAAAATGGTAGCATAACTTAGTATCTCAAAAATAAGTTAGAAATTAGGTGGTTATAACATAGTTAATGGAATGACATTACAGTCCGGTAGCGAATTTCAAGTAGCAGCAGCTCAGCACGTGGTCTGGTTCCAGTCCAACAACTTGTAGAGAGTTTTCTCTTCTGTATGAATTATTAAGCCATATTGAGGGCAGCACAGTGGCTCAGGAGTCAGCACCAGGGAACCGGGTTTGATTCCAGCCTTGGGCAATTGTGCAAACTCTACACAGACATTCTCCCTGTGTCTATGCGGGTTTCCTCTTGGAGCTCCGGTTTTGCCCACTGTCCAAAGATGTGCAGGTGAGGTGGGTTGGCCATTGGAAATGCAGGGTTACAGGGAAAGGATAGGAGGTTGGGTTTGGTTGGGATACTCTTCAGAGGGTCAGCGTGCACTTGATGAGCCAAATGGCCTGCTTCCACACTATAGGGATTCTGTGATTGAATGATTCTATATATGGTTATATTGGAATAAAACAAAATTGCAAATACTATAAAGCTGAAACAAACAGAAATTGCTGGAGAGACACCTCCGTGAAGAGAAAGCAGAGTAAAAGTTTTGATTTCAGTGACCCTTTTTTGGAATGACCTTTTAAAAGATAGAATGTTCTAAGCAGTGTTTCTTAAGGATAGACGACTTGAAAGGGCAGCATTCTTCCACCCCCTCCCTAAGGAATGGACAGAAAGCTCTGGATAATGGATAAACACATTAATGATTCAAATGAGCTTCTCGGGGGTGTTATTTTTCAGTAAGGGCAGTTATGTTAACATTAAGGTGATGAACAATCGAACTGGCTATGTTCTTTTAGCACTAAAATGAAAATCTTTTAGGCATCTTTATAATGCGTCTTGGCTTTTTGTAGAAGGAGCAGCAATGATTTTGAGAAAAAAGCTTATCAAACTATGCTGTATGTTAAAGGTCTGAAAGATCAATATCAAAACAATGTTACATAGATAATTGTTCTTTCTGGTGTAATGTACCAAAAGTATAAGTGAGAAAAAGATCTTCATCCTTCAGGTCATTAATATAGATTGTAACTAGTTCAGGTCGGGTTTGCCATCTTTAAATGACACTTTTCATAAAATCCGTACAGTGTGGAAGTAGGCCATTCAGCCATTTGAGTCACAATGACCGTCCGAAGAGCATCCAACCCAAACCCACCCTCATACCCTTGCGTTCCCCACGGCCAATCCATCTAACCTGCACATCTTTGGACTGTGGGAGGAAACTCACACGGACACAGGGAGAATGTCTCTGTAGAGTTTGCACCATTGCCCAAGGGTGGAATTTGAACCCGGGTCCCTGGCACTGTGAGGCAGCAGTGCTAACCACTGAGCAACCGTGCCATCATTTATCCTGACTCTCATTTCTGGAGTGTTAATCGATCCCCTACAACTATGTCATGCTGAACACTATACGCTCATATCTTGTACAGTAATTTGTTTATGTGGGATCTTCTGAAGTGCATTATGACTTGCTGTATATTTGTTATATTGCCAGTATTATTCTTTTTTAAAAGTGTTCAATTCTTCCTCTTATCCACATCTTGTTGAATACTCCATTCCAAATAAATTTGCTTGATCTGTTCTCCTGTTACTTTTCAAAATGTTAACTTAAAAGTATATACCTAGTTGTAAGTCCTTAGACGTTTTGAAATAAGAATCTATTGACTAATCATTGTGTGATTGCTGACTCTAACATTGCCACAGCTAACATTTCTGTATATTATCTAAACCTCTGCCATTGCATATTTTTCTTGTTCTTCAGAGAACAAGCTATTTTGTTTTTGACCCTTCCCTTCTGTTCAATGACATTTCCCTATTTCACATTATGACCATATTTGTTTTGTGTGGCAATTTATTTTTCACGCACTCATCTTCATTTGCTTCCCAGTTATCCTTTACATACTGAACTTTATTTGCTCCTTATTGTCTTTGAGCACTGTTGCTACACTTGTAAATATCCTCTTAGCTTTTGAATTTTTTTCAATATTCCTATTTTACCTACTCCCCTGATGATGCCGAACTTTCATTTTTAGCATTTTATTTTACTAATGCTTCTAATCATGTCGGTAGATATTAATGCAAATTTCCAATCTTTTAGTGCTCCTTTATGTTACTGTTCTCTGGTTTGTGTCATTGAATCTTTGTCTTAAGCTTCCTTTTCTTACTTTATGTTCTATGAACAATATTCAGTACAATCTGATTGCTACCCTTCTCTCCACTTCTCTCAATATAGTTGAAATGATTCTTCATTGTTGCCTTAATATTACATGTAGATGTGGGCTGTATCACCAGTTATTTCTATCCGAAGGTTATTAAGTTAGTATTAGATTTTTATTCAGCTACACATTTGCAGTTTTTTGAGGAAGAAATGGGGAGTGAAGTGAAGCTGTGACCAAACAATCTTGTGAAACTAGGACAACAGCTCAACATTCAGGCGAGACTGTTTGTTTCTGGGTCGTAACTTCTGTTTATCCCTGGCCTTTTTTTAAAATTAATGTGTACTTTTGGTTCTTCCTCACTTGTTTAAACACTAACTTCAGATCTTTTCTGGGAGAAAGGTGAGGCCAGACATACATATCATAACATAATTATTGGTTTGTACAAAAGCTTTTAGCTCAGTCGTAGCACAATGTTTATAAGTACTTTGAAGTCATGTCTAAACAGCTTGTAGAGCTCAAACCATAGGGGAGCTCATAGTTTTCAACATTGCCAACATGTAGAAAATGATGTTTAAAATTTCCAGAGCGATTGCTAGTATCTAAATAAATTGCGCTGCAACAAATCACAGGCCTTGAGCAATGTATTGAATGTTAATAGCTGAAGAGATTTCCTTGGTAAGTAACCACGCAGGCAAACAAAAAAATGTTCTTGCATGTATGGAGGAAGCTGCATGAGGTCAGAACTTTTATAACTGCAGAAGTTATGAAAGCTTCGTGGAACGGGACACAGCTGTTAAACTGTCACTGAACGTTTGTCATTCATTACTTGCAGGCTTATTGTGAGCCTTGCTTTCAAATGAAGTATGGATTTACAGAAAGTCACACCATGGTGAATAGCAGAAAGTCTCCTGCAGATCTTCTGGTGTAAAATGTTTTGCCAGATTTCTGTACTCAGCAGGATACAATGATGAGACAACACAGCATCTATTCTAAATACAGAACTTATGATAAAGTTCAGTTCAATAAAATGCATAACTCATGTAAAGTAGGCAAGAGGAGACCTTGCAAGAAAATAAAGCACTGAGCATGAGTGAAGCTGGGATTTTGTTAGCACTGAGCAAATTGGCGACAAAAGTAGGTTTAATTGAAGAACCATGGACAGCAGATGTTTAGTTAACTTCTTCAGCACTATGTTATGGACTGGATCATTGATTTTATTTTTAGAAAAGTGCTCCAGTGACACTGGAGAGACATAGGTACTGATGTTTGCTGTCCATTTAATTCTATATAGAAGCTCAATCCTTCCATTGCAGAAATAATAATTCTGCACTTGGTTCAACTCCCTTTGCGAATTGTTCCCCGTGACGACTTTGGTGAAATGTTGTTTGTATTAGTGCTATCACTCGTGGAAGTCTGCCTTTAATGCTCCAGAATAAATAAGGCAGCTGTATCCTGCTTCCACAGAGGAACTGTGGAAATGTTTTTCTATCCTGAGCTAGAAGATTAAATTGGTATTCTTGGTTACATGGACACATTCTTTTTGATCTGTGCCAAGCATCAGGAAAGGTTCAAGGCTTGAAATGACAACTGTCCTTGGAACTTCTGAAGCATTTTGCACATGCAATACTATTCTTGATTTTGTATTTCTGTTGATTCTCTGAAATCTATCACAAGTATAAACACTGAAATCTTTTAATGGATGGTGACCAATATATGGAAAAATTTGTGCATGCGTAAGTTTGATACATTAACGTTGTTGGATGTATATTTCTGAATCTTCAGTGAGAATCTCAAATTTCATTCCATGTTAGAAGTACTGAATAGTTATATGGTTTATGCATTCAGGACCTCTATACATCAAATGTGAGGTTCTAATTTGATTGTGTGGTTTTATAGCTGCTGCTGGTAACATTCAACCACTGAAGATACAAGGTACAGCTATCTCCCAAAGAGTTGTTTGCTCATGCCTATGCCAGTAATGCCACTTTATGTTCACAGTGAATGTGCTAACTGAAGTGGCCTGTGAGCTGTTCTTAAAAGTATAAAAATCTGTCTGCATTTTGGATTTAGTTAAACGTCTTTAGGACTATACTTGGTGTATATTGTCAACTTCCCTACCTTCTGCTAAGCTTTCGTTAGAATTGGTCTTAATTTTTCCTCCTCGGAAATGGATGTTTTAATTGCTTAAGTCAGCACATAGGATCAAACATGTGAAATGGGATGTGTTGCCAAGATGTGGAGGGATTTAAGGCACACTCACTGTGCACCACAGAGGGTGAATGATGAACACACATGGGTCAGTCAACAAAAAGAATAGAGAATAAATCTGATATGAAGCTAGAAAATCATAACTGTAATGAGATGGTACTGAGTGCATAGAGCAAGGTGAGTCTGACTTTATACTATAGAACAACCACCATCAGCTACTCTGTAGACATGAGTGGGCGGAGACAGCATTCTTGCAACACTCACTATCCCAGCAGTCATCACTGATTTATGATATTCATTAGCATAATCACTACCTATTATGCTATATTCTCCCCCAAGTGTTTTGTTCTGTCCCTTTTTTCAGAAGTCTTTTAATGAATAACACTCATGTTTAAACAATATTTGATTAAACCTTAACACTCCTGTCACTCCACAACATGTGTCAGGACTGAGATGGTTTCTGACTCTGTTCTCAGTCGTTTTGGGAATGATGAGACATCGGTGATTCACTTTCTGCCAGTAGGAAGGTACATAATCCGACGTGAGCAGGGTCACCTGGGGCACATCGAACAGGGTGACTGCAGGAAGGGTTAATGAGCAATGGACTTGGGCAAACCACCAACACCTGGCCTGCGGAGTGCAAGAAACTGTGAACGGTGTTGATAGCTTGCGTGTTCTGGGTGTTGCCCGTCTCTGAGTACCTAAATAGACAAAGTTAAAACTCACACAACACCAGATTACAGTCCAACACATTTATTTGGCAAATGCAGTAAACCTTTTGGACTATAACCTGGTGTCATGTGATTTTTAACTTTGTCCACCCCTGTCCAACACCGTTTCCTCCAAATCATACATAGACAAAGACACTGCAGAGATACTTAGAGCTCCATAAAACACTTTATTTATTAAGTACTTAAATGAATAGCAGACACTTTTAACTACTAGCGATATCTCAATCACTGTCTTTCACTGATTTCTGTAACTGACCCCAAACGATATTAGCTGAAAATGTGTTGCTGGAAAGGCACAGCAGGTCAGGCAGTATCCAAGGAGCAGGAGAATCGATGTTTCGGGCATGAGCAACACATTTTCAGCTCTGATCTCCAGCATCTCCAGTCCTCACTTTCCCCCCAAACAATATTACCCAGGAGAGTTGGCAGCTGGCCAGGCTGAAACTCTGCTTGATGTCTTCATGCCTGCTGACATGGGGTACCTCTTGCAGTGTGAATCTTCAAAGTTCTACTGAACAATCGCGTTCTGGCAGCTTTCTACTTGTCCTTAGACCCGCTCACACACCATTGTTGTATAACAGCAGGTACAATCAAATGCCTCATTCCTTTCATCAAGAGGTTTTATGCTGAAGAGATGCCACAATGAGCCAAGTAAGTGCCTTAGTTAGAATTATCCATGCACCAATCCTGATTGTCTGAATGTATGCCTTATTTGGTAGAAATAGCAGTTACTGAATCCCTGTGATCTGAGATGACCTGAATACCTGAGTCATTCCACTCCCATAACAACCCATTGTAAAGCCTCTTATCACTTCCTGTTAGCTTCAGCCTTATCCAACATAGGAGACTGTCATCAGCATGTGGAGAAAGTGGACCTTCTTTGAAGCTTTTGAGTAGGATACACTGCTGTAGCCTAAGTTTAGGTTCAAGTTAGAAATACCGAGGCTATGTCTAGAGGTGTGCTGTTGCTTGAATTTCAAGTAAATTGAAGAAAAATGGAATGGAGCACCTTGGATGGATATTCAAAGAACTCCACACAATTGACTCATTGTGGCATCACTTCAGCACAGAAACTCTTGATGACAGGACTGGGCCATCTGACTGTGTACCTGATACAACATGGGGTAAAACCCTCTGCTAATTTAACCCCAACACAGAGAAGCTCACCTTGCACAATAATCTGTTAAATTTCGAGAGGCAAAGAACTATCCCAGAGGTCACTGTTTAAAGTAAAAATTAACAGTTTTATCCTTTAAGTCCAAAAGAGAACATTAAACAACTGTTTACAACTCATTTCTCTTAAACCTAACATTTACCTCCCACTCTATAATACTGGTCTGACTAAAAACCCTGATTTAAGATTTACAAAAAAAAATTCAAATTTCAAAACCAGCTAATTATCAAATCTTCTCTTTGTATCTTCCTCTGCAGATTTTCCTCTGTCACCTTTTCTTCAGTATTCTGCTTCACAGGTCTTTCATATGAACAGGTACCCTTCAGACAGCTATTCAACTAGCAGTCTGTACTTATTGGTGCTTGGCAGTTCTCCCCCTAACTGCTCAAAATATCCAGTTTTATACCCCAAAATATTGACTCTTTTCATTGGTTTGATGTCATCCCAAACAGTAAAATTCAAATTCGATTGGATTTTAGTATCCGGGGCATAATTTATACAGATTGGCTGAACTTGAATTTGTTTTTATACCATGGCAACACAACTCCAGCTCTTTGTTTTGACCAAGTGATACATTTTTACCTTGTTCAGCACCCTCTGTGCTTTCAGTCAGTCCTTGCTAACTTCTCTCTTTTAAAGATACAGTACACCACTACACCTGCATAACGCAACAATGTGTGAGTGGGTTTGAGGCAGGAGCAAAGCTTTACCAGTGAGTCAGTAAAAAGAGACCAGGGAGACTATGAATGCAGATTGTCAGTTTCTGTGCTGTGTTGAAAGATCACAGCTAGACCCAAGATCATTACCACCAGTGCGGATGATTCTTTTGAAGGTATCTTCCTTCTCATGCTATCATCAAAGAGCACGTGCGGGTCAAATATGGTACGCTGAGGCTAGTCACCTACGTGTTCACACACAAAATGAATGGAAGATCCAGAAAATTTGCATGTGGTCCTAAAGGTGGAATGTGGTCAGTGAAGGATAGATTGTAATTGTCTGTTAAGGCTGAGTAAAGAAGGTTAAGGATGAGATGGGCTTCTCCATTCACTAGAGAAGATGGTTAATTGGAAATGATACACAGAACATCCATGAATTTCCATCCATTACAGTGAAGTGTAGTTTGCAGCTACCCATTCATTTTGATTTGAAGTACCTCCTAAATTTTGCAGTCACAGGTTAGAGGGTTGAAGAAGGTGCACTTTGGGCCAAAGGACATTAGGGAAATACAAATGCACTGGCCCTGTATCTAAACAAAACATATGGTCTGGCCATTATCATAAACATTAGATGCGCAGGTGTCCTCTCCAAGTTCCATAGTTTTTCCTAGGAAAATAATTAATCTTTGTCTTCATTAGTATCTGCTTTTTGGGATGGGAATATACTGTTGACATTTGGGGGCTTTATTGCTATTGTTCTATTCCTGCAGACTGTTCTGAGCTGCATTTTTATTGAGTGTCACTCTGCATTCAGGACTGAGGTGTTTTCCCACCAGTGGGAATGTTTTCTGTTGCACTGTCAGCAAGGAACAATAATGGTGACTATGCCGTACTCCCATTGTTTTTGATGGGTAAGTGGCCAGGCTGGGTTACAATTATGCTGGGCAGCCTCAGCTGTGGGCTCCAGGGAAAAGCCTGCCCAGCTATTTGAACAACCGGAACCATGTCAGGTCCTCTCTCAGCTGTAAGAGATCAGCTCCATTTTACCAGAGCGGTGAGGAGAGAAGGAGTGGTGAAGCAGGGGCTGCCGGGAAGGGTGAGCTTTCCTGCATTAAAAGGGACTTACCTCAGGAGTCGGGCCTCCATTTGCCGAGAGGTGCGAGGGAGGAGTGAAGGACTTCTGGGAAGTCCTATATTTGTGTGATTGTGTTACCCGAAACACTACACTGGTAGTGTCTCCCACCCATGATCCTCCTCCTCTAACCCAAAAAAAAGGTTCTGCGCGCCAGATTGGTAAGGTAACAAGTTTTATTTTTTATTCCTTATTTTTTCAACAGTCTCTTTGGGAATTTAGAATAGTGGGAATGGAGGTTAGGGCAGTTGAATGTTCTTTCTGCAGAATGTGGGAGGTAAAGGTCACCATTAGTGTCCCTGCTGACTACATCTGTGGGAAGTGCACCCAACTCCAGCTCCTCAAAAACCGTGTTAGGGAGCTGGAGCTGGATGAACTTCAGATCATTTGGGAGGAAGATGGATTTATTGAGAGGAGTTACAGGGAGGTAGTCACTCCCAAGGTACAAGAAAAAGGCAGATGGATTACGGTCAGGGGATGAAAAGGGAACTGGCAGGCAGTGTAGGGATTCCCTGTGCCGTTCCCCTCAACAATAAGTATACCGTTTTGGATACTGTTGGGGGGGGCGACTTACCAGGGGAATGCAGTGGGGCACAGGACTGTGGCACAGAGTCTGTCCCTGCTGCTCAGAAGGGAAAGGGGAAGAGGATCAGAGCAGTAGTCATTGGGACTCCATAGTTAGGGGACAGATAGGAGGTTCTGTGGGGATGAGAGAGACTCACAGTTGGTTGTTGCCTCCCAGGTGCCAGGGTTTGTGATGTTTCTGATCGTGTTTTGGGATTCTTAAGGGGGACGGCGAGCAGCCCCAAGCCGTGGTCTACATAGGCACCAACGACATAGATAGGAAGAGAGATGGGGATTGAAGGCAGAAATTCAGGGAGCTAGGATGGAAGCTAGGACGAACAGAGTTGTTGTCTTTGGTTTGTTGCCCGTGCCACGTGCTAGTGAGGCAAGAAATAGGGAGAGAGAGAGGAGTTGAACATGTGGCTACAGGGATGGTGCAGGAGGGAGAGTTTTGGATTCTTGGATAATTGGGGCTCTTTCTGGGATAGGTGGGACCTCTACAAACAGGATGGTTTTCATCTGAACCAGAGGGGTACCAATATCCTGGGGGAGGGGGAAATTCACTAAGGCTATTGCGGTGGGTTTAAACTAATCCAGCGGGGGGTTGGGAACCAAAATTGTGGTTAGAGTATAGAAAAGGTTGAGAATAGGGATGTCTGAAATCAAGTTTCAGGGACGCAAGATGGCACCGGCAAGCAAGAAGTTGGTTTGAAGTGTGTCTACTTCAACGCCAGGAGCATCAGGAATAAGGTGGGTGAACATGCAGCATGGGTTGGTACCTGGGACTTCGATGTTGTGGCCATTTCGGAGACATGGATAGAGCTGGGACAGGAATGGTTGTTGCAGGTTCCACGATTTAGATGTTTCAGTAAGAACAGAGGAGATGGTAAAAGGTGGGGGGGTGGGGGGTGTGTGGCATTGTTGGTCAAGGACAGTATTACTGTTGCAGAAAGGATGTTTGGGGACTCGTCAACTGAGGTAGCATGGGCTGAGGTTAGAAACAGGAAAGGAGAGGTCACCCTGTTGGGAGTTTTCTATAAGCCTCCGAATAGTTCCAGAGATGTAGAGAAAAAGATAGCAAAGATGATTCTCGATAGGAGTGAGAGAGA
>NC_057728.1:18290915-18311190 GCF_004010195.1 Chiloscyllium plagiosum
ATTAGGCAAGATTTAGGAAGCATAGGATGGGGAAGGAAACTGCAGGGGATGGGCACATTAGAAATGTGGAGCTTATTCAAGGAAAAGCTCCTGCGTGTCCTAGATAAGTATGTACCTGTCAGGCAGGGAGGAAGCTGTAGAGCACAGGAGCTGTGGTTTATGAAGGAAATGGAATCTCTGGTCAAGAGGAAGAAGAAGGCTTATGTTAGGATGAGATGTGAAGACTCAGTTAGGGCACTTGAGGGTTACAAGGTAGCCAGGAAAGACCTAAAGAGAGAGCCCAGAAGGGCCAGGAGGAGACATGAGAAGTTGTTGGTGGGTAGGATCAGGGTAAACCCTAAGACTTTCTATAGGTATTTAAGGAATAAAAGAATGACCGGGAATAAGATTAAGGCCAATCAAGGATAGTAGTGGGAAGTTGTGTATGGAGTCAGAGGAGATAGGGGAATCACTAAATGAATATTTTTCGACAGTATTCACTCTAGAAAACGACAATGTTGTCGAGGAGAATACTGAGTTAAAGGCTACTAGACTAGGTGTGATTGAGGTTCACAAGGAGGAGGTATTAGAAATCCTGCAGAGTGTGAAAATAGATAGGTCCTCTGGGCCGGATGGGATTTATCCTAGGATCCTCTGGGAAGCCAGGGAGGAGATTGCTGAGCCTTTGGCATTGACTGTAAATCGTTATTGTCTACAGGAATAGTGCTAGAAGACTGGAGGATAGCAAATGTGGTTCCCCTGTTCAAGAAGGGGAGTAGAGACAACCCTAGTAATTATAGACCAGTGAGCCTTACTTCAGTTGTTGGTAAAGTGTTGGAAAAGGTTATAAGAGAGAGGATTTATAATCATCTAGAAAAGAATAACTTGATTAGGGATAGTCAGCACAGTTTTGTGAAGGGTAGGTCGTGCCTCACAAATCTTATTGAGTTCTTTGAGAAGGTGACCAAACAGATGAGAGTAAACTGGTTGATGTGATATATATGGATTTCAGCAAGGCATGCGATAAGGCTATTTACAAAATGCGGAAGAATGGAATTGTAGGAGATATACCAGTTTAGATCAGTACTTGGCTTGTTGAAAGAAGACAGAGGGTGGTGGTTTATGGGAAATGTTCATCCTGGAGTCCAGTTATCAGTGGTGTACCGCAAGGGTCGGTGTTGGGTCCACTGCTGTTCGTCATTTTTATAAACGACCTGGATGAGGGCATAGAAGGGTGGGTTAGTAAATTTGCAGATGACACTAAGGTCGGTGGAGTTGTGGATAGTGACGAAGGATGTTGTAGGCTACAGAGATACATAGATAAGATGCAGAGCTGGGCTGAGAGGTGGCAAATGGAGTTTAATGCGGACAAGTGTGAGGTAATTCACTTTGGTCAGAGTAACTGGAATGCAAAGTATTGGGTTAATGGTAAGATTCTTGGTAGTGTAGATGAGCAGAGAGATCTCGGTGTCCATACAGTTCTGGTCACCGCATTATAAGAAGGATGTGGAAGCTTTGGAAAGGATGCAGAGGAGATTTACTAGGATGTTGCCTGGTATGGAAGGAAGGTCTTACGAGGAAAGGCTGAGGGATTTGAGGCTGTTTTTGTTGGAGAGAAGAAGGTTGAGAGGTAACTTAATCGAGACATATAAGATAATTAGAGGGTTAGATAGGGTGGGCAGGTGGAGCCTTTTTTCCAAGTATGGTGACGGCGAGCATGAGGGGGCATAGCTTAAAATTGAGGGGTGATAGATATAGGACAGATGTCAGAGGTAGTTTCTTTACTCAGAGAGTAGTAAGGGTATGGAATGCTTTGCCTGCAATGGTAGTAGATTCGCCAACTTTAAGTACATTTAAGTCATCATTGGACAAGCATATGGACGTACATGGAATAGTGTAGGTTAGATGGGCTTCAGATTGGTATGACAGGCCGGCGCAACATCGAGGGCTGAAGGGCCTGTACTGCGCTGTAATGTTCTATGTTCTATAGAGTCTTATCCAGGGTAATGTGGTGTCAGATAAGCCCATCTAATGGGATTATGGTGGTCTGCTAAAAGCTGGAGGTTAGTTTGGAAAAAATCCATACTTATTCCTAGTTCCTGGCAGTGTAACTAAACCCTATGCAGTCCATAACTTTTATACCTTAGACTAAATGAAGTATCAAGAGCTTTAATTAAAGCATCGTATTTTATAAATGTGTCTTCATCTATCTTGAATTGGGCAAGTTGTATCAGTAACAAGTGTCATTTCTTTTCATGCTTTTCTTTATCACATCATTATTGATGGTACATTCATGAGTAAAGTAGCCTAAGCATTAGCTTGTTTAGAGGCCTGAAGTGTCATGGTATAAGGTAAACTGTCCACTGACACTCCTAGTCTTGGCAAACCTCATGTTCCATAGGGTCAGGCAAGGAGTTGTTGAGATCTATTGAGTGAGAGGTCAGTTACCGCTGACAAACTATATGCTAAGATCATGTATTGCTAAACCTTGATGAGAGTTTAATTACTTTGTGTTCAGTCACAGAGTAATTTATTTTCTGCCATACTGCCTGAGTGACCGCTATTGGAACGCTTTTAATTGTTCTCGCGCTTTAATCTGAGCCTGCTCAATTCCAGAGCTCATCTCCAGCAGTGTCAATGAAGCCAGTGTGTGTGTGTCTCTGCTTCTGACCAGGTCTTCCCCAAAGATTCATCTCGTGCTGCTAACTGCGTTGAAGGTTAACCCCATCAGTCAGGAGGTTTTACTGAGCAAGGGGTCCACTACCACTTTACCATGTAGTGAGATTGTACTGAGGTTGTAGAGAGTGATGGGTCTGTCTTCTTTGAATAACCTTTAATTAACGGTGGCAGCACGGTGGCTCAATGGTTAGCACTGCTGCCTCACAGCACCAGGGTCCCAGGTTTGATTCCAGCCTGGGGCGACTGTCTGTGTGGAGTTTGCACATTCTCCCAGTGTCTGCGTGGGTTTCCTCCCACATTCCAAAGATGTGCAGGTCAGGTGAATTGGCCATGCTAAATTGTCCAAAGTTGTTAGGTGCATTAGTCAGAGGGGGTGGGTTACTCTTCGGCCAGTCGGTGTGGACTTGTTGAGCTGAAGGGCCTGTTTCCACACTGTAGGGGATCTAATCAACTCTTTACATAAATGAACAGGAGCGAGCAACCCCAGAATCTTGTAGGCTCGGCCCTACTTTGAGCTTTGACTTCACATGTCAGTGGGTAACACTATTCATTAGCAAGATGAATAATTCCACATGAGCATTTAGTAACTCCTCAAATAGCTGTGCTGCAGAAGGGGATCTCAGTGTTAGTCATAAACCGGTGTGGGAATGGAAGCAGGAGGAATTCATTCCAAAGAAGACTAAATGCATCATGAGACCAGGAACCATCTACTGGCCTGATCTTGAGCAACATAGATTGGATTGGGTTTTCCACTCATTGGTGATGATATAACTGTTCCAGAAATGCAGTGTATACTTATACAACGAAGTGGGTCAAATCAAACCCTGTGGCCAGCAAAGAATTTGGAGCAACAGCTAATTGGTTTAGTGAATTATTTATGCGAATGTCCAGTGTTGCAGCAGAAGACCAGGATGTCTCTGAGACTAGCAAAACGCAGCCATGTCAAAACTAGCAGCAGATTGTCAGCAGGCACACGCACGTGCACCCACACATCCATGATGCCACAGCAGTAACATGGATTACATGGTCATCAGCTGAACAGTGTACAGAAAACATTCCAAAACAACTCCAGGAAACACTGTAGGAACTGAGGATAATCAAATCTGGATGGTATTAGTCTGCATGGAAAACAGAGTTAAAGATTATTGTCCTCTTCAAATAGAAATTCATGCTGAAAGTCACATTCCCTGCAATAGGAAATTTTTTACAAGTCCATGACAACATTGAGTACATGCGGACGGATTGTAATTACGGATCAATAAAGTTTACCATAGACATCTGATGGGCTACACATTCAGTAGTTTCTGTGTGGGATATGTTCAGGTCCAATTGAACTGATGAGATAAAGAAAAGTATGGAAAGAAATGACACTTGATTGTAATTATACCAAGAGGGTCAAACATTTGTTGATTGACCTTTTTTTCAGAAGAGCGCTTCAACAAGTTATTAAAGGATTATGTTTGTGGTTTTTTCTTGCAGAAAAGACTTCACAAATTGTGGAAATACATGTGCCACCCTCCTTGACAATTTCTGTGGCTTTGTCATCAAGTGTGCATTAAAGACATGCCAAAAAACTGTTATCTGGTCATTCAAAAGATGTGGAAGATCCATTTTGGTGGATGGATAGGAAGATGATATTGCAACCAGAAATAGCAAATCTGAACCAGAGTGGGATCCTTTGGCCAAAGTGATTCAAAATGAATTCTTTGCATTTGATGCCAAAGACAATGATTTTTATGTTTTAAAAGGTTTTAATAGTGATTTAAAGATATCCTTCTGTTCAGAAGAGTATGTTCTCATTGACTTAATTTGCATTACCTCTTTATTTCCACATTTCAAGGGATCACTCTGGCAACACTGGTTTTAAAAGGAATCCTTCAATTTAAAAACCAAAAGAGGTTCAGAGTTGTGAAAGGGTACATGCTGTGCTGTACATTTCATTTCTATTCTGTTCAGCCAAGAAAACTTAATGAAAGCTTATGATTTGGTAAACATTTGCAGATGTTACTAGGCATGACAGATGTAACATCAGAATTGCAGTCAACATTTTGAGATTATTGTTGTATTTTGCTTATCAGTTGTTGTTTCAGATTTCCTACATGACTAGACACAGCCACTGTTTCGCCAAAATCAGCTTAATTCAAATATGCCATTAGCATTTAATGTTTTCAATTAAAATACAGTTTTTAAATTGGGGCTGTATGGTAGTATTCTTTCCCAGGTCACTACATTGATTAGTGAACTAAGCTGTTCAGATTGAATGGTGCTAGGTCCTACAACTAACCTGTCAAAATTTTGGTGCTCTACAACATCCCTTGGGACTCTTTTTATTAGTTTTCATTAACAAACCCTGTTCTGGTTATTGGTTGAGGACACAATTAGGCTCTATTATGACTTCCCAGCAGTCAGATAGCTTAATATGATAAAGTCACTTGCTGATGGAAGGTAAAGTCGCCCTAGTCCACCCAAACCACAGGGCACCCCTCTCATTAGAGAGACAACTGCTGGTGGTTTAGCAGAATGAGGGGAGAGTTTGAGGAGATAAGTCCTTCATATGGCTTCAGCTTTTATGGGAATTAAACCCTGCATCATAAACCAGTCATCCAGTCAACTGAGCTAACTGACCTTTGCTGGTGTGGGGAGTAGCTGGAGCAGCAGAGTGAAATCTGATATTATTGTTGAGCTGATAAACATTGAGGGACTGTTTTGATTTAAGCAAAAAGTGAAAAGATAGAGAGTTAGGGCTTTTCATGGATTTTAAAATCTTTCAATTATTTTCAATAATGGAAATGGAAAAACAAATGCACACCAGTACTAAAAAAAATTATTTGTATTATTGAATACTGCAAGAAGACAAATGCAAGTATCTTCATAGAATTATGCCAAATAATTGTGGAAGTATTATTTAATGATGGCAGATTAAATATTGTCATTGAAATACTAATGTTTTTTTTCTCACATCTCTGGTGACAGGAAATTTATTTATCGTCTATTGTGCTTCATGAAATCCATTTGAGAAGTAATCAAGTGAACTGCATTTTATCACTCTGGCAACACTGGTTTTAAAAGGAATCCTTCAATTTAAAAACCAAAAGAGGTTCAGAGTTGTGAAAGGGTACATGCTGTGCTGTACATTTCATTTCTATTCTGTTCAGCCAAGAAAACTTAATGAAAGCTTATGATTTGGTAAATATATCATAAGTGAGATGCAGCATTATCGTGGAGGAACAGAACATGTACCTTCTAAAAAGCAATCAATTTCCTGCATCTGTTGGAATAAAATCTTCTTTTTAGCCTTCAAACATCCTGACTATTCTTAATAATATTTTGCATGTTTTAAAACCAGACAACAACATCTTTTGTTCTATGAAGTAATTGGAAGTCTACAATCATTTAACTGTTTACTAGTATTTTAAAAAGTATTGGAACTAGCTTACGTGTTTTTGTCCCTTCTTGCCCCATGTGTCAGAAATTGATTTTTGAATTTGTCATAACCTTTGGTATCACTGTGTAGCCCTTATGTAACTAGACCCGACATAGGGTATTGAATTCTCCTCCTGGGCATGTTCAAGGTGGAGTAGGGATACCACCCACCAAGTTAATCTGCCACTTTTGCGGATAAGTACATACATCATCAATGCAAATTTTGTTCTGGTACTGGCTTTCAACAAAACTGGAGCCACTTAAAGGACCTGCACTGCTTTCAGAGCTGCAGAAAGGTTCGATGTAGCAAATGGACGAGCCACTGAGATTTAATTGATGCCCTAAAATGAGGTGCCCCAAGAGGAGACAGAGAACACTATAAACCAGTTTCAAATGAGGATGCAGAGGCAGTCAGTGCAGCTTGCATTGTCGAGTGTAGTATAGTGTGGCAGTAGTGTAACAGGTTACTTTCTTCTTAGGCACTCCCTTTTGGATTGAGAATGACATTTCCTTCCACTTCTCCTGTTGAGTGACCAAACGGTCAATATTGATCAGCACACTGGGCTGCAGGTGGTTGCTGAAGTGGTGGGTAGTTCTGGATTTTGCAGTCTATCTGCTGTTTGCACTTGTCCTTCATCTGGGCCAATCAGACATGCTCAGTGCTTGGCTCCTGCATAGTTGCTTTCTGAATTGGGTGGTCTTGGGCAAGAGCTGAAAATGTGTTGCTGGAAAAGCACAGGAGAATCGACGTTTCTGGCATGAGCCCTTCTTCAGGAAATGGGCAAGAGTCTTGGGCAAGAGTCGAGAGTGTAGTGCTGGAAAAGCACAGCAGGTCAGGCAGCATCCGAGGAGACAACAACGATTAACTCCTTCATAAATGCGTCTACGCAGTGACAACGAAGAAACATATTCAGTCGTTAGTATGTTAATAACTGGGGGGAGGGGTGTCACGATTTCAGGATTGACAGCAAGAATTGATTTGATTTGATTTAAATGTAGTCACGTGCACAGTGAAAAGCTGATCATAGTAAGCAAGGGCAGAGAGATCAAAGGGTGTTTAGACGGAGTGAGGCATACGGGTTAGATTGCACAGGAGGCACGTGAAGCAAGATCAACATTATTTGAAGTTAGAGAGTCCATGAGAGCTAGGCGTGAGATGAGGCGAGACTGCTTTAATCAGGGAGTTGTTCGGATTTGGAATGTGCTGCCTGGGAGAGTGGTGGAGGTGGATTCCATCGTAGGTTTCAAAAGAGAGCTGGATGTATATTTGAAAGGGATGAAGATAGAGGGTTGCGGAGATGGGGCTGGAGAGTGGGACTAGCTGTGTCGTTCTTTCAGGAGCTGGCTCATACACGTTGGGCCTAATGGCCTTCTGAAGTCCGTTCTTCCCACCCATCCGCACCATCCTCCCCTCCCGATCTATCACTTCCACCCGCACCATCATCTACCTATCACCTTCCTCCTCCACCAGCCCCACTTCCCTTTCAATTATCTCTCAGCCCCCTGGCCCACAAGCCTCATTCCTGATGAAGGTCTTATGCCCAAAATGTTGACTCTCCTGCTCCTTGGATGCTGCCTGACTTGTTGTGCTTTTCCAGCACCCCACACTTGACTCTGATCTCCAGCATCTGCAGTCCTCACTTCCTCCCCGGTCTTGGGTGAGAGAGGCCCATGAGTCTGTGTGAATCTTGCAGTTTTTTGCTCAGGAAAGATTTGAGGGCATCCATGAAAATGTTCCCTTTCCTGTCCTGGTAACCCCTTGCTGTGACACGGCTTGAAGCTTATGTCAGATGTAGATGATGTTCCTGCTCCCCCTAACAATGATTGATTGTAACCAGTACCTCAGTGTTGGGGTGGTTTGCCTGGGAGATAAGACTGGAGTACCTGTCCAACAGGGGCATTGCTGGTGATGTGTCCCCCCTTGCTGTGACACGGCTTGAAGCTTATGTCAGATGTAGATGATGTTCCTGCTCCCCCTAACAATGATTGATTGTAACCAGTACCTCAGTGCTGGGGTGGTTTGCCTGGGAGCTAAGACTGGAGTACCTGTCCAACAGGGGCATTGCTGGTGATGTGTCCCAAGGGACTTGATGTGTCTGATGCATATAAGAAAGCTCTGACTCTGCTACCCTGGAAGCAAGGGTCAGGTTTGAGGTCTTTGTCATCAGGCACTGTGTCTCCAGTGTTCCTCAGATAGCCAAAGGCCATGAGAATAAATTTCATTGTCAATGTCTAGCTTCTATCTACCCAAGGTATGGATTTGATCCATATTTTCCAGTGGCTTGCAGTGATCCTGATGGTCAGGCAGTAAGTTTGTGCGGTGGAAGCAGACTGGAATAGGGCCATTTGTCTTCCAAATTACATCCTGAAGTGCACTCTGTTATGTTCTGGTGAATGCATCAATGATCGTTTTGGAACTCCACCTCCTGGTCTGTGCACAGGCAAAGATTGTGTGTCAGCTGTGGCTCGATGAGAGGTTCGGGGTGGAGTTGGTTCTGCAATGGAGGTTGAAGTTTCTTGTTCATCCTTAGATAAGCTCCACTCTAGTCGGAAGCTTCATGGATATGGAGTGGAATGTTGAGCTGAGGAAGATAGTGAAGGAAATTGGTGCAGCCACCCAGCCTTGCTTGACCTTGATTGGTCCACTCATTGGGTCTGTTAGTGAGGACCACAGTCCCTTACCATCATGCAGCAAGTAGGGAATCTGGGTGGATTTCCATGTGCAGCCAAGTTGGAGGGCCCCACACCACACTCCTTCTCGGTTGACCATCAAACAACTTAATGAGATCAAATAAGTCCATGTATACAGCTTGTTGTCGCTCTCTACATTTTTTTATTGATGATTGACAGTAGTTTAAGGTGGTCCTTGGATTTGACCTGCTTTTCGTGTACAGGACGTACATGGTCAACTTTTCACATTGCCATGTCCCTACCTGACAAAGTCCAGAATGTGAGTCTTCAATACTATTGGCAGAATGTTGTCAGGGCCCATAGCCTTTGCAAAATCCAGTGCTTCGAATTATTTCTTAATAAGTGACTGAAGTTTGGCATCTGTAATGCTCTGGGCACCACTGGAGGAGGCTGACATGGATCAACCACTTGGCACTTCTGGCTGAAGATTGGTGTGAATGCTTCAGCCACATCTTTTACTCTGTCAATAATGTAGGAACAGGAGTAGGCCCTTCAGTCCATAAAGCCTGTTCTACCCATTCAAGTGGGCTCATAGAGTCATATGACCGATCTGTGTACTGATCTGTATCTCCATATACTTGCCTTTGGCCCATATTCCTTAAAACCTTTACTTTACAAAAAACGATCTCTGATTTAAAATGAAAAATTATGTCTTAGCTTTTCCATCACTGAGGTTGGGGATATTTGGGGACCCTCCTCCTCCAGTGAGTTATTTAAAATTGTCCACTACAACAGAGGATTGTGCAGGACTGCAGAGCTTATAGCTGATCTGTTGGTTGTGGGATTACTTAGCTCTCTCCATCATTTGCTGCTTATGCTGTTTGGCATGTACATATTCCTGTTTTATAGCTTCACCAGGTTGACACTTCACTTTTAGGTTTGCTTGGTGCTGTTCCATTGAACCAGAGTTGAACCCCTTGCTTCATAGTAATGGTTGAGTGGGGGATATGCCAGACCATGAGGAGTGCAGTTCTGCTGCTGTTGATGGCCCACAGTGCCTCATAGATGCCCAGTCTTCAGTTGCTAGATCTGTTAAAAGTCTGTCCCATTTAACACAGCAATAGCACCCCACAAAACGATGGAGAGTATTCTCAATGTGAAGGCAGCACTTTGTCTCCCCAAGGGCTGTGCAGCAATCATTCTCCACATGAACAGATGCAGCTGCAGTTGGCAAATTGGTAAGGATGGGGGTCAAGTATGTTTTTCCCTCTTGTGGGTTTCCTTCACCACCTGCCACAGACCCAGTCTGTGTTCTTTAGGACCCCACCGGCTCAATCAGTAATGCTGCTGCCGAGCCCCTGTTGGTGATGGAGATTGAAATCCCCCACTCAGAGTACCTTCTGCATTCTTGCCACCTCCAAGAGCTTCCTCCAAGTATTGTTCAACGTGAACTGATTTCATCTGCCAAGTGGGGAAAGGAGGCGGTTTATTGTCATCAACAGCTGGTTTCCTTTCCTGTGAAGGATGGGTGACTGAACCTCATCAAAGTGTGAAAACCATTTTTATATTTGTAAAGCAGTATTGTGAGGGAGATTGATAGAATAGAACACAAGTCCAGAAGGCTGCGCTGTCTACACTGCACAGGGTATAGATATCTACTCTTGGCTGGAGAACCTGCAGTGGGAAGATTTGGATCCACTGGCTGTAGTCCATATCGATGCTAATGAGATAAGTCAAAATGGGAAGGAGATTCTGCTCAGTGATTTTGAGGAATTAGGTGTTAAAGTTTTTAAAAAGCACCCAAACTTCCAAGGTAGTAATCTCTGGACTGATGCCTCTAGGTAATTGGGATGCGTCAGCATGGTTTTGTGAAAGGAAAATCCCGTTTAACCAATATAGCCAAATTCTTTTGAAAGGATGGCACGTGCTATGTGTAAAGGGGAACCCATCAATGTGCTGTACTTGGATTTTGAAAAGGTATTTGGAAAGGTGTCACATCAAAGGTTATTACCACAGATTAGGAGCTTATGGTGTGGGGTAACATACTGACTTGGATACAGTGCTGGCTAGCAGAAAACTGCTGAAACAAATCGGTTTAACATTTGCAGCATGTGAAAAGGTCTACAATTCACAAATCATATTTACGAAACACGCATAATAAAAGAGCTGCTTCTATATCTTTTCTTAGATCAGGGTCTCAAAACTGTTCAAAAACTCCACTTGTAGTCTGACTCGCGTCTTGTACTTTTATTAAGCAAAGCCTATCTACTTTGAAATAAAGGCCATCGCTCCATACTCTTTATCTACTTGTATTGTAGAGATCTGTGCTGGTCCCTCAACTTGTTACAAAGTTTTAATATCCAATGAGTTGGATGTGGAGGTTAATGGTTTGGTGGCTAAATTTTCAGGTGAGACAAAGATAGATGGGAAAGGCTGCACACCAATATAAAGACATTGAACAAATGGACAAACATTCTGCTAGATGGAGTATGATGTGAGAAATGGTGAAGTTGTTCACTGTTCAGTAGGAAGATTTTTTAAAAAATTGAATGGTGAACAGCTGTAGAGATGCGCTGATTGTAATTGTTCAAGAATCCTTAGATTCTGGAAAAGTCGCAGAGGAGCAGAAAACATTTTTTTAAATAAATCAAAGGATGAAGGTGTCACTGGCTAGAGTAATGTTTATTGTCCATCCCTAATTGACCAGGGGCAGTTAAGAGTCAACCACAATGCTGTGGGTTTGGAGTCACATGTACGCTATACCAGGTCAGGACATCAGATTTCTTTCGAGAACGTTAGTGAAACAGATGGGTTTTTCCCTCCCCAGCAATTGGCAATGGGCGTTATGGTCATCATTAATTTTTATTGAAGTCAAATTCCACTATTTGAACCCAGGTCCCCAGAATATTACCTGAGTGTGTGAATTAATAGTCCAATGATAATACAGCTAGGCCAACACCTCCCCATGCCAATGTAATACCTTTTTGTTTAAGAATGAAAGGAGACAAAAAAAAAAGAGTAAATAGGCCATTTAGTGCAGCATCTGTTATTGGGAAAATGTTAGTGTCTATTATAAAGGAGCAGAGTATTTTGAAATATTTTAATATGATGAAGCAGAGTCAACATATCTTCAAGAAGGAGAAATCTTGCCTGACAAATGGACTAAAATTCTTCGAGGTGGTAACAAGCAGGATGGATAAAGGGGAGCAGCAGAAGTACTTTATTTGGATTCTTGGAAGGTATCACACATTAGATTACTTAATATGATAGGAGCCCATAATGTTCAATGTATATTAGCTTGGATAAAGGATTAACTAACTAATAGAAGATTGAGTTTAATATGAGGCATTTTCAGAATGGCAGACTACAACTAGTGGAGTGCTGGGAGGGGGAGGGTCGGCTACAGTTATTTGCAGTATGTGTTAATGACTTGGGTGAGGAAACTAATGCGCTATAGCCAAGTTGGCGGAATACAAAATAGGTGAGAAGCAAGTGGTGAAGATAGTCGAGTCTGCAGAGGGATATAGATTTGTCACAAACTTGGCAAATGGAATATAAGGTGCGAAAATATGACGTTATGTATTTTGGCATGAAGAATAGAAGAATATTCATTTACAGAATAACTGCAGCAAAAAGCTCCAGAACAGAGGGATGTGTGTGTCCCCATCCTTGAATGACACTAACCTAGCATCCAATTTCAGTGGGAAATAGAGAAAGAATGTGGAGTGTTGGCCTGTATTTCAAAGGGAATGCAATATAAAAATAGGCAGGCTTTGATTTAAAAACACAAGACGCTAGTCAGACTGCAAGTGGAGTTTTTGAACAGTTTTGAGACCCTGCTCTAAGAAAAGATATACAGGTAGTTCTTCTATTATACGTGTTTCGTAAATGCAATTTCTGAGTTGTGGACACTTTTTTATATAGAGCAAACTCTTGTTGGTTATTGTGCAATGCCATCCCCTGTATTACCAGTCAGCTGTTATTTATTCTACTGGCACATGTATTGCAACAGGTTGTCGTTTGTGTATTTTTTTTTGCTTCTATTTGCGACTAAGGTAGTTTCATTTGCTTCCATCAGTGAGAAAAACAAAGTGAGCGCCTCAAATCTGCTCCCAGGGCTAACAGTTTAATTGTTTCAGGAGTAATACCACACCACTCTGGAATGTTTACTGGGATAATGCTTGGGGTTGGGGCATGGGGAACAAGGAGCGGAAAGAGACAGTGAAAGAAGGTGTGAATGCAACGATGCCCAGCAAATGTTGGAGAGTAAGCAGGGCCTTTTGTTAAGCTGAGACTCAGTTGCTGGCTATCTGAAGCTTCAAAACATGGTGACTTCACAAAAGAAGGTGTATGTGTGTGGGAGGCGGGAGATTTTTTAGGAGAACTACTTGTACAGGCATTGGAGGCAGTCCAGGGAATGTTTACTAGACTGATACCAGGTAGGAGGGACTGTCTTTTTAAGGAGTGGTTGTGTAGGTTGGGCCCGCACTCATTGGAATTTGTAAGAATGCGGGATGACCTTATACAAGACATATGGAGACTTAACAGGTTAGATGTTAAAAGGTGGGAGAGTCCAGGAGAGGGCATAATCTCAGACTAAGGGGTCACACATTTTAAGATGGAAATGAGGAATTTCTACTGTGGTAGTGAATTTGTGCAGTTCTTTAACACAGGACTGTAGACACCGGGTCATTAAATGTACTCAAGATTGAGATGGACAGTTTTTTAAATCGGTAAGGGAATCCAGAGTTATTGGGAAAATGCAGAAAAATGGAGTTGAGAATTATTAGATCAACCATGATGTCATTAATTGGCAGAGCTGAGTCGATGGGCTGAACTGCCTTCTTCTGTTACTTGTATGGTCTTATAGGAGGATACTATTTTTCAGAGTATGGTTCTTTTAGTTTTGGGTTGTGAAACAGCCCTAAATGGAATTGGGATAACTTCTTAAATTACTACTGTTGTGAGCAGCCAATGTTTCTATTTAAATTGAACTATGGTAATGACATGAGCAATTATGAAACTAAATGTGTTTTTGAATGACTCACTAACTTATTTGTGAGTCAGGCATGCAATGAATTATGACACACAGCATACGTACCCATTGTTAGAGAGGAGGGAAAATCATTGGTCCTTATATAATAATGTAATCTACTTCTGTTTTTAAACAATTTAGATTTCTTTTCAGATTCTAAATTAATCAAAAGCTGTTTCTTCACTGGAAAAAAGACAATTGAACAACAACTCAGTGTGACTCAAGGACCTGACATGAACCTGGAGCAGTTGGCTGAGAAAGGTAAGTGGAGATTCAGAGTAATGGTTAACTTTGAAAGTGAGTTCAGTTCGCTGGAATTTGACATCAATGTCAGAAATGCCTACATGAAAGCCTGTGAGGTGTGAAATAATTGCACTAAGCTGTGAGCTTTTTACAAAAGGATGTTAAAGTGTAACTTTAGCAAAGGTCCTGAATAACAGGAGTCTAATAGTAAGTTGTTTTAATATGAAGGCAGCGTAAGGTCTTTTCTTTTTTAGTTTTATTTCTTACTATTCTTCAGTTGGGTTAATGTTCACTATCTTCCAGAGGCAATAACATAGTCCTTCATTAACTCATGCAGGACAGTGGACACAAATTAACATTCACTTATTATGCTTAGAGCCTAGCAGAAGCTCTGTACACTGGGACGGTAATGTGGTCCTTTTTCTTGAAGTTGGTGTCATTCCATTGTGCATGTAAATATGAAACGCCAGTCCTGTAAATTTAGCTTTAGTTCAAATTTTAAAAAACCTCTTGACTCTTGCCTAAATCAATGGAAACATGCTATCATTAGACCAAATGTCTGTTAATAAGTAGCAACAGAAATGACGTGAGGAAGTTTTCCCAAAATCTAAGGATGATTACATCAAACTGATGATTGACATACTGCGAGTGAAATGTTCTATGTTACAATGGAAACCTTTCAAAAACAGCACGATGAATGTGGTGGAAGGACAGAAAGAATGTCTCCTATTCTTTCGCCTGTAAAAAATCTGAGCAACGTAAGTAAATGTGGTGGTACGTAGTAATCTAGATTTTTTTTTTAATCAGAACTTTGTAAAGATGAGGAAGAGCAGAAGATTTTGAGTGGTGCAAGTTTAGTTTCAGTGCTTACTCCATTTGCTGCAGTCCCTCCCCTAGATCTCAGAGACCCATTTTTTGATGTTGCAAGGCATGGAATAGTCCAAATAGCAGGTGAGTAAAGAAAATTTAAATGTCCTTGCTGTTGTATCCATTATGGGAGCAAGATTTTTTTTTCTGAGATTCCTGTTTATTGAAAATGCAAATAATATGGTATGAAACAATACAGCTGAACTACACTGCAAATATAATCAAATTAGAGTTGAAGAAACAAGAGATGCTTATCTCGTGATTAACTTCAAGTCCAATTTATGTCAAAAGTCATGAATGTCACAATATAGCAACAATAATAGAGTGCAGGTGGTGATCTGAGGTTCAATACCATTATATAATGTGGCCACCCAAAGCAAGAGAAGTAACTATCCTTTAGAATCATGCAGCACCCCCATCCCTTCCCCAAAAATATTGCATGCAATTCTATCCTTCCTATCGGAAAGATGTTGTGAAACTTGAAAGGGTTCAGAAAAGATTTACAAGGATGTTGCTAGGGTTGTAGGATTTGAGCTACAGGGAGTGGCTGAACAGGCTGGGGCTGTTTTCCCTGGAGCGTTGGAGGTTGACAAAATTATGAGGGGCATGGATAGGGTAAATAGGCAAAGTCTTTTCCCTGGAGTTGGGGAGTCCAGAACTAGAGGGCATAAGTTTAGGGTGAGAGGGGAAAGATATAAAAGAGACCTACGGGGCAATTTTTTCACACAGAGGATGGTACGTGCATGGAATGAGCTGCCAAAGGAAGTGATAGAGGCTGGTACAATTGCAACATTTAAGAGGCATTCGGGTGGGTATATGAATAGGAAGGGTTTGGAGGGATATGGGCCGGGTGCTGGCAGGTGGGACTAGATTGGGTTGGGATATCTGGTCGACATGGACGGGCTGGACCGAAGGGTGTGTTTCCATGCTGTACATCTCTATGACTATATATATTAGTTACGTCTAAGGGAATATGGAACTTCCTCTCCAAAAGCAGCATGGAGCTTGATCATGTAAATCCATCCAAAGCACAATTAGAGAAAGTGCTGAGAATCTCTGGTGGCTGACTGGCAGACTGAGACCTCAGAGAAGCTGTTATTGCAGATGGCCTGTCTCTTGTAGGAAATATTTATCTGTTGGACTGAAATGATTGGGAAAAAATAAATCTTCCCTTCGCAGTATGACCCAGGGATAAATTGTGAACCTCCATCCGGTATCAAAAATCATAAAGAAAAGGAAGCCATGTAGCCAATTATCAATGAAAGATGTGAGACTTTATTCATTCTGCTATTGCCTTCCATTCTGTCCCTTCTCTCCAGGTTGGTCTAATTCTCTCCTATTCACCTAATTGTACCTTGACCCTAAAAGTTCCTTTGGCTTTGAATACAACACTTAAAAGATGAATTTACTAAAGTTTACATGTACTTCTGGCAACTATCCATTCCGAACTCCTATGTTCACATTCTGCGTGTGTGCTACGAATGACATGATGGTTGCTGATGTGAAGGTGCTGGTATTGAACTGGGGTGGACAAAGCCAAAAACCAGTCTCGCTCCAGGATGAGATCCAAGCAGATTTGAAACGTGGCCTCACACCTGAAATGCATTGTCTGACCCAAGGTGTCACCTTTATTCTGATAAAACCTCAAGTTATCTTGGGGCAGGGATTTACATATTAATCAATCGAAACCTTCACCTTCATTCCTACTGATTAAAGACTTTAATTGTGGGCAGCACGGTGGCACAGTGGTTAGCACTGCTGACTTACAGCGCCAGAGACCTGGGTTCAATTCCCACCTCAGGCGACTGACTGTGTGGCGTTTGCACATTCTCCCCGAGCCTGCGTGGGTTTCCTCCGGGTGCTCCGGTTTCCTCCCACAGTCCAAAAATGTGCAGGTTAGGTGAATTGGCCATGCTAAATTGCCCGTAGTGTTAGGTAAAGGGTTAAATGTAGGGGAATGGGTCTGGGGGTGTTGTGCTTCAGCGGGTCAGTGTGGACTTGTTGGGCCGAAGGGTCTGTTTCCACACTGTAAGTAATCTAATCTAATAGCCATCTAGGTTTGTTCAATAAATTTGTATAAACTGCATGACCCTTTGATCTTTTACATCTGAATTCTGTGCCTGATGTATTCTCTCTCACTAGCTGCCTGAGGAAGGAGCAAGGGTTCTGAGAGCTTGCAGTTTCAAATAAACCTGTTGGTGTCGTGTGATTTTTTTTTAAGGTGGTTGATGCCTGTCTTGCAGCTAGAGTCATTCTCAACAGAGTCTCTTTCTAATTAGGTTATTAAGTAATGTAATTGATATATTAAATTATCAAAGAAAATATGGCAAAGCAATCCCATTCTTATAGTTAGGTAAAATGGCCAACACAAATCACTCTCTATTAGTTTATTTCATTAAAACTGATAATGCACTGCAATTAGAAATTTATACCCTGTGACTAGTATTGTTGTTTGCTCATCATCTTAGAGTTTGGGGGGATTTCATTTTACTGTAGGTTTTGAATAAGATAACACAATATTTACAACAACAAATTCGTCACTTCGTTTTAGACTAGACACAACTC
Organism: Chiloscyllium plagiosum; assembly: GCF_004010195.1. NCBI lineage: Eukaryota > Metazoa > Chordata > Chondrichthyes > Orectolobiformes > Hemiscylliidae > Chiloscyllium > Chiloscyllium plagiosum. Next base: position 18,308,338 of record NC_057728.1, read on the forward strand.
TGTGCAAGTTTGAACCCTAATAGCCATTACCACCTGAAAGTACTCAGTCCTCCAGTATAAGACACTCTTGCGGTGTCTCTCTCTACCAGTAAAAAGAATTTATAGGATCAGTTTTCCAGATGAACACTATTGGCACTTTTTGTGATATTTGGCGCCTGTACCAGCCTGTAGTACTGAGTAGGAGTTATTGAGGTAGTCCCTTTTTACCAATCCAGCATTGTTATCTTTATGTTGAGACTATCCACTGATTAATGTTTGTAGCTGCACCACCAGGCAGTATATACAAAATGTAAGAAAATTTGTTGCACAATTGCAATAACTACTGATCCATTTGGCTTGGTATAGTTACTAGGACCTGGGACCTGGTACAGATAAACCTGCTCCATCTGAAAGTGAGTGGCGAACTCCTTGTCTCCACCCACTATGTGACATTCGTCATAGAATCCCTACAGTGCAGAAGGAGGCCACTCAGCCAATCGAATCCACACTGACCTTCCGAAAAGTATCCCATCAGACCCCTACCCTATCTCCATAAACCTACATTTCCCATGGCCAGTCCACCTAGCCTGCATGTTCTTGGGCGCTATGGGCAATTTAACATGGTCAATCTACCATCTTTAGACTGTGGGCAGAACCACATGCAGACACTGGTGGAGTATGCAAACTCCACACAGACAGTTGTCCGAAAGTGGAGTTGAACCTGGGACCCTGGCACTGAGAGGCAACAGTGCTAACCACTAGCCACCGCATTGCCCAGTCGAATGGATGGAGTCAATTTAACAGACACATTAACCCCTTCAGAACCATTACCAGTTGCTGGTACATTGTCCAGAGCAGTTGCTGTCCAATACTACAATTTTAAGTGCATAAATTTGCAGATGACCAGCAACTTGACTCAATAGATGCTATAGTCTAATCTGAGTATAATGTTACGAGCCACAGCATAGATATACTTTGCATTAAATAAAAGCAAGGATTTTTACAATACAAGAATAGCTGACAGTATTGAAACATGTAATGTATTTGGTCTGAAAAATCCTACCAGTGTCTCTTCTAGATGTGTTATATCTCTCTTCAGCTTTATAGTGTTGTAAATTTAATTTAATCTGGTTTCTTTCCAATTAGGTGATGACAATTATGGAAGGAAACTGGTTATTTTTAGCAGTTGTCGAATGCCTCCTTCCCATCAGCTTAACCATCGGAAGTTACTAGAGTAAGATCCAAATATCTTTCACAAAATCTTTCATTAATGATCCCAAGAATCCCATTGGCATTTCTGTACTATGCTTACGATGTGTAATTTGGTTAAGCAACTTCCTCTCTTGTTCGGGAAATTTGTTTACTTTGAATTAAACTACGTTTTAAACTTTCTAAAATTTGACTTGCATATTAAACATGTTTCGTGCTTAAAATTAATTTTCCACAATTTGTACTTTGGCAAGATAGGATTTTGTCAAATGGGTGACAGGTAGGATTTTGTTGAAAGCAATTTAAATTTGCTTGAAAATATCCCAACAAGTTGAACCCCTCTAGCATACTAGCTGCATTGTTAGTCATAATTATCAGTCTGATGCCTCTGTCTGCAAACTGATATGTTGGAACTTTTCAACCCAGACTTCGATTTTTCTTTCCGCGTTTGAATTAAAAATTGATCTGACAGTGCCACCTTGTGGTTTCTAGCACATGTGATATTGGTATTCTGATGAATCTATCCTGACTTTTATTTTGTCAGTAGTTTCTCGGTCCACTCCACATTATACTTGTTCCCAGCTAAGGCAATGAAGAAAATTGGATCTATTGTCACGTTTGTCTCATCATGTACATTCGGTCCACACCAAATGTAGTTGTTCTTTCCCTCTGTTCAATCATTGAGAAAAGCCACCAGAAATCTTCTGTGTGAAGGAAAGAATTTGCATTCATTTTATTCATTTGGCAGTCTGTACTGTGAATGTTTTCATAAAATTATTTCTCTTAAAATGCACTTCCACCTAAAGGTTTTTCTTATCATGAGTCAACTCTGATTTCTATCTTCCAGCAATAGATTGCCCTTCTATAACTCTCCAATTTCACAAAATTGGCTTGAAATTTGTTACCTGAGCTCAATTTTATGAAAAGCACTTTGCTACATTTAGCATTGTGGAAAAGTAAGCTACATTTGATAGAACTTGCTTTCAAATCCAATGTCCTGGCAGCTATAATGTGTAGTCTGCATCCTTTGATAGCAACAACTATTCCTTCAGGATTTACAGATAAAAGGAGAGATGATTGGGGCAAGGAGTTGGTTTGAGTTGTAACCCTTGTCATTATTTGCCTTGGTTGGTCTGCAGAAGTTAGATGAGTACAGGCTGCGGTAGAGCAATAATTCAAACAGTGTCATTGCCCCAACTATATAAAAACTTTAAACAGTTTGAAAGTGAAGTAATTTTCTCATTGGAGACTCAAATCTTTTCATTCCTGCAAACATTCTAGGTGCAAAGTTTGCTTTTATTTTAGATTGGATGGTAACTTTCTATCAATCAGTATCTTGCAAAAGTGTTTTCAAAATCAGTCCCTGATTGTATCGCATGTCAAAGTGGAACTTCACATGGGCTTAAATTTTAAAAGTAACACTGACATTTCATTGCTATTTAAATAATTTGCTTTGCTTTCTCCACTAATGCAGGTACCTGAAGTACACACTGGACCAGTATGTTGAGAGTGATTACATTCTTGTTTACTTTCACTATGGGCTCCGGAGTAGCAACAAGCCATCTTTAAGTTGGCTACAGCAGGCCTACAAGGAGTTTGACAGAAAGTAAGGCAATTCGTTCCAAATCTTTCAAAGTGGATCTTTGTGTTTGCTTATAAATGGTG
>NC_057728.1:18311690-18332212 GCF_004010195.1 Chiloscyllium plagiosum
AGAGCTCCCTTTTTTGCACTCCATTCCTTAAGAAAGAAAGGCTAGCTTTTTGTAATTTATACAGAAGGACAGTCAAATCCCTCGGCTGTCTGACTTTCTGCAGTCGTCTTTCATGTAAATGATATTCATATTTCTCTGCTTCCTGCTGAATGCAAAACTTTACGTTTTCCCACATCTACCAAGTTTTTGCCGATTCATCTAACTTGTCTGGATCCCTCTGTACACTCTGAGTAATCCTTACTACTTGCCTTCCCATTGGTTTTTCTCCCATCTGCAAATTTCGCTATTGTTCATTTTCCTCAAATAAGTCATTGAAATATATTATCAATAATTGTAACTCTAGCACTGGTCCCTGTGGCACTCCACTACTTACAGCTTGGCATCCTGAAAATGCCCTTATCCCAGCTCTGTCTCCTGTTAGTTAGCCAGTTCTCCATACATCCTAATATACCTCCATCACTATGGGCTCCTATTAAGTAACCAAATATATGGCGCTTTTCAAATCCAAACATATTCCATCCATTACTTTTCCTTAATCTATCCTGCCCATCACTTCCTCAAACAATTGTAATAAATTTCCCTTTCATGAAGCCATGCTAAATATAATTTCTAGATTAGATTAGATTACTTACATTGTGGAAACAGGCCCTTCATCCCAACAAGTCCACACCGACCCTCCGAAGAGCAACCTACCCAGACCCATTCCCCTACACCTAACACTATGGGCAATTTAGCATGGCCAATTCACCTAACCTGCACATCTTTGGACTGTGGGAGGAAACCGGAGCACCCGGAGGAAACCCACGCAGACACTGGGAGGACGTGCAAACTCCACACAGACAGTCGCCCGAGACTGGAATCAAAACCAGGTCTCTGGCACTGTGAAGCAGTAGTGCTAACCACTATGCCACTCCATGTTCAGCTTTTTATCCTTTATTATAGAGGCTTAATGTTTTCCCAGTTGCAGCCATTTAACTAACTGTTTTTGTCTCCTTCCCTTTATAAATAAATGTGTCACTCTGGCAGTCTTCCAATCCTCTGGGACTTTTCCAGAATCTAAGGACTCTTAGAAGATTACTACCAGTCCATCCACTATCACTGTAGCTGCTTCTTTAAAATCCAACAATACAGCTCATCAGATCCAGGGTATGTTCATGTATCCTGGTGGCTAGTTTTCTGCCTATTTGTCCAATGTAGTGTTTGTTACAGTTCTTGCAAGGTATTTTGTAAATAGGTGCTGGGAAACTAAACAGGCTAATGACTTATCATACATGAACATAAACTCGCCATAAAAAGATATGAGTTACTCTCACTAGATACAGATGAGGAAGGGCACCATTTTGTCTTGGACAACACATTGTCCTAGGGACAAGTCAAACAGAGACACGTATGAGAATTCCTAGAAGTACAGCATTCTAGCCGGAACTCTGTCAACAAACACATTTGACTTGGACCCCATTTACCACCCTCTGAGAAAAAGAACATGAAATGACATCACATCAAAGACATCACCACAGGAAATGACACCACAAACCCAAGGAAACCTAAACACATAAATAGAAAGCGGGTCACTAGCACCAGTGTTTCACCAGAGGCTCACTGATGTTACCTAGTATGGTGACAAAATGTCTAAAAATGAGCCATCCAGCTCAGCGAGCAAACTTACATCCAGAACCTCTTTCTCTAGTAGCAGTTAGTTCGTTTTTTTCTTCTCTTCCTTTTGCCCCTTGATTATTTATTAATTTTGATATGCTATTCATATATTCTGTTGTGAAACTGAAGCAAAACATTTAATCAATTCCTTTACCATTTTCTATTTATTTTCATCTTTATTTCCCCAGCAGTCTGTATTAAGTTTGGCCCCTCTCTTCTGTTTTTATATATTTAAAGAAGCTCTTGCTGTCCAGCTTGATATTACTTGCAAGTGTACTGTCATAATTTAGATAGTGATAACGACCTTGGCTCTGGGCCTGGATTCAAGTTCCATCTGTTCAAAAGATTTGTAGTGACATGTCCGAACAGGTTAATGTAAAAAACATTTACCTTCAAAGTTTATCTTCACCCTCTGCAACCAAAAAAATTGCTTTTTAAATGCAATCGCTGTGGTTTTATAAATGAACACAGCGGCAGATTTGTACATGGCCTACTCCTGTTCCTGTTTGTTATTTGGCATCTCGAGTCCATTTAGTCTTTCAGTTACATAAATCCATGTCTTCTCTTTTGCCAAATATTCCTTGGAACCTCTGGTTAGAAACGTGTACCAATCTAATTTAGAATAACACAAGTATTGAATTCATTTTATTCTAGAATATAATTGCAAATTGTATTTTAATGTGCAATGAAAAAGGTTTAATGAACTGTCTTGTTGTACAGGGTCCTTTGGGGAAGAGTGATCATAATATGATAAAATTCTTTGTTAGGCTCGAGTGAAGTACTCCTATCTGAACTAGAATCTTGAGTCAAAATAGAAGCAACTATGAGGCTATGTGATGTAAATTGGGGAACCTTACTAAAAGGATTGATAGTGGAAAGGCAATGGTTCATATTTAAAGAACATGTGTGTGAATTACAACAATTATTCATTCCTTTCTGCAAAAGTAAGAGAAGAAGGTAATGCACAGTGACTTGTGGGTGCTGCAAGGATCAGAGCTTGGGCACCAACTATTTATGATCTATATCAATGGCCTGGATGAGACAACCAAGTGGAACATTTCCAAGTTTGCCAATGATGCAAAACTGGGCAAAATTTAGATTCTGAGGAGGATTCAAGGAGGCTTCAGGGTGATGTAGACAAGTTGAGTGTGTGGGCAAACACAATGCAGAACAATGTGAATAAATGTGAAATTGGTGTGAAAGACAGAAAGAAGGAGTATTAGTTGCTTAGTGGTATATTGGAATGTGTGGATGTACAAAGGATTCTGAGTCTCTCTCTTTGTCCACCAGTAGACAGGCAGGTGCTACAAGTGATTCAGAAGGCAAATGGTAAATTAGTACTGATAGCAAGGGAATTTGAGTTCAGAAGTAGGGATGTTTTATTGCAGTTGTATGGGACCTTGAGATCACACAGAGGGAGTGGGGTGGGGTGCGGATACTGTATACAGTTTTGGTCTCCCTACCCAAGAGGTTCACCATGCTGATACTGGGGATCGTAGGGCTGTTGAATGAGGAGAGATTAGTTTGAATAGGTCTGTTTTCATTTGAGTTTAGAAGGATGAATGGGGATCTGATTGAAATATCTAAAGTTCTAACAGGGCTCGACAGGATGTTTTCCTCGTTGGCGAGTCTAGAACTTGGGGACACCATCTCAGGGTGTGCGGAAAATTGTTTTGGACTGAGATGAGGAAACATTTCTTCACTCAAAGGGTAGTCAACCTGTGGATTTTTCTATTGCAGAAGGCTGGAGGCCTAGCCACTGAATATATTCAAGGAAGAGATTGACCCATTTTGAGAATTTTGTAGACTTTTTATTTAATTTAAATGTAGTTTATTACCTCCTTTAGTGATCCATGTGTGTTTTGTTTGACATCTAGAACTCCAGTCCTTAGGATATGAACTCAACTCTTTCTCACAAATTCACTCTTGACCTTCCTGACCTTCTGTCTCTTTTTCCAATTCACATAATTGCCCACTTTAATGTGGACTGTCTCTGACATATTGCATTGATGTCAGCCTTGCATATATCAGGAAGAACAGCTGATGTTTTATGTTTCTTTCTTTGAAGCCCTACTATGAACTTGATTTATATGTTGTAAGAGCTATTTGATAACCTTTTCATGAAAGGTTTCGCTGTTAATTTAATCTGACTCGTGATTGATTTCTACCTCTAATAGCAAGGTCTCCCAAACAGTAAGGACATCGGTTGCAATGTAGTTAATGTTTTGTAGGTGTTGACTGAGCGATATATTTTAGGTGAAACTCTGTGGAACTCCCCTTTCTCTTCCTTGAATAGAACTTCAGGATTTTCATGTTGACCTGGAATAATAAGACAGGATCTTGGTTTAAGATTTCATTTGCAAGGCAGTATCTCCTACTTTGGTACTCTCCATCAGTCTTGCAGTATCTGCCTAAGTTATATCTCAACTCTGGAATTGTATATACGGCAAAAACGTTATGACTTGGACAAGAGTTCCACCAAGGCTATAATCACTGGGTACAGTTGTCATGTGTCTGTCCAAACTATCAACCAAGGGTTCCCTTTCAGTTGCAAAATCTGTTAAGGATTATTCTGTTTCTCTATTTTTTCAGGTGCTTCAGTTTGACATCCAGTCAATGTGACTTGTACAAAACAGTAACATTGAGAAGAAAGATATGTCAGTTGGCAATTTCTCTTCTACTTATTGAATAAGTGTGTCCTTGTGTCCCGAGTGCTTCGAATTATTTTGAGCAAAAGTACAGCTTGTGCTACATCATTTTGTTTTGTCATTGGGAATGTACCAAGAATATTGCTGGTGTGCATTTTCTAACTTATATTAGGAAATTTCATTTTCTGCCAAAAGTTGACATTTAAAAAATGTAAAGTGGCATAAAATGATTTTGGAGGCAGAGAGTTTGAAGTAATGAGTCAGAGGAAGCTGCAATAAGTTTCTGCTCTGAAAAAAGGCTTTGAAAATTTTCTAATGTGCTCTCTAATTGACTTTTTGTTGTGTACTTTATATTGATCTTTCGTTTCTGTGACACTCTGATTATATTCAGCTCAAAATTAGTAACATCATCGAAGATGTTTGTAACCATGATGGACCTGAAGATAAATCCATGACTTTATTGCTATTTCATAAATCAGAAGTCCACTAAGATATTTTCTTATCTCCCCAAGCCTTTTATATCAATAACCGCCTGGAAACATGAAACAGTTGACAGCTTACCATCCTCAGCTAAAAAACGATGAACAGTGAATGTCATAATATCCTTTTTACCTATTGGGAATTGTCGAAGATAATGCTTGGGTCTTTAATAGATAACTGAATACACAGTAAATATATCCATAGAAACAAAGGAATGAAGAACTTTGTATGGACAATTCTTGACTACACTGTTTAGTTTAACCTATGATAACAAGGAGAGTGCAGTCACATTATGTTGATGACAAACTCCACATATACTCAATGGTTAAATTGTACTGAACTCCCCAATAGTTAAATTGGTAAAGGCATTTGTTAGTTTGGGGCTAACACCTCCCCCCCAACCAGAGTCTTCGACACACACGGCACAGAAACAAGCCCTTCAGTCCATTTCATCCATGCCAACCAAGTTTCCTAAACTGAACTGGTGCCATTTGCCTGTGTTTGGCCCATATTCCTCTAAATTTTTCCTATCCATGTACATGTCCAAAGGTCTTTTTAAATGTTGTAATTGTACCCCCCTCTACCACTTCCTCTAGCAGCTCATTCCATATATGCACCACCCTCAGGTCCCTTTTAAATCTTACCCCTCTCACCTTCAACCTGTGCCCTCTAGTTTTGGACCCCCCCCCCTTTCCTGGGGCAAACATCTTGGTTATTCAACTTGTCTATGTCCCTTGTGATTTTATGAACCTCTATCAGGTCACCACTCAGCCTCCTATGCTTCAGTGAAAAATGTCCCAGCCCCTCCTTGTAACTCAAACCTTCCAGTCTCAGTGACATCCTGGTAAATTGTTTTGGCACCCTTTCCGTTTAATAACATTCTTCCTGTAGCAGGGTGTCCAGAATTGTACACAGTACTCCAGATGCAGCTTTACCAATGCCTTGTTAAGCTGTAACATGACATCCCAACTCCAGTACTCTATGCTCTGACTGATGAAAGCAACCATGCCAACCGCCGTCTTCACCACCCTGTCTACCTGTGATACCACTTTTAAGGAATAATCCCTAGGTCTATTTGACCAGTGACCCTGGGGCCTTACCAGTAACTGTGTAAGTCCTGCCCTGGTTTGTCTTACCAAAGTGCAGCACTTCGCATTTATCAATCCATTGATAAGTTGGGTTAAGTTACCAAAGATTGGCCATGATGCCTGGGATTAATTCTCCTGATTATTGCCTGGTGACATAAAATGTGCTGAGGTCATAGATTGGTTCGCCAACTGGTGTGGTTTTCTGCAGACGTTTCGTCGCCTCTCTAGATGACATTGTCAGTGCGTGTTCGATTTTGGAGTTGGTGGTCTATCCTGCCTGGTATTTATGTGTCTCTGCTTTTTGGTACTTCCGATTCTGTATCTGAGTGGTTTGGAGATGGGGTCCAGTTCCATGTGTTTATTGATTGAGTTCTGGTTGGGGTGCCAGGTTTCAAGGAATTCTCTTGTTTGTCTCTGTTTTGTCTGTACCATGATGGTTACATTGTCCCAGTTGAATTCTAAATTCAAAAAAACCTCTAAATCAAATGTGCTGTTAAAATTTCACTTCTCTCCAAACCAGTACTAATGAAATGATTTGATGCTACAGTAAGATAACTTGTATTTTTCTGCTGCATTGATTCAAAGATGGCTTTTCCTTTTCTCTAGATACAAGAAAAATCTCAAAGCCCTTTACGTTGTACACCCAACAAATTTTATCCGAATCCTTTGGAATATTTTCAAGCCACTTATAAGGTATGTTTAGCAAACATGCTGGGCTGCCCTATCGCTGGGTCAAACCCCCTAAGAGCTTCTATTCTACAATCTGTAACAATCTGAGATTCTACAGAACGAAGGATGGAATCATGGGAAGTTTAAGGTTAGGAGGTCTCTGAGATTGCTGACAAAGGTGATGTGGCAAAATGCTTTGTCCAGGTTTCTTGTTGCAATGGAACTGTGGATTTTTCTGACTGCTGTACACTTGTCTCAGCCACTTTTATGATGGTATTGGGCAGTGATTCTGACAGAATGAGGAGGTAATATCGCTGATTTGGATCCGACTTTTAAAATGAGTTTGAATCAATATAGCAGTATTCTGGTAGCAGGGGAAACATCACAGTTCACAAATGCCTGTGCTTTTATTGAAGGTTTCAAAGAAACTAAGTCAGCTGACTGCACCTTTTTTGTGACACAGCGCTCTCGCTCTCACTATCTCTCACTATCTCGCGCTCTCTCTCTCTCTCTCGCTCTCTCTCTTCACTCCCAGTTCTGTAAATTCTTCAAGCTTTTTATCTTTTTTTTTCTTCTTCTCCCCATCCTATTTCTGCTCTTTTTAATTAAAAATACTCTGCACCCCAACGCCCCATTCCTGATTTTGAAAGTTCTTGAGTCCCCTTTGCCAACCCCAACCCCCATCTTAATTTTCATAATTTTCCTGTTGGTGATTCTGCAGCCCTTTTTCTTGTCAAATTCCTGTAAACTTGAGACAGGTGTTTGGCTGCTGTTTATTGGCTTTACACCGAGTCCAAACAGACCCAAAGGTGGATGTGAATTTGTAACAGTTTGGTGTCAAGAAAACGGATGACTGTCAGAAACCAAGCTGCAGTCAGTTGATGAGTGGCTTCTTATGTTGGCTAGTGCTACGTGGCTGGCAATTTATATCTTTTTGGTGACTGACTGACTGACTGATTCCTGCTGATGTGCTGTTGTGTTGGTAGCTGCTTGTCATTTGGCTTTCTTCGATCATAAGAAATAAAACCACTGACTTATCAAACCTGTCCTACCATCCAGTAAGACCTTGGCTGATCTGAATGTGGTTTTCACTCCACTTTCATGCCTTGTCACTATCCCCTCCACCCCTCTACCTCCCTTAAGCCCAGAACCCTTGTCATCCTTGTCAATCAAAATCCAGTCTTAAATATATTCAGAATCCAGCCTTCACTGGGTCCTCAGAAGAAATTCCTTCTCATCTCGGCCTTGACTAGGTGATCCCTTGCTTTTAAACTATGCCCCCTACTTCCTTACCAAGCTCCTTCAGAATCTGATATGTTTTGTGAGGATGTCTCTCATTCAGATTTAATGAGGATAGACAGATGATAGACTGTGTTCAATCTTTTCTCCCTACCCAACCCCTTAGTCTTAAGAATCATCCCAATGACCTTCTTCTCTGAACTGCTTCAAATGCAGTACGGAGTCTAAACTGTACATAGTACTCCAGTTGTAGTCTCACCAATGACCTGTGCAGTTGTAGCAAAACCTCCTTACTTTTTGTACTTGGACTCCATTATGTAGTAACGGTGATCACTCTATTTGCCTTCTCAATCATTTTTTTTTTGTTCTTCACCCTGCGTCACAATGTGTCAAATCTGTGAAATGTTTTGCCTGTTCCCAATTAATGTTTTCATCTCCCTTTTGTGGAGTCTCTGAATCCTCCTTGTACCTTGCTTTCCTGTCTATCATCTGAAGATTTGCTTCAATACTGTCAGTCCCTTCATCCATCTCATTATAGAAATGACAATTGGTTGAGGGTCCAGCACTGATCTCTATGGTACTCCACTTATTATGGTTTTCCACCTTAAAAATAATGAATTCATTCTGTTTCCTTTTAGTTAAATAAGCCTCCTACTAAGCCAGTATACCTCCTCTTAAAGCCCTGAGTTCATATCTTGGACAATAATCTTATGTAGATTGTGTCAAATGTTCTTTGAAAATCCAAAAACACTGAATCTACTAATTTCCATGTATCTTCTCCGAACTCTAATAGATTATCAAATACAATTACCCTTTCACATAAACGATCAGAATAAATATTGTATTATGATTTATAAGTGGACTTTTACTACCTCCTTAATTAATGACTGGTATTTTTCCAATGGCAAATGCTAAACTGGCCTATTGTCTCCCCTCTTTCTTGAAAAGAGGTGTTATATATGTGTGGACTTGCAACCTGCTGGGACCTTTCCCGAGCTTTGCGAATTTTGGACGATTACAATCAGTGCAATCTCTATCCCTGCAGGCACTTAGTTTGCAACCCAGTGTCTTAAAGCATTAGCTCCAGCAGATGTGATAGCCCTTAGTCCCATTAGGTTTCCTAATACCTGACCCCTCTAATTCTCTCTCTCATTTTGCCTTTTCGTTTTCCATTATTTTTGGAATGCTTTCTATGCCTTCTATTGTAAAGAAATATTCAAAATACTTGTTCAAAATCTGTAATTTCCTTCCTAATTTCTCCCATCTCACTCTCTAAAGGACCAGCCCCTCACTTTAACTACTTTCTATATATTTGCAGAAGCTTTTAAGTTTTTAATCCATCTTGCTAATTTTCTCTCCTCCAGTTTCTTTTTTAAGTCATCCCTTTTCTGATTTCTAAAATATTTCCAATCTTCTGAACTACTCCTGATCTTTGCATTGTGTACATTTTCTTTTAATTTGATATTATCATTGGATAGGCATATGGAGGATAGTGGGCTAGTGTAGGTTAGGTGGGCTTGGATCGGCGCAACATCGAGGGCCGAAGGGCCTGTACTGCGCTGTATTCTTCTATGTTCTATGTTCTATCCTTAACTTTCTTGGTTGGCTTTGGGTTGTGAACCCATCTCAGAATCATTCTTTCTCAATGAAGTGTATCTGCTCTGAGGGTTTGATATGTCTCCTTATAGATCTGCCTTTGCTTCTTAACTATCTTGTATATTAATGTATTTTCCCAGTCTACTTTGTTATATATTCATACCCATATAATTGTGTTCATTTGAGATTAAGACTCTGGTTTCAGAACAAAATTCCTCACCCTCCAGCTGTAAGTGAAATTTTATCATATTCTGATTGGTTTTGTCAAAATATCCTATTACTATGAGATCATTAATTGATTTTGTCACACCACCCCATATTACTAGGTGGATGGTAACCTATCCCTGATTGGTTCTGCAGTATATTGTTCTAAGAATCTGTCCTGAATACAGTCTTATGAACTTGTCCTTCATCTATCTTTGCCAATTTGATTTATCGAATCTCTGTGAAGATTAAAGTTGCACGTTATTGTAGTAGCTTTCTTATAAACTACAATTATTTCTTGGTTTATATTTGCAATGTAGCTATAATCAGTCTATAAATTACTGACACTTTCTTTCCTTTGCTGTTTCTAATCCAGATTATTTCTCAATACTGCAATGATCTGAGTCTATATTAGCAGAGCTTTCTTGCCTCCTTTTCCATTCTTCCTGTCCTTCCAAATATCAGATTCCCTTAAACTGTCAGGCCCCAGCCATGGCCACTGTATAATGTATGTATTTCTACTGGTGCCCAAAGTGGTTCAGATGCAGCCATTTCATGCTGCAGCTCTCTTTGCTGAGTACTCGTGCCTGTGTCCAATGGATCAAAAGCCTCTCCCTCCACATTAATCTTTTGAGTTCAGCCCTCTAGACTTCTACACTTGATACCAATTTGCTCTAGATCAGGTGAATGCTATCCCTTCTGTTCTCCAACCCTAAGTAGATGTGTCTAATGCATGTGCATTCTTGGCTGCAGAGAACAATATCTCTTCTGATTTAATATGTTATCCTCTCCTACAACTATATTCATTTTACTCCCTTTGCACCGTGGTGCTGGAACTGACTGGTTGTGTTAAATGCTGGGTGGCTTCTGGTTGTAGATTGACAATTTCTACCTACTACTAACCTGATCAATTCTCAGCCAGCAAGGGAGTATCTTTTTTTGTGTTTATTGTACATAGTGAAATCCTAACTGTATAACATACAACTTCTGCAACTGTAAATCCAGTCTGTTCAATTGCTGCAAATAAAAGAAATTAAGTGTAAACAAAAAGTATATATTTCAGTATATGACAGACCTTCAAACGCAAGCAGCAAAGAAACCTCCTTTTGATGTACAGTGCTTCCACCTCCAAAATTAGCAATTCACAACTAATTTTTGCTAAAATAAAATCATCTCCATATCCTAAAGCATTTTTCTTAAGCTGTTCTATAGCAAGTTCAAATATTGGTTCGCAATAATAGATTTAAAAATAATGTGTAATCTCATAGAAATGGCTCTTTTTAGTGTTCTAATTCATTGTTTAATTTTCTTTCAGTCATAAATTTGGAAAGAAGGTAATATATGTAAATTACTTAAGTGAACTGAGAGAACATCTGAACTGCGATCAGCTCATCATTCCTTCTGAAGTAATTAGGTATGTATTGAGGTAATGTCCAAGGGCACTGATTCCATTTTTATATAAAGTGGTGTGGATGTCTTTTCTAATGGTACATCTCTCATTGCTGCAAGGCATGAACTGTGGGAAGGTTTAATCTCATAGGCTTCCCTTTCCTCTCTCTTGCTGTTGTCACCTGTTCCCTGAAATTGAAATGTTCTGTTGCTGGAGGCATTTTATCAGGCCCAGCTGAGAGAAGATGGAATGCCTACTCAAGGCAGCTGAGTTCTAATGGTGAATGGGACTCCCAGCCTGTTTTACCAGTTGACCGACTGGCTTAAGGGTGTACAATCTCGTACACAGTCAAATGGTTGGACATAAATAAGGAAGAAATGAACAATAAAGTTTGAGATATTTTTCATTTTTACAGTTCTCCAAAAGTAAATTAACTCTTCCAAATTTTTATTTAATTACTATAACTTATCATTTCTCAGTTTTGTACTCCCCTTCAAGTATTCTATACTAACTTCAAGTCATCTTGAAGATCCCCAGCAGGGCCTTAAAACTGAAAATATAGGATCAGTTATTCATTGTATAACTGGCTAGATCTTATAAAGCATTGCAGATGCTGGCAATCAAAAACCCAGCTGGTCAGAACAGTTCTGAAGAAGGGTCACGGGACCCGAAACGTTAAATCTGCTTTCTGTCCACAGATGCTGCCTTACCTGCTGAGTTTTTCCAGCAGTTTCTGATTTTGGCCAGATCAGTTTGAAAGCAGACTGTATCATGGTTGGTCATTGTGCTACTGATGGACTGAGGTCCATGCCACATGTTAACTCTGTCACAATATCTCTGGGTCAGTGAACCTAAGTGAGCAAGTATTAAAGAAGCTAAGGCATTATGAATCACAGCACATGTCATATCATTGCTTCAATTCAATTTCCCTCTCCTCCAATTTCTATACTTTTCTCATTTAGAAATATTACAGTAAATCTGCTGAAATGGTAACACATTTCTATGCTTTAATAAAAAATCTTTTGAAAAAATTTTGAGTTTTTGAAAAAAACACAATCCTTGGCTTTATAGGTAGAACAATATAATACAAAAGTAAGAAAACGTGTATGCTAAGTCTTTGTACAGGCCTTGACTGGAAAGTTGCTCATAAATTTGGATAACCAAATTTTCAGAAAGCTGTTAAGGCACTTGAATGGGACAATGAAAGTTTACTATGTTAGTAGGGGTAAGGTTAGGTGAGGGACGTCAATTAAATTGAAAGGTGGTGGAAGCTGGTATTGTTCTCTTTAAAGCAGAGAAGGTTAAGAGGAGACTTGGTAGAGATATTTAGAAGTCATGAGTGGCTTTAACAGAATATATAGGGAGAGAGTTTTTCCACTGTCACTAACAGAAAATAGGAATGCCCTGCCATTCCGTATGATCATGGCTGATCATCCAACTCAGTACTCTGGTCAGTCCCTTTATCCCTAAGAGCTATCTATAATTTGTTCTTGCAAACATTCAGTGTTTTAGCCTCAACCACTTTCTGTGGCAGAGAATTCCACAGGCTCATCACTCTTTGAATGAAGAAATTTCTCTTCATCTAAAGTATAAATGGTCTACTCTGTAACCTTAGACTGACCCCTGGTTCTGGACTCCATGGTCATCAGGAACATCTTTCTTGCATCTACTTTGTCTAGTTCTGTTAGAATTTTATTGGTTTCTATGAGGTCCCCCCGTCTTCTCCTAGACTCTAGTGAAAATAACCAATCCAGTTTATTTTCATATGTCAGTCCTGCCATCCCAGGAATCTGTCTGGTAAACATTTTGTTGTATTCCCACCATTGCCAGAACATTCTCCTTCAGATAAGGTGACCAAAGCTGCATACAACAAATATGGTCTCATCAAGGCCCTGTATAATTATAGCAAGCCTCCCATGTTCCTGTATGCAAATCCTCTCATTATGAAGGCCAATATACTGTCTGCATTCTTCAATGACTGCTGCCACTGCATGCTTGCTTGCAGCGACTTGTATACTAGGACAATCTGCTCTTGTTGCACCTCCCCTTCCCAATCTGTTGACCTTCAGATAATAATCTGCCATCCTGTTTTAACTACTGAAGTGGATAACCTCACATTTATCCACATTTTACTTCATCAGCCATGCATTTGTCCACTCAGGTAACCAGAGAATGAAGATTTAAGCAAAGTAATGGGGAATTTTTTTGTGACATGATATGAATGCACTGTGTTCAACAATAGTGGAAAGATGCAAGTGACTATCAAAATGAAATATTCTTGTAAAGGAAATAAAATTGTGAAGCCTGTGAAGAAAGACAAATGGAGTAAAATAAACTGGCATACTCTTTCAAAGAGCTGGCACAATCACAATAATGGGAATGAACTGTGTTGTATGCTTCTGTGATAGACTGCTAAGCTATTGTAAAGCCATTCTATACAATCATTTGGAACTTTGTTTCTAAAGATCTGTGTCCTACATATTCTACCTTGAAGCTAGCAAGACTAAATGCAACATAGCAACTACTGAGTGGCATTTGAACGAATAACTATAAACATTTCATAGAATGTGGGAGCACTTTTAATAAAGTGATAAATTCTGTTGTGATATGACATGAGCCAATAAAATCTATCTACTGGACTTGCATCAGATTTATTGTTACATTTACTGTACCTTTTAGGAAGAGAAGGAAAAGGCAATAATTTGTAGTATACACAAAAACACGACACTTGTGAATGATACTAGATTTGGAATGATGAAAGCTTGATCATTAGTCTGAACCATTGAACCAAGCAGCCATAAATCACAGCACATGAAGAAAATCTGTTCCCAATTTACATTGAGACAGCTGTTGAAATATTTGTTTTTGTAGAAAATTGGAGTGTTTTCAAGATGACCATAGGAGCTATCTGGTGTATAATTGAAGTTCTGCTAGTTGATCTGGGTATAATATTGCACTTTTGTTTATTCTTTGCAGAAGGTTAAGTTGATTGTATTTGTATTAGTTGAATTGTTTGTTTTTAACAATTTGGAAACCAGGCAAGATTCAAATTTTTGAATGTGGAAGTGTAAAATGTGATAAAATCATCCTGCTGGCTTTAGCTTCTAGGTGCATTTCTGCAGTTCACCTAGGACTGTGAGGAGGCATAAGATGTGTGGAGTTGTTTTGCCAGCTCACTGACCTCTTTACACCCATTTAGGTGATATTCTGTTTGGGCCAAAGAATTTTTCCAATTCTGCCTTTGTCTCCCTCTATCCTTTGCTCGTCTGTCTCTTGTCTTCCTTCCTTCTCTCTCTTTTCACTTTAACTATTTTTCTTCTATGTCATTTTTTTTGCATCACTGCTACTCACTGCAAACCCAAGTTAACACTAAAGTAAATCAGACTCTGTAGTCTACACTTAAGGACTTTAGATACAAGAATTTGAAAATGAATTTGAATGTATAAAAGACATTGGACAGAATTGATTTAAGAGTATTGGACGTTGTTCTGGGCAATACAAATTCATGGAAGTGGTAATGTGATAGAGCAATTGTAGTTACAAGCAAAGCTATAAAAGATTTGAACCTTTTCACTGGAGCTGGGCATGTAAAGGAAAATCTAATCAAAGCTTTGAAGCTTTATGAAATGTTTTGAGTGGAAACCTGGTGAACAGTTGTTAGCCAGGCACAGCAAGTTGCACCTGAATTTGCTGATTTTTAAATTTGGAGCAATTTTCAGAAATCAATTTAAGTCTCCAGGTGTACAGTGGAGTTGGCTCCTTGACGTTATGGAGATGGAGTTCCTGTTGTTGAAATCACGGAATGGCACTGAGTGAAATTCACTGTACATCTTCCTCTCAGCAAGTGTAACAACAGGAATTTGAAGGAAGGATTGTGGTGGAGGAATAATTATTCCTGACTGTATCTTCCAACAGGTATGATGAAAACCTAAGAGCATCTCAAAAGGGAGCACCACCTAGACCAGCAAAGACACCCCCACCTCGACCTCCACTTCCCCAGCAACAATTCGGAGTCAGTCTGCAGTAGTCAGTTTTTATTTGTTTCATTTCTGCTTTTACTGTGATTAACTTTACAATGTTTTAAGACCACCTTGTTTCGTGTATGAAAAAAAGTAGCACTTGTGTACATTGCCGAGTTGATTGCTGAAGTAGAAAACTGATGACCAATTCTCAAAAATATGATTGCAATGTATTAAATTAACAAAAATGATTGCTCTTCTACCCTTTCCCCTCTTTGAGATTCCAAGACCCCAATCTTTGTGATGATGAGAGTGTGTTCACCTGAAGAATCTCAGGATGGCAGAGTTTGTTGTGTGGATCTGCCTAGCTGGTTGGGACAAAGCCCATGATCAGGGGACTAGGAGCTAAAGTAGGAAAGTGTTTGTTTTGGTTCAGAAAGGCAGGGAAAAGCTGAAGGCTGTGGAGGTGCCCCTCAAGGGAACCTCCTTAGCCATGTAAACAACTAGCTCCCATCTGTTTCAATGAGTTTTCTAACCGGCAGGAAACATGTGCAATAATTGGTTCCAGGTCAGTGTCACAATTGCACTTGCCCAGTTAAAATATATGTTAAGTATCAACACCCTCATAGTGGAACTCTAGTTGCTTGTTATCCTTCACAGTAAAATGGTAGCAAGTGGGTATATGCCATGTTCCAGATCAGGTTACATATATTTCACATTTGAACTGTTTCTCCAACCCTCGCCCACCCATCTTGAGGACTTAGTATCGACTCCTAACTCTCTCGAGCTCTGATTCCATATTATATAGCTTTCTAGAGAAGAACATTTTTCATTTGCGTGTCTGGACATTGAATATATGATTTCATTTTTTAGAAATGCTATTTGATCCCATCCACATCTGAGAAACAGTAGCATTTAATGATCAAATGCAATGGGAACCCTGATGTGTCTCCTTGATAGTGTTGGGGCACATGAATAAATTGTGTAGTACCTTTTGTACTGTGGCTTCAGTACAGATTTGGGATTGACTTCTGTATGATTCTTGGCTATTTTATATTTTTGTTTCAATTTTTTTGTCATTGTTTCAATCAGCATAGTGTGCAAGATCATGCTTAAAGCTGACAAGAAAATTACTACAAATGTACATTAATGAATATACAAGAAATATTTGCATTGCTGTGTTCTGTAATCTAAACCATACTGTATAGATCCCTGCCTCCTCCTTTCCCACACACCTGTCAAAATGTTTATATGTTTACAAATCCAGAGGGCAGTCTAATGATTTGGAGGCATGCCTTCAGATCCTAGCACAGCAGATGGTGAAATTTGAAATCCCCTAATAAATCTGGAACTAAAAGCTAATTCACTGAAGTGCTTTATGGAAGGATATCTACAGTCCGTACCTCACCTGATCTTATATGACACAGCAATGTAGTTGACTGCTAACTGTCCTCTGAAATGACCTTATACCCCATTTGCTATAGAGGAATGAAACCAGGTTGACCATCTGGCATTAACATGGGCATCGGAAATGACAGTTGCAAAACTGTCAGCCCTGCAATGTACTCCTTGGTAATATCTGAGGTCTTATGTAAAAATTCGGAGAGCTGTCCTAGAGCCTGACATTGTCTCGCAGGCACCATTCCATGAATATGTGCCAGTCCCCTGTCAGGACAGACCCACCAGTGGTGGCAGCACACTGGGAGTCACTCACGGCAAAGTTGCTCTGGGAGTTCTCATCAGTGACTTCAGTCTGTATGAGGTCACATGGCATCACATCAAATATGGGCAAAGACCCCTTCTCCAAAGATATTTCCAGCCAATGAATGATTAAAACAAGTGAAATGGCCACATATTCACTGTGATAGTGATGTGTGTTGGTCCTAACACTTGCAAGTTTTTATCAAAGGTGTGCATCTCTTTCAATTACATCAAGTTCAGAGCCACTTTATCAAAGACCTTAAATCTTATCCTATTCATTTCTCTCCATTCCTGTGGTATATTTAGTGCAGTGTGACGAACATTTATAGAAAGAAAGTTTTCTCAAATTCCTAGGCTGTATTATGTCTGGATCTTTTACTTAAAGCTCTTTAGAATTTGGGCATCTGTTATTGGAGCAGTAGTTCAAATGGTGAAATATAAAATAAAAGTCCAAACCAATTTTGATATTACACTTTCGGAAATATTTAATTGCAGCCAGAGCTGCTTTACGAATGGCTTTTTTGCCTCTTCCTGCAACATTTACTTCCTGGTGTCCCTCAAGGGTCTGTCTTTGGCTGCTTTAAATCCTCCTCTGTAGACTGCCCTTGGTAACAGAATTTGAAAGGTTTTGTAAAGAACAAAGTGTTCTTGGCGTAACTTTTACCATCACATCTGTGGACTCCTATGCCTCTGGCTGACTGCTTGTTTGAAATCAAGTCTTTGATGAGCCAAATTTTCCTCCAATTAGGCGTTGTGAGAAGGCCAGAACAATTACCTTCAGACCCATTCTGTCACCACTGATTCCAGAGCCCACCCTGTTCACTGCCTTGAAGTGAAGCAGACTGTTTGATGTGAAGCTAACTTTAATTGTATCCATTGTCAAGACTGCTTTCTCCCGCCTCTATCGTATCACCTTGTCCATCTCATTAAATCTGCAACCATCCACAATCGTTTCACACCACTCCTCCAATTCTGATGCCTCATACATTCCTTCTTTCATTTGCCCCAAGATGTCTGCACTTCCAGCTATCACAGCCTTTCGCTCTGTATTTGCCCCTTAACATTTTCTTTACCACACGACCTAGAGTAGTTCAAGGCCACACTCTCATCAGCAATTGGGGATGGATAATCATTGGATTCAACAGTTCTCCTTGCAGACCTCCCTTTCCCTTTATGCTTTGGCTGAAACAGCTTCATGAACAAGTTTTTGTTCTCCTTCATTTGTCTCAAGGTCCACTCCACCTACTGAGAAATGCATCATTTACTATGATGCTACCTGAAACCAAATTCTTCTAAGTTGCAATTTCCACAACACATTTTTTTTTAAAGTTAAGATATTTTAAGAACAGTGATTTCCATGCAACTAACCTTTGACAGATGTGACCGTGTTACTTTTTTTAAAATGGTAGTCTCCGAGACAAAGGAAATGGAGATCTCATTCCTCTGGTAGTGAGACAGACTGTGCAGTTCCTGAAGCAGAAAGGTATGTTTCTTACCTTGTTTCTGTGTATTAACAATGATAAGAATGTTGCCTCCTATTGTGCTTATATTTGAAGCTTTACTTCCCTCTGAGAGTATGAATTTGAAAACATTTACTTTAATCTCTTTTTTATGTCAGACCAGCTGCTACCTCTTGTCAGTCATCCACCATTTTTGTCCTTAGTTTAGCAACTTCTTGCACTCCCTACCTGCGTGAATATTGTGCCTCTGTTCATTGCTTTACCTGCATCAGGATGGTTCATTTCATTTTCTCAAAGATGTCCTTGCGTGATACCATGGTGAGACTGCAGCTGGGGTAGTCTGTACAGTCTTGGTCCCTTTATCCAAGGAAAGATTTACTTGCCATAGAGGGAGTTCAGCAGAGAGGATCACTGGAGTATTTCCTGGGATTGCTTTAGCAGGAGTGGTTGAGCAGACAGAGACTGTGTTTCCTGGACTTCTGAAGAATGGGGGGCTGACCTCCTAGAAATGAACGAAATTGTTAGTGTGGCAGGATGGAATTACAGCAGCCAGTGTTGGACAAACACAACAGATCTGGCAGCATCTGTGCAAAGTGAAACCGCTTAGAGTCTAATACAACTTCTTTGAACCACAGGGTAGATTTAGATGGTGTGTTTTCTGGTGGGCTCTCAAACCAGGGCCTGCAGCCTCCAAATGAGGAGCAGACCATTTGGGATCAAAATGAGGAATTTCTCGTTCCAAGGGTTTTTAAAGTTTAGAATTGGCTGCTCCAGAGGGCTGTGAATCTCAGTATAGTGTGTGTATAACACTGAGATCGTGGATTTCTCGGTATTAATGACACTAAAGGGTACAGAGATTACAAGGAACAATATAGGTGGGTGTTCAGCTGTGACCTAGAACAGTGAAGGTCAGATCGAGGAACTGAATGTGCTCCTCTGTTCCCACAATCTAAGGTGAATTTTATGTCAATATTTCTTGTTGGCTGCCTTTGATCATGTTTGTGATCTTCCTTTTCTCAGAAGTAGGAGAAAGCTTGTTTTCTGCTGTTCCCATTTTGCTGTTGCTGCCAGCGTTTCTAGCCTTTTTAGTTTTGAAACATTATTATGGTTATTGTTCCTCTGAACTTTGCTTCCATATCCTTTACAAACTTCAAAATTAAACATTCAATAAGCTTTTGGTTGCATAGTCTTTTGTTGAAACTAATGAACTTCTAACACCTCAAATTTGTGTAATTTTATTACCTTAGTTTTTCCTTCTTGCTAAGGGACATTTTAAAATCATTGTTTGACATCACCTAATCATTTATAAATGATTTGCCTCAAAGTTTGTGAAGTTAGAGAGTTTTAATCTTCCTTCATAGGTTGACAAGTTGACTAATTTTTACTTGAGCTAGGCAGCACGGTTAGTTTGGTAGGGACATTAAAATAGGTGTGCTGCACCTACCACCCATCTCATCTGCTACTGTGTTTCCAGGAATACTCTACTGTTAGCCTAGAGACCACCTGAATGCAGTGGGAATGCTGGGATCCTGTGCATGTAGAAGCTGGATTCGGTTTAGAAACAAAACTGAGTGCCATCTGTGGAGGAAATACAGATAACAATTTTCAAACTGTAAACTGTGTTGTTCCCTGGGTTAATGTCAAGGACAGTCTGTTTTTAATCTCAGTGCTTAGAATGGGCTCAGAATTGTGTTACACATTATTGACATGGAGTTCTTGGCTACTTATTGCCAGTTGCTCAAGGTTAGTTAGATCTTGTTATTTCTGATCATTCTTCCCCATCACACACACACACACCCCATCTACTCTATGTATCTTTCAACACTCTATACCTCCAGGGCCAAAATGTCCGGCCATCATAGAGTCCTAGAGATGTACAGCACAGAAACAGAGCCTTCGGTCTGACTTGTCCATGCTGACCAAATATCCTAACCTAATCTAGTCCCATTTGCATCATCCTTTAATATTATTGCAAAGTGAGTTACTTAGAGAGATTAAAGGTATACAACTTGAGATCACATTTTGCTCTAACTTTCCCTCTCAATTCCCCATTTCACTGTTGGAAATCTATTGTTCACCTTCCCCATGACATTGTAACTGAGTGAGAAATGCTGCAGTAAATTGTGAATAAAAGCTGCTTCCTGATTTCTAAGAAAAGCACCATGAATAACAGCTGACAAGTACTGTGCTGATCTTACTATTGTTCAGGGCTAGAATCTCTCTCAAACTTGGGATTTAAAATACATTCCAACACTTTTTTTTTGTAATTGTCTGCCATGGTTGTCACTTAGGCTGTCTGATACTACTTCTGTACCGATCCTTCTCAATTTGAAGGAACATCAAATTTAACCAAAAGAACCCTTATTATGTTTGACACAGTGTGCAGCATTGCTACTATGTACAGTTGCTGTACATATTGGGAAGATATTGCAGAT
>NC_057728.1:18332850-18336048 GCF_004010195.1 Chiloscyllium plagiosum
TATTCATGTACCCATCCAGATGCCTTTTAAATGTTGTAATTGTACCAGCCTCCAACACTTCCTCTGGCAGCTCATTCCACACACACGCCACCCTCTGCGTGAAAACGTTTTCCCTTGGGTCCCTTTTATATCTTTCCCCTCTCACCCTAAACCTATGCCCTCCAGGGAAAAGACTTTGTCTATTTATCCTATCCATATCCCTCATGATTTTATAAACCTCTATGAGGTCACCCTTCAGCCTTTGATGCTCCAGGGAAAACAGCCCCAGCCTATTCAGCCTCTCCCTATAGCTCTAATCCTCCAGCCCTGACAACATCCTTGTAAATCTTTCCTGAACCCTTTCATCTTTCACAACAACCTTCCCATAGAAGGGGGACCAGAATTGCACGCAATATTCCAACATCCTGTACAGCCGCTACATGACCACCCAACTCCTATACTCAATGCTCTGACCAATAAAGGCAAGCATACCAAACGCCTTCTTCACTGTCCTATCTATTTGCGATTCCACTTTCAAGGAGCTATGAATCTGCACTCCAAGGTCTCTTTGTTCAGCAACACTCCCTAGGACCTTACCATTAAGTGTATAAATCCTGCTAAGATTTGCTTTCCCAAAATGCAGCACCTCAAATGAAACTCCATCTGCCACTTCTCAGCCCATTGGCCCATCTGATCAAGATCTCATTGTAACCTGAGGTAAACTTCTTCGCTGTCTACTACATCTCCAATTTTGGTGTCATCTGCAAACTTACTAACTGTACCTCTTATGCTCGCATCCAAATCATTTATGAAAATGACAAAAGTAGAGGGCCCAGCACCGATCCTTGTGGCACTCCACTGGTCACAGGTTTCTAATCTGAAAAACAACCCTCCACCACCACCCTCTGTCTTCTACCTTTGAGCCAGTTCTATATCCAAATGGCTAGATCTTCCTGTATTCCACGAGATCTAATCTTGCCAACCAGTCTCCCATGGGAACCTTGTTGAACGCCTTCCTGAAGTCCATATAGATCATGTCCACCGCTCTGCCCTCATCAATCCTCTTTGTTACTTTTTCAAAAAACTCAATCAAGTTTGTGATACATGATTTCCCACGCACAAAGCCATGTTAACTTTCTCTAATCAGTCCTTGCCTTTCCAAATACGTGTAAATCCTGTCTCTCAGGATTCCTTCCAACAACTTGCTGACCACTGACACAGGCTCATTGGTCTATAGTTCCCTAACTTGTCCATACTTCCTTTCTTAAATAATGGCACCACGTTAGCCAACCTCCAGTCTTCCGGCACTTCACCTGAGACTATCGGTGATACAAATATCTCAGCAAGAGGCCCAGCAATCACTCCCCTAGCTTCCCACAGAATTCTAGGGTACACCTGATTAGGTCCGGGGGATTTATCCATTTGTATGTACTTCCTCCTCTGTAATTATGGACGTTTTTCAAGCTGTCACCATCTATTTCCCCACTTTCTATATCTTCCATGTCCTTTTCCACGGTAAACCCTGAAGCAAAATACCCGTTTAGTATCTCCTCCATCTTCTGCGGCTCCACACAAAGGCCACCTTACTGATCTTTGAGGGGCTCTATTTGCTCCCTAGTTACCCTTTTGTTTTTAATGTATTTGTAAAAACCCTTTGGATTCTCCTTAACCCTATTTGCCAAAGCTATCTCATGTCCCCATTTTGCCCTCCTAATTTCCCTCTTAAGTATACTCCCACTGCCTTTATACTCTTCTAAGGATTCACTCGATCTCTCCTGTCTACACCTGACATATGCTTCCTTCTTTTTCTTAATCAAATCCTCGATTTCTCTAGTTATCCAGCATTCCCGACACCTACCAGCCTTTCCTTTCACCCTAGCTGAATCTGGATTCTTGTTATCTCATTTTTGAAGGCTTCCCATTTTCCAGCCACCCTCTTTACCTATGAACATCTGCTCCCAATCAGCTTTTGAAAGTTCTTGTCTAATACCATAAAAATTAACCTTCCTCCAGTTTAGAATTTCAAATGTTTGATCTGGCGGCAGTGGGCGGCACGGTGGCACAGTGGTTAGCACTGCTGCCTCATAGCGCCAGAGACCCGGGTTCAATTCCCGCCTCAGGCGATTGACTGTGTGGAGTTTGCACGTTCTCCCCGTGTCTGCGTGGGTTTCCTCCGGGTGCTCCGGTTTCCTCCCACAGTCCAAACATGTGCAGGTCAGGTGAATTGGCCATGCTAAATTGCCCGTAGTGTTAGGTAAGGGGTACATGTAGGGGTATGGGTGGGTTGCGCTTCGGCGGGTCGGTGTGGACTTGTTGGTCTGAAGGGCCTGTTTCCACACTGTAAGTAATCTAATCTAATCTAATCTGGTCTATCCTTTTCCATCACTATGTTAAAACTAATAGAATTATGGTCACTGGCCCCAAAATGCTCCCCCATTGACACCTCAGTCACCTGCCCTGCTTTATTTCCCAAGAGTAGGTCAACTTTTGCACCTTCTGCAGTAGGTACATCCACATACTAACTCAGAAAATTTTCTTGTATGCACTTTTACAATAGATTAGATTAGATTACTTAGTGTGGAAACAGGCCCTTCGGCCCAACAAGTCCACACCGACCCGCCGAAGCGCAATCCACTCAGACCCATTCCCCTACATTTACCCCTTCACCTAACACTACAGGCAATTTAACATGGCCAATGACCTAACCTGCACATTTTTGGATCGTGGGAGGAAACCGGAGCAGCCAGAGGAAACCCACGCAGACGCGGGGAGAATGTGCAAACTCCACACAGTCGCCTGAGGCGGGAATTGAACCCGGGTCTCTGGTATTGAGACAGCAGTGCTAACCACTGTGTCAGGGTGCCGCCCACCACTTTACAAATTCCTCTTCATCTAAACCCTTAACACTAAGGTAGTCCCAGTCTATGTTTGGAAAGTTAAAATCCGCTACTGTAACCATCCTATTATTCTTACAGATAACTGAGATCGCCTTACAAATTTGTTGCTCAGTTTCCCGCTGACTATTAGAGAGGTCTATAATACAATCTGAATAAGGTGATCATTACTTTCTTATTGCTCAGTTCCACTAAAATAACTTCCCTGGATATCCCTGAATATCTTCCCTCAGTACAGCTGTAATGCTATGCCTTCTTAAAACGTCACTCCCCCTCCTCTCTTGCCCCCTCTTTCTATCCTTCCTGTAGCATTTGTATCCTGGAA
>NC_057728.1:18336548-18346672 GCF_004010195.1 Chiloscyllium plagiosum
GAAGATTTCCGAAAACACCATGATGTCTGGCATGTTTTAAATGTGTTCGTCAGATCTAATATATATGTCACTGTAAGACACCACAGCTTGCTGAAAACTTTAAATATTTTATTCACAGCACTGAAAACTGAAGGTTTATTCAGACGATCAGCCAACATCCAAGTCATCAAGGAAATCCAGAAACAGTATAACCTGGGTAAGTGTCCTATTGGCCATCTGTGTCACTGTAATCACCAACGCGTTAGTTTACAATGCTGGAAGAGAAATAAATAAGATGTAGAGTACCTAGCATTGTGACCTTTTCTCTTCCACGCATGTATTTGATGGTTTCCTCGGGCTGTTAGTAACTATGCACAGTAATTTTTTCTGTTAGTTATCTATTCACATCAGATTATGAGGGATTTCACAAGTGTGGAATATTGGTTTGATTCTCCTTCATGTGTCAACAATGTTAAACATGTGTTTATACTGATGCGTGGTTAGATGAAGTTCTGGGTGACTGGACAGAGTGGACTGGTTCCTGGGTAAACACTTCCTTCCTAGCCCTATTTTAGATGAATCAGACACACTTTACTTTTCCAGCATCCGAGCAGGATAACAGCTGGACTCCTGTCTGTAAATATTAGAAGAGTTAGCTTGGAGGCCAGTCACTCAGAAGCTGCGTTGAACTAAAGATACTGGGATATGGAATTGTATCCCTCAAAGAAAAAAAGCTGATTTGGAGTTCAGGCTTAAATATTTAAATTTAACGTTTATTAAATAATCCATGTATAAGCTATTTCCAACATTCTGTGAGTATGTAAAATTTACAGACTCCAGTTCTGTGGTGTCAGGTGTGGAGATTTAAGTATACTAATATTGTTTAGTGGCATGTGGACTTTGTGTCCTGAAGCAGTTGACAGGGTGATAATAGGTCGTTGTTTGTGTTGTGAGAGATTTACGATTGGAGAGAATAAACGTTGAAAAGCATTAGTTCACTTTTGGTTTAGAAAAATCAGAAATTTAGTTTTGTCTGCTAGGGGATACAGACTGAAACAGTTCACAGAAGACTTGGCTGGAGTTAAATGTAAAAACAGTTTCTTCTGGAGAAAAGAATTATTTAGGAGCTCAGTCACCAAGATGTAAGGCTTTACGTTTGATCATTTTGAGTAGAAATGTTTGGTTAGAAACATGAAGAGGTAACTTGAAGCTAAGAAAGTTTAAACACAGCTGTGTAAATAACCAGGGCAAAAGCTATCAAACCCTCAAGACTAGGAACTACAGAAATCATTAAATCAAACTGATAGATGTGATAGCGAAGGGAATGTTCCCTGGTAATTGAGAACGATAAAGGGATGGAATTGGGAGTGATGCCATGTTTTCCGATATCTTTTGAACTGTGTCATATGTAAATAGTTTGGATTATTTTAGTTTATCATCTTTCCTGCAATAAACATCTGTTTTATTGTTAAAACCAAATCTGCCACACTGCATGCTTATGTTTCAGTGAAAGGCCATCCCACCACATTGAATTTCAGAAAATGATCTATCAAGCCAGATTTTAACCTGAGACTAGATGTGTCCAGTGATAACATCAGCTGGGGACATACCAGTTCCAGGAGTAGTTAGAGAGCTACATTCAATTCTGCCCTATGATCACGGAGGGGCTTTTAGCAAGGCTTTCAATAGGTCACTTGGGGCAGTTCAGAGATCACTGAAAAGCAGCTCCAGGGACAAGGCTAGACAGAAACAGGGCAGGCTCCCAGGTTTGGAATGCTGAATTTTCACTGTCAGGCAAAGAAGAAGGCAGAAACAATTAAGCAGCTCTGTGTAGTTGGAACTCAGAACAGGTGCAGGGGAGCTAGGAAAGTATGAAGGTCACTGGCTCTGTGTGGGTAGCTCTGAGGGGCTGGGAAGAATCTTGTGAGCATTAATACTTCAGTCCAGCTGAAAGAGTAGGGGGTTGAAAAGCCCAATGGCAGCATCTGCTTCATATAACTCAATGAGGTCGGAGCTCGGGAGAAACCCAGGGACATATTCAGCTTGGTGAAGCCAGCTGCTGTTGAGAAGCTGCAGTTGGGCCAGTGAATAAGTACTGACGTGTAGCTCGAGTCAAGGGCAACAAGAACCCAGGATTGGGGGGGCATCCACGAAAACAGGATCAAAGCAAATGAGAACTCGAGATCGGAGGGAACACGGGCCCAGGATCAGAGGGAATGGGCAGCCAGGATTGGAGGGAATGGTGGCCCAGGATTGGAGGGAATGGTGGCCCAGGATTGAAGCGAGCGAAAACCCAGGAACGGGTGGGATCACTAACCCAGGATCGGGGGGAATGAGAAGCCAGGATCATGGGTCACATGGGCCCAGGATCGGAGTAAACGGGAACCCAAGGTCAAAGGGGACACAGGCCCAGGATCAGAGGCTGATTAACCAAAGCAAGAGCAGGTGTTGGGGCCATCCATGACAGAGCAGTTCTTCAAATGGAGTGTCCTAGCTAGATCAGCATGATCAAAGAATTGTAACCCATTAAAACCATTGCGTTTGCATGTGATGGTATTGAATTCATTGAATAAGTTTGAATTTGACCTACTCCCTTGCCCAAGTTCATAATTCTTGAGGGATGGACAAACTATATGGATTTTTTAAAAAAATCATCTAGCAACTGGTAACTTCGCACTAATTTACAGGGGTTAGAAATACAATGGGAAAAGATGAGTACTGAGGGTTGGAGCAGTAAAAGGTGTAGGGAGACAGCGGGAAGTAATGCAACCGAGGCCAAGGGAGTGGTGGGAAAAGTGGGCATAGAGAGTGAGAGTGGTCAAAGCCGTTAGAAACATGCGGAGATGTAAGGTTTCACATTGGAGTGTGAAGTGGTAACAGGGAGTGCTGGAAAGGAACGTGCATTCAGTAAATGAATAACTGAACTGGTGCTTGGGACACTTCGATGTGGGAGTATCGCAAGGGGTTGTGATTGGAAGGGGAGTAGCAAAAGGTATGAACGCTGGGGGAAGGAGTCATGGCTGAAAGGAAGTGTGGCTCTGTGGCATCAAGGTCAGTGATTCTGATATTTAATGGTGAGAGTAGCCAGAGTGTGATAGGACGGCAATCTGCAGTCAGGATATGAAATGGTGAAAGAATTAGAATAGATTAGGGAAAGGTGGTGAGAGTTTCTTTGGAGGGATTTATACAGATGAAGGTTTTGTTGGGTCTGCATTAACCTGACAGGATTGTCGAGAAGTCCTGGTGCCGAGCATTGAGTAGGAGCAGGCACTGATGAGGAACCAAAGGGAGCAGACATTGGGATGGCGATAGAAGCAGGGAAGAGGCAACAATGTTGGATGGGTTCACACATTTCTGGTGAGGATACTCGCTGATGGAGCAGCAGTGCTGCTGACACCTGAGACTGGCCAACTCTCCCTCCAGTGTCTTTAAGATTATAGTCAGGAGAATAAAACTAATCAGCATCTGCGAGGACACCAATCAATCAACAGGAACCAAAAGTTAGGTATGTATGGTAAGAACAGACAGCTAATCCTAGAAAGCAATTAGGAATGGTGAAATACAAAGAGTGCACTATATGTAAAGCTTCTTCTAGAAGTCTTCTGCCACTCTAATCTTTACACAGTATCGTCAATTGCATCTTTTTCAGGAAAACCAATTGAATTTGAGGAGTATGGAGATGAGCATATTCCAGCTGTCATCTTGAAAACTTTCTTCCGTGAGCTTCCACAGCCACTTCTAACCTCTCAGATTTACGACCAGGTCCAAAGCATTGGAAGTAAGCTAAAGGATTCTTCTCTCCACTTTACATCTTAATTCAGGTGCACAATCTGAAATCGGTGTGTTATTCATTCTTTGGCTGTTTAATGAATATAGATATAGTGCAGTGGCTTGTCCGGGAGCTGTGCGGCTTGTCCGGGAGCTGTGCGGCCTGTCCGGGAGCTGTGCGGCCTGTCCGGGAGCTGTGCGGCCTGTCCGGGAGCTGTGCGGCCTGTCCGGGAGCTGTGCGGCCTCTCCGGGAGCTGTGCGGCCTCTCCGGGAGCTGTGCGGCCTGTCCGGGAGCTGTGCGGCCTCTCCGGAGGCTGTGTACAAGATCCTGGTGTGTAACTGGAAATGTTTTATTTTACCTCCAGCTTTTGGTTTGTAAATATAATAGGATGCCAGTGTAGAAATCTGTCCACACTACATGGTGATGTAATTTCCTTTGTGACACTGCTATAAAGGATACGGGGAGAGTGCGGTAAGTGGTGTTGAAACGTCCATCAGCCATGAGTGAATGGCAGAGTGGAATGGCCATACTTATGGTCTTATATTTACTTAATGCTACAAAGCTGGGCTTCCTTGAATTAGTCACATATCCCTTATAGCTTCCTGAGCTACCTGTGGTCCTGTACCCCTATCAGCATGTCGGTTTGATATTTCAACCTCTTTAATATCCAAGCATTCAACAAAGTGTCCAAGTTTTTTTTTAACATACTCCTACGACTTCAACAATGCCTTGCAAATGCTACTTGCTGTTTTTGTGACAGTAATGGTTGCTTATTTGATTTACTTTATTATCACTGGTGTCGAGTTACAGTGAAAAGTAGTGTATTGTATGCTAGCCAGACAAATCATACCTTACCAAAGTACGTTAGGGTATAATGATAAAAGATGTATGGGGATGATCTGCTTAGGAGAGCTCACAAGGAGCCCCATACTCTGGTACCATCTTGGTTTAAGCAAAGGAATGTCATGTTTCGGGTGATGATAAGCCATAAGTTCCTTTCTGCATGAGGATTCTAATAACTTTGAATTCGAGATATGTTTGAGAAGCAGGTTGTAGATTAACAGTATCAATGCCTTTGTAACACTGTCCATTAAATTGGGGAAATTTGTTCTCATTTGGACCCAAAGCCCAGCCAAGTTTTTTTTTAAAACTCAGCCCTGAAATGCTGAGGAAGTTCTCTTATTGGCAAGACCAGTAGCAGTGGCAGTGCAGACACCTTAGTGAAAAGGTGGCAGATCCAGCTGTTTGCTTCCCCCACCCACTGTAGAGGAGAGATAATTAGGTGTTGGTTCACCTGTTCAGCGACCCCTACTGTATAAATGCGTGCTCCGTCTGTGGTCATGAATTCAGGCACCTTGGGGAACAATACCTTGTTCAGGTTGTTTGCAGCCACAATGCAAGCTCGGGATTTCAGGGGTTCCAGTCAGCTTGCTCCTAAGCTATGAAGTCCCGGATTTATTTCATTCAAGCAAGAGCGGTCTCTGCCAAGCGGTCCACAATGGGCACCAGCATGTGTAATACAGAGAGGAGGAATGAGCAGTCATTCAAGCGTCAATTCACCTGAAGTAAAGATCAAAGTCACATTGTCACGGAAGCTCTGTGTGAGGTGTTACATTGACCTGCTCACTTCCCACCTCATTTGGTAGAGAAAATTCTGGAATTCAGAGATCAAGCGATTATAGTATTTTGCAGCACCTCCTTCAAATTGGTCAAGATGCTATTGACAGTGAGTGTTTTTCTATGTGTACTACAGTACACCTACATTACCTTGGGAATAATAGCATTTACTGTGCAGACCTCGTCAATAGCTGAAGAAAGTATTAGTTACTCTACCACGGTGTGAAATCCTCCTGACTACACAACTCTATATTCTGAGGCTTCCTGTGTCATAATGTTACAATTTCAGTAGAGATCAATAACTTTATTTTAAAAATACATTTGAATTTCTAGTGACCAGCCTGAAGGAATCACACGGTAAGATTTCAGGATTTTTAAGATCTTTCATTACAACATGTGAGTTAAAAGCAATGTTGACTAAATCTTACAAGTAAGCAGCTAATACTCTACACCGTAGAGATGATAAAATAAAAGAGAACCGTAGGTTCTGTAAATCTGAAACAAAAGTAGAAATTGCTGGAGCAGTTCAGGTTGAGCAGCATCTGTGGAGGGGAAAAAACAAGAGTTAACCAGTGCCCCTTCAGAGCATGGAACTCAGAACATTAACTCTGTTTCTCTGTTCCCAGATGCTGCCAGACCTGCTGAGTTTCTGCAGTACCTTCTGTTATTGAAATGGTGACCCTTATCAATTGCCCCATGTGAGGTACATGTACATTACAACACACACACTTCACAGTATTATAGTCATTCTAGGAAACAGCCACTCCCAGGTTCTAATGGGTTCATGTCTTCCTGCTTCACCGAGTTGTGACATTGAGTCCCTGTCGAAAAGCAATTCCTGGTCTCTCGCTCACTCGTGCTCTCTCATGCTCTCTCCCGCGCTCGCTCTCTCTTTCTCTCTCTCTCTCTCTCTCTCTCTTTTTTTTCTCTCTCTCTCTTTCTCTCTCTCTCTTTAAACTTAACATGCACCCAAGCCACTGTCTCCTGGAACACGGTGGGGACAGAATGTTTGAGTCACTTTGCACGAAAGAGGGTTTTTATTGGGGTTAGAGTGCCCAAGGAAGCCAGGAGGGAACTGTTTGTGTTCATGTTTATAGGTGGCATTGTCTTTTCTGTTTTGATTAGACAAACTGGGGTTAGCTGATTCATTTGCTACCTCTCTGGGCCAGTCCTTGCTCTCGCGGTCATAATAGTGGGGCCTGTCATGGTCACTACCACTGTCCGTGTCGGAGTTATAGGTTCTCTCTCTTTCTCTTTCTTTCTCTTTCTCATGCTCCCTCTCCGACACTCCATGTCTGTCCATTGTTAGCCTGGCTGTTCCTGCCTTTCCTGTCAGCTGTATATGTTTTGCAGTTTACTCTCAGTAAGTCTCTCAGCGTGGGTCTCCTATTTCTGTGGTAACCAAGCCATTGCTAGGCTAAGTTCACAGCTGATAACAGGTTTTCTGCAAGCTCGCATTTTATTTTGAATATAGGAAACTGGTCCAGAACATCGTCACCTTACAAAACCTTGCATTTATAACAATTTTATTGTCAGTAACCGCGGGGTGGGGTACACAATGGTCTCACTGACAGAAAAGCTGGGCATGCTCTGTTCGACAAAAAGTGGCAGTTAGTCCATATTTTCTTCATACTTTAATACAAGTGTACAAGAGATGGGCTGGGGTATTATGGTTCGGAAGACGGACGAGCGGAAGAACACTGCTTAGTCCATTCTTTATTGCACTGCCATTTAGTGAGATCTTGACTGACCTGATGATCCACAACTCCCCTTTTCTGCTTTTCTAAATGTCTGTCTGTCTCAGCCTTGACTATACCTGGCCCAGCATGGACAGCTTCTCTGTGGTGAAGAATTCCACTGATTCATTACCATCTGAGAGAAGAAACTCATCGTTTTCTCTCTCAAAAGTAGGCAATCCATTTCTCTGAGGTTAGGCCCTCTGGTCCTAGACCCTTACACAAGAGGAGACAAGCTTTCTGAATCTATCCTGTCAGGTCCCCACAGAATCTTGAATCAAATTTGAATCGAATTGATTGTCACGTGTATCGAGGCACGGTGAAAAGCTTTGTCTTGCGAGCAATACAGGCAGATCAGAGTTAAGTAGCATAGCTAAGTAAATAATAGGTAAACAGCGGCAAAAACAAAAACGCAGGTACGGGCGAATGCTAAGAGTTTGAGAGTCCATTCAGTATTCGAACAACAGTAGGGTAGATACTGTTTCGAAACCGGCTGGTGTGTGTGTTCAGGCTTCTGTACCTTCTCCCCAATGGTAGAGGTTGTCAAAAAATATTACGAGAGTGGGATGGATCTTTGAGAATCCTAGCAGCCTTTCCTTGACAGAAGGCCTGGGAGATGGATTCTGTAGATGGGAGGTTGGCCTTTGTGATTGTCCGGGCTGAGTTCACCACTCTCTGTAACCGTCTCCGATCTTGAATGGTACAGTTGTCAGTGATACATCCAGACAGAATGCTCTCAATGGCGCACCTATAAAAATTGGCAAGGGTATACGCTATCATGCCAAATTTCCTCAGCTGCCTGAGGAAATCTTAGATGTTTCTATAAGGATTCCTCTTATTTTTCTAAATTCCAGTAAGTACAGGCCCTATCTACTCAACCTCTCCTCATGGGAGGTCACATTCGGTATCAGCCTGGAGAACCTTCTCAGGGTTGCATCCAAAGCCAGTAGATCTTTCCTCAGATAAGGAGTCCAAAATGTCCATAGTACTTGAGCTGTTTTTGACTGGTGCCTTGTATTGCTTTGGTAAAACCTCCCCACTCCCTTTGAAATAAAGGCCGGCATTTCATTTACCTTCTCTATTACCCATTGAACTTGGTTGAAAGCTTTTTGTGATTCATGAGGGAGGACCCCACCCCCCAATTCCCTCAGTGCTGTAGTTTTCCACAATATTTACCCACATAAATCATATTCAGTCTTCTATTCCTCCCGCCATTTTCCCGTGTTATATTCACATTTTCCCGTGTTATATTCCACCTACTAGGTTTTTTTTTATTCATTCATGTGATGAGGGTATTGCTGGCTAGACCAGCATTTATTACTCATCCCTAATTGCCCAAAGGGCAGTTAAGAGTCCACTGCATTGCTGTGGGTCTGGAGTCACATGTTGGTCAGACCAGGTAAGGATGGCAGTCTCCTTCCCTAAAGAATCTTTAGGGTTTTTTCCGACAGTGGATTCATGGTCATCACTCGACTCTTAATTCCCGATTTTTATTGAATACACATTCCACCACCTGCCATGGCAGGATTCAAACAGGGGTCTGCAGGAGATCACCTGCATCTCTGGATTACCAGTCCAGCGATTAAAACCAGTAGGCCATCACCTCCCCCTACTCTCCATCTATCGACTTTGTCTATCTCACTTTATGCATTCTCATGTATTTTTGTGTCATCTGCAAATGTAGCAATTGTACATTCACTTTCCTCATCCAAGTCATTCATATATATTCCAAATAATGGTGGCCCCAATACTGATGCCTGAGTTACTCCACTAGTTACACGTTGCTAGCTGAAATCGTCGCCTTTATCCCAACTTTCTTCTGTTAGTTAGCCAGTCTTCAATTCAAGCTAATATATTTCTCCCAGTGCCATGGACTCTTACTAATGCCTTTGAAAATCCAAATATATTACATTTGTTGGTCCCCTCTATCTATCCTCTCTGCCTGTTACCTACTCAGAGAATTCTAAAGCATCTGTCAGGCATATCTCCCCATCATGTATCCACGCTGACTCTGCTTGGTAATATTACATCTTTCTAAATGTTCTGTGTTATTATAAGAGACTCTTTTCTCAGGGGCACATGTCAAGCTAACTGGCCTATAGTTATCTGTCTGTTTAAATTTTAATTTCCCTTCCTTTTTGAATAAGAGTGATACTTTCGTGGTTTTCAATTCCCTGGGATTTTTTGAAAGGTTACTTACTACCAGTGTGCCAACTACCACCGTACCAACTCCCTTGGAAAATCCTAGGATGCAGTCCATCAGGTTCAGTTTTCCTAGTAATTCTTTTTTTCGTGTTAAGTACTGTGTTTATTTCCTCTTCTCATCACTACCCTCAAGTTTAGCCCCTTAATTTAGGAGCTTTGGAATGTTATTAAGCGTTCTTTCATGAAAAGATTTTCACAAGATATTTATTCAACAGTTATACTATCTGGACGTTGGCTAACTTGGTGCCACTGTTTAAGGAAGGTGGTAAGGACAAGCCAGGGAAGTATAGACCGGTGAGCCTGACGTCGGTGGTGGGCAAGTTGTTGGAGAAAATCCTGAGGGACAGGATGTACATGTATTTGGATAGGCAAGGACTGATTCGGGATAGTCAACATGGCTTTGTGCATGGGAAATCATGCCTCACAAACTTGATCGAGTTTTTTGAGCAAGTAACAAAGAGGATTGATGAGGACAGAGTGGTAAATGTGATCTATATGGAATTCAGTAACTCATTCGACAAGGTTCCCCATGGGAGACTGATTAACAAGGGTAGATCTCACGGAATAAAGAGAGAACTAGCCATTTGGATACAGAACTGGCTCAAAGGTAGAAGACAGAGGGTGGTGGTGGAGGGTTGTTTTTCAGACTGGAGGCCTGTGACCAGTGGAGTGCCACAAGGATCGATGCTGGGTCCTCTACTTTTTGGCATTTACATAAATGATTTGGATGCGAGCATAAGACGTACAGTTAGTAAGTTTACAGATGACACCAAAATTGGAGATGTAGTGGACAGTGAAGAGGGTTACCTCAGATTACA
>NC_057728.1:18346868-18363360 GCF_004010195.1 Chiloscyllium plagiosum
ATGTTGTGAAACTTGAAAGGGTTCAGAAAAGATTTACAATGATGTTGTCAGAGTTGGAGGATTTGAGCTATAGGGTGAGGCTAAACAGGCTGGGGCTGTTTTCCCTGGAGCGTCGGAGGCTGAGGGGTGACCTTATAGAAGTTTACAAAATTTAGAGGGTCATGGATAGGATATATAGACAAAGTCTGTTCCCTGGGGTTGGGGAGTCCAGAACTAGAGGGCATAGGATTGGGGTGAGAGGGGAAAAATATAAAAAAGACCTAAGGGGCAATGTTTTCACGCAGAGGGTGGTACATGTATGGAATGAGCTGGCAGAGGAAGTGGTGGAGGCTTGTACACTTGCAACATTTAAGAGGCATTTGGATGGGTATATGAATTGGAAGGGTTTGGAGGGATATGGGCCAGATGCTGGCAGGTGGGACTAAATTGGGTTGGGATATCTGGTCGGCATGGATGGGTTGGACCGAAGGATCTGTTTCTGTGCTGTACATCTCTATGACTATTTCCTGGCTCCCCATTTCTCATTTCCCCAACTTTGTTCTCCAAGGTGCCAATGTTCACTCTGGCATCTTTCTTCCTTTTTAAAAGATTTAAAGAAGCTCTTACTATCTGTTTTGGTATTACTTGTTAGTTTGCTTTCAGATTTAACTTTCTCCCTATACTTTTGGACATTGTTTGTTAGCTTTTAATACTTGCCCAATCCTCTGATTTACCACTAATCTTTGTCGTTGCAAGCATATTTAAGTAAAGGGCTGTCATCTTTAACTTTTTATAATTTTTTTTCATCCTTTACTCTAGTTGCTGCTTTCTTTTAATGTGTGTACAATTTTTTCCCTTCCGTTTCCTCTGGGTACTCTATTGAAACAGTTGCCCTGCAGTGCTACCATATCCTTTTGTTTCCTAAGCAAACGTAGCCTCCTTCCTGAAGCCTTCGATTGCTCTCAATAGTTTAAAGAGGCTCTTCTGTCGATGGAGGGAGGGCTTATAAAATGTTAGGGCTGTGGCCTGCGGTCTGTCAACTCGCCCGCTTTGACCAGTCTTTGAGCCGAAGCAGTGGAATGGCATCGGGCAATGGGGTACCCTTGTCCCCATTTGAAGCCCTTAGTGCCCCATCCTGCCCCTGTGGTTATGTACCTGCAGCAAGAGGAGGCCCACTCCAGGGGAACATGTCTGGCAAGAGTGTGACATGGGGAAGAGGGTAAAAATTTCCTGTGCAAGCAGCATGGGCTGTAAACTCTCCCATCAGAAAGATCCTGCTGCTCGTTCTTGGGCTGGGATTATATGGTATGATTCCACTACCTATCTATCACACACTGCAGTTAAAAATATTCCCTGGTCCAAATGAATCCCAGTCAAGATTAGAGTGGTGCTGGAAAAGCACAGCAGGTCAGGCAGTATCTGAGGAGCAGGAAAATCAATGTTTTGGGCAAAGGCCCTTCATCAGGAAATGGTGGGACTTTGCCTGATGAAGGGCTTTTGCCCAATACGTCGATTTTCCTGCTCCTCTGATGCTGCCTGATCTACTGGGCTTTTCCAGCACCATTCTAATCTTGACTGTAATCTCCAGCATCTGCACCTCCGCCCAAATGAATCCCACTGTAGTGTACGTTTTGTCACATTTAGAGAGAGAGAGAGAAGCTTTTTATTTGTCATTTCCACCATATGCAACTGATACAGTAAAAACAAGACAGCATTCCTCCTGGACCAAGGGTGCTACGTGGACGACACAAACTACACAATTGTACATGGCATAAACTGCATTAGAAGTGCAAAACACACAAGTTACAGTATAATAGAAAAATGATGCATAATAGACATTTTTCTAGCAGCAATTTGAAGTCATGCAAAGAATTTCAGATGGAAACAGTCCAATCATACTGTGTTAAGGAGCCTGACTTGGGGAAGAAACTGTTGCACAGTCTGGCTGTGAGAGATAGAATACTCCGGTATCTTCTGCCAGATGGCAGGAGGGAGAAAAGTTTGAGTGAGGGGAGTGTGGGGTCTTCCACAATGCTGTTAGCCTTTCAGATGCAGCATGTGGTGTAAGCATCCGTAATGGAGGGAAGAGAGACCCTGGTGATCCTCTCAGCTGTCCTCACTATCTGTTGTAGGGTCTCACAATCCGAGACAGTGCAATTCTCGAACCATGCAGTGATGTTACAACTCTCAATGAACCCTCTGTATAATGTGATGAGGATGGGGGGGTGGGGTGGAGGTGGAGATGGAGATGGAGATAGGCTTTCCTCAACCTGAACAGCAAGTAGAGACACTACTGGGCTTTCCTGGCTATGGAGCTGGTGTTGTGGGTCTAGGTGAGATTCTCCGCCAGGTGTACGCCAAGAAATTTGATGCTCTTC
This sequence comes from Chiloscyllium plagiosum, assembly GCF_004010195.1. Lineage (NCBI taxonomy): Eukaryota > Metazoa > Chordata > Chondrichthyes > Orectolobiformes > Hemiscylliidae > Chiloscyllium > Chiloscyllium plagiosum. Next base: position 18,349,226 of record NC_057728.1, read on the forward strand.
ATCATCTCCACAGGGGAGCCATCAATGTTCAGCGGAGAGTGGTCGCTCTGTGCCCTCCTGAAGTCAGCAACCATCTCTTTTTGCTTTGTCCACGTTCAGAGGCAGGTTGTTGGCTCTGCACCAGTCCGTTAGCCCCTGCACCTCCTCTCTGTATGATGACTTGTGTTTCCTGATGATGAGACCCACTATAGTCATATCATCAGTGAACTTGATGATGTGATTCGACCTGTGCATTGCTGCCCGGGGGGGGGGGGGGGGTGCTCAGTGCCGTGGTGTTCATGCTGTTGCCAATCCGGACTGACTGAGGTCTCCTAGTCAGGGAGTCCAAGATCCAGTTACTTAGGTATTTAGACTCAGCAGACTTAGCTTTCCAATCAGGTGCTGAGGAACGGTAGTGTTAAATACAGAACTGAAGTCTATGAACTGAAGTCTGACGTAGGTGTCCTCCACCTCCAGGTAGGTGAGGGCCAGATGGAGGGTGTGGAAATGGCACCATCTGTTGAGCAGTTGGGTTGATACATGAACTGCAGGGTGTCCAGTGAGGGGGCAGCAGGGTTTTAATATGCCTCATCATGGGCCTCTGGAAGCACTTCATGGTGATGGGTGTACGTACAGCAGGGAGTAGTCATTGAGACAGGATGCTGAAGGCTTCTTTGGGACGGGGATGATGGTAGCGGCCTTGAAGCACATTGGAACCATGGTACAGCTCAGGGAGATGTTGAAGATGTCCGTGAGAACGTCTGTCAGAGCATCCTCTAAGCAGTTTGTCAGGGATGTTTTCTGGTCCAGCTGCCTTCTGTGGTTGACTCTGCATAGAGGTTTTCCTCATTGTTGGCCATGGTAGGACACAATACCTGGTCATTGGGAGGGGGTGGGGGGGCAGGTTTCCTCGTTGCCACATCATTCCATGCTTCAAACCGTGCAGAGAAGTTGTTCGACTCATTCGGGAGGGAGGCATCACCAGCACAAGCAGGCGATGCTGTCCTGTGGTTGGTGATGGTCTGGATGCCCTTCCACATGCTCCGCGTAAACGCTGCTGTCCTGAAAGTGGCTGTGTATTCTCTGTGCGTGTGCACGCTTTGCCTCTTTGATGGCCCGGGTGAGGTTGGCCCTTATGTCTCTGATGCAGGCCCTGTTGTGTTTCTTGTCTCAGCATTTTGCTTCATAGCATGGGATTTGCGTCTTGAATCAGTAGTTGTCTCCCTCACAATGTCAGCTGGTACTGATGTGAAAAATTCATTATCATGCTCCTTAACATTGATAACCTCTGTGTTTTCCTTCATGTTTTCTGTCTTTAACTGTGTGTTGATTTTTCATGGTCACACCATGGTAGGAATAATGCACACAACTGGGGAAAAGAAAGTACTTGAGTCTGTTCTGAGCTCACTTTGTTTGGACAGTTGCTACGCAACTGAAGCCCCGTTATAGTGTACAGTGAGTAGAATTGAGGTCTGTGTATAATGTGTTACCTGTGGTTCTGTACCCTCTTCAGTACATGCTGATTTAATGAACTATTTTATATAACATTCCCACAGTTTCAGGACTTGGAGAAATTCATTACAAAAATTCATGAAATAAACAAAATCCTGCCACAGATAATTATCTCTCTGTACCCTCTCCCAGCACCCTACAGTGATGTCTCAAAATAGCTTCTTTTGGAAATCCTTGATGTATATCAGAACTTGCCCACTAGTGACAGCCATTAGTTTTATGAACAGAACCCTGTATACATCAATGCTATCATCTACGTATTGTTAATACTTATATAATTGTGTGGAAAACGTGACGATCCAACTGTATCTTGTACTCTAGGAACTTTCGGTTCCTCTGATATGGAGCAACATTGTGTCACAATCCTGTTAGGGTCTCTTAATGTTTGTAAAAGAAGTCTGAATACACAGCAATTACCTGACAGATCTACACTACAGATCAGTAGTGTACGGGGCGGCACGGTGGCATGGGGCGGCATGGTGGCACAGTGGTTAGCACTGCTGCCTCACAGCGCCAGAGACCTGGGTTCAATTCCCGCCTCAGGCGACTGACTGTGCAACGTTTGCACGTTCTCCCCGTGTCTGCGTGGGTTTCCTCCGGGTGCTCCGGTTTCCTCCCACAGTCCAAAGATATGCAGGGTCAGGTGAATTGGCCATACTAAATTTCCCGTAGTGTTAGGTAAGGTGTAAATGTAGGGGTATGGGTGGGTTTCGCTTCGGCGGGTCAGTGTGGACTTGTTGGGCCGAAGGGCCTGTTTCCACACTGTAATCTAATCTAAAATCTAATCTAATCTAAAATTTCATGTTTTGAACACACCAAACATTACCATTTATATGATGAGAACTGAAACAAAACAAACCATTAACTTCACATGATAGTTTTATGAAATTATGTCATAAAGCCAGTTTTATTCTTTCCCCAAGAGTTCCCTTAACTTGTGAAATTTTAAAGACCTTTTGGGCTGGTCCCAGAAATTAAAAAAAGGCAACAGCACCTCTGGAATTTCCTGAGGTACAAATTATACAGCAATTCACTTTTGGCTTAGTGATTCTCCAATATCTTATAAAGACCTCATGACTTGATCTCTTCAGCTCCATGCGCAGGCTGTAGACAGTTTTGTCCATTCCCCCCTGATGGTTCCTTTACTGAGTTGCAGGCTGGAGCAAATCTTCCAACTGCTCTTCCCTTACAAAGCCCAGGCAAAACTATTTGCTTATGTCAGCAAACACACTAATTCATTAAGCAAAACCCAGATATACTCTCTCCTTGAAGTGGCATGCTTTCAGATGATTCAAACAAAAATGCCAACAAATTATTTTACCTCCAGCACAACTGGTTGATTCTGCAACCAATGTGAATAATTTCTGTTGCTCATAGATTTTTTACAACTCGTCCAGACTCCCTGGTTCCTTCACAAACTTCAGAAAATTAATTATTCATCGATTGTGTTTCATTTACTTCGAAGTTAGTTTCACCAGTTTCCCATTTGTATAGTTAAAACTTTATAATAGCGTTTTGTTTTTAATTTTTAAAACTTATGAATGATGAACTAAATATTCACAACATGGAGTGGTGAGTGCGTGGAATGTACTGCCAGTGATGGTAGTAGAAGTCAGGTACATTAGGGACATTTAAGCGACTCTTGCACAGCGACATGGAAGGGTTATTTAGGTTAGTCTGATCTTACAGTAGGTTTAAAGGCCGGCACAACATCAAGGGCTGAAGAGCCTGTACTGTACTGTTCTGTGTTCTAACATGTGCATGATCTGACATGCAATTCCAGACATATGCAGGTACTAGAATTTAGAGCTAGCTCTAATCAGTTGAAATGTAACAAGCATGTTATCTTTACATCATGACTAGATAATAAACCTTCCAGTGTTGGTACAGGTTTTGCTCCTTTCAGTTATCTCACAAAAAGAACTAATGGTTTTCTCTGAGTAATCTGCAAGGTTAAAGTGGTGAGGAGTAATGTTTCTGGTGCAGTGTGAAATATAAGCTGAATCTGCTATTGTAGAGATAAATGCATGAAAAATGGGTATTACAATAAGGCGCAATAGGTTGCTTAGTTTTTGTGCAAGGGCTGAGGGATATCTTGTAGGTTCAGCCTTACAGTTAGTGTTCCGCAGAGACACCACTAATGAGCTGTCACCTTGGCTGATATCAACAACTTGTAATGAATGAACCCAGATCAAAGCTGTTGGAGTTGCAGTAAGTTAGTACTTTTGCATCACCAAACAAATTTGTAACAATTGCCATTCAATCCGTAATTTGTCCTCGGCTTCAAAAGTAGCTGATAATTGCAAAAGCAGTTTTTTTTTTGGCCTGTATTGGTTTCATTATATTTCAACAGATTGACAATGTAGACTTTCCTATGTCCTGGTGTGTCTACTCTAAGCGTGCAAATCAAAAAGGACCCTTTTACATTTCTGCCCTGTGCTATACTTTGTACTAGTGGCTTGTTCAGCTGTGAAGGTTGCTAGAGTGGGTGAAAGGTAACAAATTTGTTGGGAATGCCATTTTGAGAAGTGGATATTTATGCATGGACCTTAATGCTGATATCGCCTCAAACTGCTGGTAAACAATCTACAGGTCAAACATGAAGAGGTCAACTTACTTCGAGGAGCACTGAAACTCTCTAACTGTTGAGTACTGAAGGGCTGACAGGGGCTGTATACCAGCCACCATTGTCAGGACTGACTGTGCCTAATTGTATCCCAATGTGAAGCCTTTCCTTCAGGAGATGTAGGAAATAAATGGGGGTATTACAATCAATTACAGCTACAGTCGGAATTTTCACAATGCTCTTGTGTGCTGTATACAGAATCTCTGAAAGTGATGTTCATTTTTATTCCAAGAAAAACTAAAGTCTCTTCTCAAGTGAGAGAAGAGGAGACTGCAATATTTGAATTCTGCGTCCCTGAGTTCAGAAGTAGAAAAAATGAACTTTTTTGATCACTGCTAGGTAATCCCTGTCCAAATTGTACATGCTAATTTAGTAAATCTGGATATGATGCCCAGAAGTTTATTGTGCGAGTCACAACTGATCAGCTAAAGGACAGCTCACTGGATGACGTAGCACAAAAGATTCTGCTGTCGACAAGGAGAGAGAGAGTGAAGGAGCATACAAAGACCAGAGCTCGACGGCCAGGGAAAAGACACTCTTTATATACTTGGCTGAAAATCAGACAATTATGGAGATAGAGGGTACATTCTGCAACATATTTTGAACAGAATGCTCCCGCTAATAAAATGCTAAACCCACTGTCTTCATGCAAGGGTCCACTTTCTGTGCTGTAACCCCCCTCCAGATTTCCTTAAATAAATGCCAGCACCATAGCTCCTCAAAAACTGCTCAACTGGTAAAGTGAGAGCCCCAGGGCTCTATAGTCTGTGGCACTGGCTGTGAAGATCCTTTTAATTCATAGAATTCATAAAATCCCTACAGTGTGGAAACAGGCCATTTAGCCCAACGCGTCCACATTGACCATTCGAAGAGCCTCCTACCCAGACCCACCCCCCCCCTATTACTTTGCATTTCCCCTGACTGGCACTATGAGGCAGCGTTGCTAACCACTGAGGCTCCGTGCTTCATTTTAAATATTTTAAAGCTGCAGACGTTTGGCTGATAGTTTTCACTTGTTTTTAAACTATAAAATAACTTTATGTCAAATGGGTCATAATGAGATTGGTTAATGCGGATCAGTCAGCAGGAAATCTGTGCTATTAAAGCGATTAAACTGTTCTCATTAAAAGAAAACTGCCAAAATTGCTCTGCTTCATCACTCTATATACAGAACTATTCTTTCTGATGGTGCAAGCAGAGGTATCTATATATGTGCTGATGAGAATGAAATGATCATTGCATTTGCATAACAATTGGATACAGTTAGGAAGAATGCCTGGGGGCCGAGGGTAAAAGCTGTGTTGTACACTCAAAGGCAAAGTCCAAGATAATCTTTTATTGTGAGAGACAATGTGGGGTGGGAATCTTTTGATCTGTTGGTAATTTAGTAAGATAATATAAAAATGGCATTAACTGTCACTTATGAAGTTTCAAGATTGACCTACTTCCTACTTTTACCACTGTTAAAGGTTATGGAGCTAACTACGCAGTGAATAGAGCAAAGAGCTTTCTCTGTGAGACTGACAAGCTTGGGAAGACTTTTATCAGTGAAACTAAATAAGTTCAGCCATGGCCACTGAGAGAGTGCTTCTGCTGCTTGGCAGCTGATGGCCAGTGTGTAGTAAGGTACTTCACACACGTATCATGTCACCACCAGCTTCCTTCTCCTCAGCCAGGTGCACCTTCACTTGGCTAGAATGAGGCAGAACCTCAACACAGGGCCTACAGACAAAGGATCACCTTTAAGGCTGTATCTGAGCACCAGTACATCAGCATCTCAGACTGTCACACCAGGTTACTGTAGATAATCTGCAGCCTCCTGGTACAGGACCAACTCCCTCGTGGTACAAGTGGGCACATATTGTTAGCAGCTGACAATGTACATGTCACTGCTGTTTTTGTTTATGCAGTTGACTTGAGCTTTAACTGATGCGTTCACTTTTAAAACAATTCTTTCTAGGTGTTGAAAGCAGTCTACGAGTAACTCGATGCAAACAAATAATACAAAAACTTCCAGAACACAACTACATTGTGGCAAAATACCTGATATGCTTTCTTAACATGGTGAGTATTGAAAAAGAAACTGTGCACTGCTCTATGTGTCATTTGTAAAGATTGATATTTGGTTGGTTGTTATATGTATGTGGTTCCATAAGTACAGTGATATGCAGTGGAGTAGAGCAGCTTAAATCAGATTTGTAAAGAAGCATTTGCACAAACCTGGTGAGCTAACACAATGTTGAAAGGGTGTTCTCCAACAGCCAAAGGGAAGTGGGCACTGTACCACTTTGTGCTGCACCTTGATCATTCTCCCTCCCTCACCCCCCTCAGGCTTTCTCAGTGTTTATTTTTGTTAGACCACTGTTCCTTTGCATTAGGCAATCTTTTCTTAAAACAAAACATATTCAAATTGCCAGGGCTTGCATATCAGCCTGGATGGTAGATGGCTGTGGCCCATTCAAACTGCGATGGAATTGGGTCTGGTCCCTTTCTCTGAAGGCCAGATGTACGATTTTCAGCAGAGGTCACCAGATGGCAATCTGACTAACTCCACCCCTCTCTCACACAGAAATATTACGTCAGGGAATTCAGCACAAGTTGGGGTTGACATCTGCAGCCTTCAGTATCTGTAGGCCTTTGGTGGATGCGTAACCCTTGCACAGTTGTGCAGTGTGGAGGTGCTGTTTGAGGCATTGCTGGTCTGTGAGATGGAGGAGCTAACATGGTATACACCTATCATTAGACAAATCACTGAAATGCCCAAGATTAATGGCTATTTATGTTCATGGAAAGGCAGTTCTGAAACAGAATTCTAGTTCTTTGGCCTATTGATTTGAAGCAGAGATTCTGATGGTGATACTAATACTTTAAACTGGGAAAACAGTTGAAATTGTTACTGAATTTTGTACTGTTCTGAATTAATTGCCTGCAGCCCCTCAAGCTGAAACTGCTAGTTGCTTTAGTCTTTCAAATCCCAATACAGTATTTGGCTTCCTGGGTGCACATAAAGGCCCATTACTTAATTCACTCATGATGGTTACATTTCCAAAGACAGCCACGATGTGGAGGAGCTGCTGTTGGACTGGGGTGGACAAGGTCAGAAATCACACGACACTAGGTTATAGTCCAACAGGTTTATTTGAAAGCACAAGCTTTGGAACACTCCTCCTTCAACAGGTGAAGATTTCACCTGATGAAGAGGCAGCACTCCGAAAGCTTATGATTTCAGATAAATCTGTTGGAAGATGATCAGTTGTCATGTGACCTCTGACCTGTTCAGATGGGGTGAGACATTTTTCTTTTTTCTGGGACTTGTTCATCTTTGGAATGCTGCTTCCGCCATCTTTTCATAAAGGAAGTCTTTGATTGTCTTCTGCTCCTTTGCTTGCTAACAATGTATTCCGTTCCATGTTAAAAATATTCTGTGCTAGGTGGAAACATAGGGTTGGAGGTTACAGTAGGATCAGCCATAACCTTCTCAAATGGCAGTGCAGCGTGAGGGGTGAAATGGCCTGTTCTTGCTCACTGATTTTATGTAAACTGCTTGTTTTAAAAATGCGGTCATCCTTCAACAATCCTTGGTTTTTAAACCAGCTCCTTTTGCATTTCAGTCTGCAATCAGACAGACAGAAAAATGAAAAGATACCATCTTTATACTCTTTGGTATAAATTCTTGAAGTAGTTGATTTTTGTTGGCCTGAGAAACACTTGAGCAACATGCAATGGCATTCCATTTTTCAAAGACCTGGCAGGCCCCATCAGTTCACACCATTCATTTTTGGAAAGTGTTTGTATATTTGGAAACATTTCTTTCACTATGGTTCAATGCTTAATGAGACAGTGAGGCAGACCTTGTTCCTCTGGTGTATAATGAGATTTTTGGCTGTTATCACTGTGCCAGTCTGGGCCATGACGTGTCAATATGAATTTTCAAAAGTCCATTTGTCCTGTGTACTGGTGTGTGTGTGTTTCCATGTCACAGGGCAGCATTTGTTGCCTATCTTAATTGCTCTTCAGAATGGGAGGTGAGCTGCCTTCTTCAATCGCTACAGTCCACATGGTATAGGTACACCCCCACAATAATCTTTGGAAGGAAGTTCCAGGTTTTTAATGCAGTAACAGTAAAGAAACAAAAATATAGTTCCAAGTCAGCATGGAGTGTGCCTTAGAGGGGAACTTGGAGGTAGTGGTGTTCCCATGTACCTGCTGCCCTTGATAGAGGTGTCGATTTCAAAAGTGTTGTCAAAGGAAGCTTGGCGAGCTGCTGCAGCATCTTTGATAGATGGTTGAAACTGCTGGTGCTGTGATGCCATCAGTGATGCAGGGAGTGAATGTTTAAGATGCTGGATGAGGCGCCAGTCAAACAGGCTACTTTATCCATGATGGTGTTGAGCTGCTTGAGTGCTACTGGAGTTGAACCAGATAAGTGGGGAGTATCCCATCACAATCCTGACTTGTGCCCTGTTAATTGTGCAAAGGCTATGGAAAGTCAGGAAGTTACCCATTTCAGAATTCCTAAGTCTCTGACCTGCTGTGTGGTTGTATATTTATAGGATTGGTCCAATTCTGGTCAATGGTAACACCCCAGATTATTGATGGGAAGGGATTCAGTGATGGGTTTTCCAGTGAACATCAAGGAGGCAAGATAAGATTCTCACTTGTTGGAGTTGGTCATTATCTGGCATTCATGTGATCCAAGTGTTTATGGCACCTTGTCTGCCTATGCCTGAATATGGTTCAGGTCTCTCTGCATATAGACATAGGCTGCTTCTGTATCTGAGGAGCTGCAGAATACTGCGGGACATTGTGCACCTAGGAGAAAGTGAGGACTGCAGATGCTGAGATCAGTAGAGTGTGGTGCTGGAACAACACAGCCGGACAGGCAGCATCTGAGGAGCAGGAGAATTGATATTTCAGAGATAAAGGTGGAGCGGATAGATGGGAAAAGTGAAGGACAGGTCAAGAGGGTGGTGCCAAGTTGGAGGCTTGGGACTGGGATAATGTGGGAGGAGGGGAAATGGGAAAACCGGTGAAATCCATATTAATCCTGTGTGGTTGCGGGGCCCCAAGGCAGAATATGAGGCATTCTTCCTCCATGCATCGGGTGGTTAGGGTTTAGTGATGGAGGAGGCCCAGGACCTGCATGTCCTTGGTGGAGTAGCAGGGGGAGTTGAAGTGTTCAGCCACAGGGCAGTGGGGTTGGTTGGTGCGGGTGTCCCAGAGATGTTCTCTGACACGATCCGCAAGTTGGTGTCCTGTCTCCCCAATGTAGAGGAGACCACATCGGGTGCAGTGGATACAATAGGTGACATTGGTGGAGGTACAGGTAAATTTGTGTCAGATGTGGATAGATTCTTTGGGGCCTTGGATGGAGGCGAGGGGGAAATTGTGGGCGCAGGTTTTGCACTTCTTGCGGTGGCAGGAAGTGGGGCGTGGGCTGGTGGAGGTGTGAATCTGACAAGGGTGTCACGGAGGGAATGGTCTCACCGAAATGCTGATAAGGGTGGGGAGGGAAATGTATCCCTAGTGGTGGGGTCTGTTTGTAGGTGGTGGAAGTGGCGGAGGATGATGCATTGTATCCAGAGGTTGATGGGGTGGTAGGTGAGGACCAGGAGGATTCTGTCCTTGTTGCATTGGGAGGGGTGGGGTTAAAGGTGTGGGAAGTGGAGGACATGCGCTGGAGGGCATTGTCAACCGTGTGGGAGGGAAAATTGCAGTTCGTATCTTGTGATGGAAGGAAGCAGCAGCTTGGTGATGGTTGGGCCTCGGAGATTACTCTGAGGAACTCCTGCAGAGATGTCCTGGGGCTGAGGTGATTGACCTCTGACAATGGCAGCCATCTTTCTTTGTATGAGGCATGACTCCAACCAATGGAGAACTTCTCTTTCCTTTGGAAAATTGCCATTTTGCATTAAGGTAAATTTGATGTCTGTAAGTAAGATGTGGGCGCTGTAAGACAGTCTTGAAAGTGAATAATGGGACTCTCAAAATCAAAAATGATAGCAATGAAGTATATGTCAAAATCTACCCTTGTTTATTCCCTAACCTATTGTCTTTTCAAAAGCACCAATAATGCCAGATTATCCCAGATTACATTGAATCTCCACCCACTCCATATTGAGCTGCTCTGAGGATACCATCTTTGCCCCATACTCCTGCCAGAACAATAATTAGACTAGAACCATAACAACTCTTAACTAAATCTGTAGATAAATTTTGCATTGATATATTGCAAAAATCTAATAAAGTCCATTGTGTCTTATAGGTATCGCAGGAAAGTATCTTCAATAAAATGAACCCATCAAACCTGGCATGTGTCTTTGGAGTGAACCTGATCTGGCCCACGAATGGACCTGCAACGTTGCATGCTCTAACTCCAATAAACATGTTTACTGAGCTACTGATTGAGTACTACAACCAGGTCTTCACCTCTAGGATTTTGCCTAATGAGGTGCTGCCATAAACACTATTACAAACACTGCACCTCACCTCAAAGTCAACTGATCTTAATGGGTACCCATGTTATTGATAGAACAGGCAACAGCAGTTATCTGTTCTGTATTCTGTTACATAAACCACAGAGCCTGATCGAATGGTTCTCACATTTTGATGCTTGAATTTTGTTTGTCTCTTGCTTCTTCACCGTCTTTATATCAGTAAGTGATAAAATGTTGTTCCAACTGGCTAGTTAAAAGTCATTCAAATCCTCTTCAAATTATCTGTATAAAACATGAAAACTAAAGCAAAAAAATCAGCGTTTTTGTTTATTATGCAGTAAAACCGTTTAGAAATGTAGTAGACTTTTGATATGCCTGTTACTTTGTCCTTTTGTTGATCTAGTTTTGCCTTTACAGTAGGGGAGGTGCAGATTTGTCCTTTGCCTGCTGAACTATGGGTGTGTAATGCAAGGATTAAACAAGAAAATGATGATATTTCTTAGTATTCAACATTTGCGAAAAATCTGCAATTTCTCATGTGTTGTCCAGATAGAATCTTAGTGTGACTCGCGCATTTGTGCCATAAAGTAGTATTAATCTTCTGTTGCACATAGTTGTTAAGGGCTGTGAAATGAATGTTTTCCTTTCCAATCATGTAAAAGCGAAGTATCTAACAAGAGTAAATAAGGCCAAATGTATTTAATGTCACTCGCGTTTGAGGGCAGATTGTGGGAAAACTGGCTTCCCAAGGTCAGGAAATGGTCATACTATATCGTGCCTGCAACAAGTGTACGGAAACTGGTGATGGATCTGTCAAAGAAAAGCAGAAAGCTTCAACACAAAACATTTCTTCCCCTGTCCTAGTTTTACCTTACGTTCTGCTTGGGAATCCTCATTCTGAGTTCTCAGTGAACATTAATGCTGAAATATGAAGACTTTAAAATTTAAGATCTTGAAACATTAGCAGCCGAGGTGAGAACATTAAGGTTTCTTTCACATCAGACTGTTCCAGGTGTCAGTGTAAAGACTCTTAACTCTGCACACTGGGTTTGCTCCAGTCTGAGGTGCTGGCTGAAAGGAGACTAGCCCACTTGTGCCACAAATTGACAATGTGTATTTAACAGGGAAGGAAGTTTTTTTTTATTATCCACTATGTATTTATATTTTTGTTAATTTAATAAAATGTGACATTGACTCCATTGTCTGGTTTTGTAACTATTATTTTTATACAAGAAAAAAAATGTATCTTTCTGTTCTGATTGTGATTCTGCCCAGGGTTTGTGGTGGTTATTGTTGCTGTGGTGATCATGGCTGCTGGTTTAATAACAGTGGGGATGAAATCTGTTTGACAGCATTCTTTTTAGCACGTAGCTGTCTCACACTTCAATGAAAGTGTAGTTCATTAAATCAACACAAATAAACCAATTACAAAGTTTTCAAATGAAAGAATGAGAAATTTTGTTACTTGCTAACTTCAAGTCATAAAATTCAACATTGAACACATGAATAAACATAGGTACAAATTTTAAAATGCACCTAGTACAGCGAGGAAGAGTAAAGACGCTGCAGTTTTCGAAGTCCCTGGCATCGTTAAGGTTAAGTTTTTTAACTTGTGACCGTGATTGTTTAATTGATGAGTTGTATTCTCAGTGGTGGCAAAATATGCAGATATGAATTGTCAGTTACAGAGTCATAGAGATGTGCAGCATGGAAACACACCTTTCGGTTCAACTCGTCCATGCCAACCAGATCACTTAACCCAATCTAGAACAAAGAACAAAGAAAATTTACAGCCCAGGAACAGTCCCTTCGGCCCTTCAAACCTGAGCCGATCCAAATGTACTGTCTAAACCTGTTGGTCAATTCCTAACCATTTGTATCCCTCTGTTCCCCACCTACTCATGCATCTGTCCAGGCGCATCTTAAATTATTCGACCGTGCCTGCCTCTACCACCTCTGCTGGCAACGCCTTCCAGACGCCCACCACCCTGTGTGTGAAGTAATTGCTGTGTGTATCCCCCTTAAACTTTCCATCTCTCACCTTGAAAGCATGACCTCTCATTATTGAATCCTTCACCCTGGGAAAAAGCTTGTCTCTATCCACCCTGTCTATACCCTTCGTAATTTTGTAAACTTCAATCAGGTCCCCCCTCAATCTCCTTTTTTCTAGCGAAAATAAACCTAATCTACTCAACCTCTCTTCATAGCTAGCACCTTCCATACCAGGTAACATCCTCGTAAACCTTCTGCACCCTCTCCAAACCGTCCACATCCTTTTGGTAATGTGGTACCCAGAACTGTACACAGTATTCTAAATGCAGCCGAACCAATGTCTTGTACAATTTTAACATGACTTGCCAGCTCTTATACTCAATACCCCGTCCAATGAAGGCTAGAATACTATATGCCTTCTTGACCACTCTATCCACCTGTGCAGCAACCTTCAGGGTACAATGGACCTGCACTCCCAGATCTCTCTGCCAATCAACTTTTCCCAAGGCTCTTCCATTCACTGTATAATTCGCTCTAGAATTAGACTTGCCTAAATGCATCACCTCACATTTGTCTGGATTGAAAGCCATCTTCCACTTTACTGCCCAACTATCCAGTCCACCTATATCCTCCTGTATTCTCTGACAGTCCCTTATGCTTTCTGCTACTCCACCAATCTTTGTATGATCAGCAAGTTTGTAGATGACACAAACAGTGCCCTCTTCCAGATCATTTATGTATACTACAAACAACAGTGGCCCCAATACTGACCCCTGTGGAACACTACTGGTCACCTTTCACAAATTTCGAGAAACTCCCTTCAACTACTACTCTCTGTCTCCTGTTGCTCAACCAATTCTTTATCCACAGAGCTAGAACACCCTGCACACTATGTGACTTCACTTTCTCCATTAGTCTACAATGAGGAACCTTATCAAATGCCTTACTAAAGTCCATGTATATGACATCAACAGCCCTTCTTTCATCTAACAACTTGGTCACTTCCTCGAAGAATTCTATTAAGTTGGTAAGGCATGATCTTCCCCGCACAAAACCATGTTGCCTATCACTGATAAGCTCATTCTTTTCTAAATATAAATAGATCCTATCTCTCAGTACCCGCTCCAGCAACGTCCCCACCACCAACATCAGGCTCACTGGTCGGTAGTTACCTGGAATATCCCTACTACCCTTCTTGTACAGGGGGACAACATGGTAAAAACAATGACTGCAGATGCTGGAAACCAGATTCTGGATCAGTGGTGCTGGAAGAGCACAGCAATTCAGGCAGCATCCGAAGACAGGCAAAATCGACGTTTCGGGCAAAAGCCCTTCATCAGGAATAAAGGCAGAGAGCCTGAAGCGTGGAGAGATAAGCTAGAGGAGGGGGGGGGTGGGGAGAGAGTGGCATAGAGTACAATAGGTCAGTGGGGAAGGAGATGAAGGTGATAGGTCAGGGAGGAGAGGGTGGAGTGGATAGGTGGAAAAGGAGCTGGGCAGGTCGGACAAGTCCGGACAGGTCAGGGGAGCGAGTTTCTGGAGGTTAGAAGCTAGGATGAGGTGGGGGAACGGGAAATGAGGAAACTGTT
>NC_057728.1:18364061-18388553 GCF_004010195.1 Chiloscyllium plagiosum
ATTCTCTCAGGTTCGGCACACAGCCTTCCTTCATTATCTTTTAGTGGACCAATCCTTTCTCTAGTTACCCGCTTGCTTCTTACATAAGAATAAAATGCTTTGGGATTTTCCTTAATTCTGCTTGCTAAAGCTATTTCATGACCCCTTTTAGCCCACTTGATTCCTTGTTTAAGACTTGTCCTACTCTTCCGATATTCCTTCTGGGCCCGTTCTGTTCTCAGCTGCCTAGACCTTATGTTCGCTTCCCTTTTCCTCTTGGCTAGTCGTACAATTTCTCCTGTCATCCACAGTTCATGAATCTTGCCCTTCCTATCCTTTGCCTTCAACGGAACATGCCTTTCCTACACTGCCGTTGACCTATCTTTGAAAGCCTCCCACATCTCAAATGTGGACTTCCCTTCAAATAACTGTGTCCAATCCACATTTCCCAGCTCCTGTCTAATTTTGATATAATCGGCCTTGGCCCAGTTTAGTACTCTTCCCTGAGGACCACTCTCTTCTTTATCTGAGTATTCTAAAACTTAGAGTTGTGGTCACTGTTCCCAAAGAAATCCCCCACCTCAACTTCTACCACCTGTTCTGGCTCATTCCCCAGTACCAGGTCCAATATGGCCCCTTCCCTCATCGGTCTAGTCCCATTTGCCAGCACTTGGCCCATATCTCTCTAGACCCTTCCTATTCATATACCCATCCAGATGCCTTTTAAATGCTGTAATTGTACCAGCCTCCACCACTTCTTCTGGCAGCTCATTCCATACATGCACTATCCTCTGTATGAAAAAGATGTCTCTTAGGTCCCACTCTCAGGTTTAAACCTATGCCCTCTAGTTCTCTACTCCCCCACCCCAGGGAAAATACCTTGTCTATTTACCCTATCCAGACCCCTCATGATTTTATAAACCTTTATGAGATCACCCCTCAGCCTCCAATGCTCCAGGGAAAACAGCCCCAACCTATTCAGCCCATTATAGCTCAAATCCTCCTATCCTAGCAACATCCTTGTGAATGTTTCCTGAACTGTTTCAAGTTTCACAACATCCTTCCAATAGGAAGGAGACCAGAATTGCATGCAATATTCCAAAAGTGGCCTAACCAATGTCCTGTACAGTTGCAACGTGACCTCCCAACTCCTGTACTCAATACTCTGACCAAAAAAAGCAAGCATACCAAACATCTCCTTCACTATCCTATCTACCAGTGACTACTTTCAAGAAACTATTGTGACAAAACTGATCTTTTATCGAATTTATGCAATCCTTGGCTTTTTTCAGCAAAGTCATAAATGTCACATGTCCGAAAAGCCTGGAGGCTAAAGGGTTTTAAGGTCAATTGATCAATAGCTAACAGATACTGCCTCAGGCAGAAGGCTTTCCAGTTTTAAATAAAACACTTGTACAATGACAGGGGAGTGGCCAGTTCTCTCAGCTCAGCTTTTCTCTAGTTTGGTTTGAGTAGGTAGTGTAAAGAAAGGCAGCTGGACAAACAGAAGCAGGTCCATGCTGGTACTCTCTCTCTCTCTCTGACTTCTATCCTGTTAGAGCTTGTGTTTGATTTTACCTTTTTATGCCAAGGGGTGTTTATGGGGATTGTTGCAAGTATTTGGAACAGCATCATTAAGTTGGGATAGTCTGTTAGGTTTTCAGATTGGATAAGTTATTCTGTTTTTTTTTTGTTAGTGTTTCATTCAGTAATCTTGTAAATAAATTCTGTTTTGTTTTCAACTAAGTGGTTTGACCAGCTGATTCTCTCCTTGAATATCCACTGTACACCTGCTTAAAACAACGAGCAAAGTTAGGGACTGGGTTACCTTCTTGAAATGTTTTGAGGGAGTCTGGCCTATGAACCTGCACTCCACTTTGTTCAGCAACATTCCCCAGGACCTTACCATTAAGATTAGATTAGATGACATTACAGTGTGGAAACAGGCCCTTCAGCCCAACAAGTCCACACCGACCCGCTGAAGCGCAACCCACCCATATCCCTACATTAACCCCTTATCTAACACTACGGGCAATTAACATGGCCAATTCACCTGACCTGCACATCTTTGGACTGTGGGAGGAAACCAGAGCACCCGGAGGAAACCCACGCAGACAACGTGCAAACTCCACACAGTCAGTCGCCTGAGGTGGGAATTGAACCCGGGTCTCTGGCGCTGTGAGGCAGCAGTGCTAACCACTGAGCCACTGTGCCGCCCAGTGTATAAGTCCTGCCCTGATTTGCCTTTCCAAAATGGAACACCTCACATTTATCTAACTTAAAGTCCATCTGACACTCCTCAGCCCATTGGCCCATCTGGTCCAGATCCTGTTGTACTCTGAAATAACCTTCTTCGCTGTCCACGACACCTCCAATTTTGGTGTCATCTGCAAACTTACTCACCATATCTCCTATGTTCATATCCAAAGCATTTATATACATGACAAAAAGTAGTGGGCCCAGCACCGATCCTTGTGGCACTCCACTGGTCACAGGCCTCCAGTCTGAAAAACAACCCTCCACCACCACCCTCTGTCTTCTACCTTTGAGCCAGTTCTGTATCGAAATGGATAGTTCTCCCTGTGTTCCATGAGATCTAACCTTGCTAACCAGTATACCATGAGGAAGCTTGTCAAACATCTTTCTGAAGTCCATTTGATCATGTCTACTGCTCTGCCCTCATCAATCATCTTTGTTACTTCTTCAAAAAACTCAAATCAAGTTTGTGAGACATGATTTCCCACACATCAAGCCATGTTGACTATCCCTAATCAGCCCTTTCCAAACACATGTACATCCTGTCCCTCAGGATTCCCTCCAACAACTTGCCCACCACCAACGTCAGGCTCACCAGAGTATATTCCCTGGCTTTTCCTTACCATCTTTCTTAAATAATGGCACCACGTTAGCCAACCTCCAGTCTTCCAGCACCTCACCTGTGACTAATGATGATACAAATATCTCTGCAGAGGGCCCAGCAGTCGCTTCTATAGCTTTTGATGCAAAAGAACAAGATTAGGAGAGAAGCAAAAAAAAAATTGGTAAAATAAGCTGCGAGATTAAATAATGGAATATGTAATAAAACAGTAAAGATTCTTACAGGCATATCAATATTAAAACAACAGTTGTGATGGGGATAGGAATATTAGTAGAGACTGCATAATATACCACATTGAGAAATGGCAGAAATAGTAAATAATTATTACACATTTTAGTAGTTACCAAGGCGATCAATCAGGTAGACATATTGAATAATGATATGAATAATGTGGTAACGCATTTAAGATAAGCAGGATGTTTTAAAACAAATAAAATAAATTCAAGTACGACAAAGTCCCTACTCTGGATAGATGGCATCCATAAAGTTTCAAAGGATTTAAAAGAAGAGATAATAGAAACATTGACTCCTATTCAATCATTTGTTAGAAAAATGTGTAGTGCCAGTGAACTTGTAGATAGTAATGTAATTCCTACATTTAAAATATCCCTAGGAAATTATTGATCAGTCAGATTCACTATCAGTGGTAGGAAAGATAACTGAATCATTAGTAAAGGAGTAAACAGAAAGTCAACACAGATTTCAGAGGGAAATTTTGCTTGACTAAATGTTTAGTGTTTTGAGGAGGTAATGAAGAATGTAAAGAATGCTGACAATTAATACAAATGATTTGGATTTTAAAGAGACTTTTGATAAAATTCCCTGTAATAAATCTGTATAAGGCCGCAGAATGTGAAGTTGGGCCAAATGACAATGGATTGTGTTGGACTTTGGCTCAATCTACCAGCTTACTTTCCTCTATGTGTACCCCGAGTCCTGCGTGTTCTTTCAATGAAGCAATAGGAGAAGGTATTCGGTCTCAAACTCTTAGTTTATTTTAGCAGTAAGTGGATAAAACATACAGAGCTCTGGGTCTAGGTCTTCCCAGTCTTTTATACAGAACGTCATGCAATCACTGAGGTGGGATTGTCTTCTGATTGGCTGTTGATCTGACTCCATTCTCCGCCTTCTCGTGTTCCCGGATGTCTGACCCCATGTGACCTCCTTCTGCCCGCAAAACAGTCTCCACGTGACCTCCTCTTGTGCGCGAAATAGTCTCCACACATCCCGTATCTGTACGCACAGGGCAGTAAAACCCTTGCTGTTTATCTCGTTCCCCCGACCGCAACCGTGGCCGCTCCCACCAAGCCATATACCTACAACTGTTAATTGGCTTCGAGGCAGAAAACAGAGTGCTGTAGCCATTGCTGGTCACAATTTATATTAAGGATTTGAATTTTAAAAATACAACACTCCTTAAAAGTAGTCATTGCATGTATGCATGATAGTTCATGTTCAGGACTACATGTGCTGTGTGTATACAATATTGTCACTTTTCCTAGCAGTGTGGCTATTTTGGATTTGCAAGAAATCCGTTTGCTTGCAGTACAGTCTACTTCATAATTTATAATGAGTTCTACCCACAGTGAATCAATCTGTTACAACAACAAGGGTGACATCAAATTTTGGGTGAGGGAGAACATAGTCAATACTAAGGAGGTCTCCAATCTATGGGGAGAAAGTGAGGTCTGCAGATGCTGGAGATCAAAGTTGAAACTTTATTGCTGGAACAGCACAGCAGGTCAGGCAGCATCCAGGGAACAGGAGAGAGAGAGGCAGAGAGCTTCTTTAAGGAAGGCATCCTTGTAAGAGGATTCGCAGTAGGTTGAAATCTATGGGACATTACTTGTGGATTCTGGATGTTTATTAGTTCGCAATTGAACTTCACAGATAAATGGGAGGCATATATTTTCTTTGGATAAAGCAGGAGATTAATTATTACTTGGAAGGTGTGAAGCTAAGTAAGATAGAGGAATGAAGAGATCTGGGAATGTCAATAGATCAATCATTGAAAGTTGTGTCATAGGTTCTCAAGGCAATAAACAAAGCAAATCAAGTCGAGAGTTTTATTTCTAGAGCAATGTGCTTAACAAAAATGCGGAATTTCGGATAAACCAGTATTGAACCTCAGTTAGAGCACAATTATTGTTGCTTTGTTTAGAAAAGCAGACAGAAGCACTTGAGAAGATAAAAGATTTACAAAGATGAGACTGGAAAGTTTGGGTCTGTTGCAAACGTCACTTCTTGGTGAGATCAAGGGCATGTAGCACAGTGAGGACCTGACAGAGGGAAAGCAGCAGCTGCTTTGAAAAATGGCACCGCTTATAGTCTGCAAACTGAAGGAAAAGGAATCCAGCATTGGGAGGCCTGAATCATCAGAGGGGTGGAGGGGAGTAGGTGCAGCTGCAGCCTTGTCTCCCAGCTCCAGGAAGGACACCTCTCTCCCTGGGCAAATTGACTGGAGTAGCTGGAAAAGGTGGAATGATTACAGTCCTCAAACACTTCCTGTGGCCTGAACTAGCAGCTGACAGCACAGGCTGCATGGAAATACTTCCCAGGACAAGGCTGACAGGCTGCCTTCCTTTTCACTTAAAAAGGCTGAGGGCTGAACTAATAGAAGTCTTTAAATTTATGAAATTCTGATGAACACAACAAGAAGTATGTTGTGGAGTGGGTCACAACCTAGATGCCATTGGGCCACTTCAAACTGATGCTGGAAGCCTAGTGATGGGAGATAAGGAAATAGCTGGAGAACTTAATAAGTACTTTGCGTCAGTCTTCACAGTGGAAGACATGAGTAATATCCCAACAATTAAAGGGAGTCAGGGGGCTGAGTTGAGTATGGTTGCCATTACAAAAGAGAAAGTGCTAGAAAAGCTAAAAGGTCTTAAAATTGATAAATCTCCTGGCCCTGACGGGCTACATCCTAGAGTTCTGAGGGAGGTGGCTAAGGAAATAGCGGAGGCATTGGTTGAGATCTTTCAAAAGTCACTGGGAACAGGGCTATTAGCTAATTCCCTCCTGGCACCTTACTCCCTCATCACCTACTTGTCCATTTGGCACAATAACACACGTGCCCCACACTGAGAGCTACTGTGAAGGAGTATGGAGGGTAGAATGTACGATTGGATATTTAAATAATAGAATACAGCACACTATACCATTCTTACCATTGTCCAGAAACTTAACTGAACTAGCCATATACAAACGGTGGCTACAAGCGCAGGTCAAAGGCTGGGAGTATTACAATGAGAAACTCACCTTCTGCCTTCTCAAAACCTATTCACCATCTATAAGGCACAAGTCAGGAGTGTGATGAAGTACTCCCCACTTTCCTGGATGGGTGCAGCTCGAACAACACTGAATAAGCGTGACACCATTCAAAAGAAAGCAGGCTATTTGACTGGCACCACATCCTCAAGCAACCACCCTCTTCCCCATTGATGCTCAGTAGCAGCAGTGTGTACCATCTACAAAATGCATGGCAGAAATTTAAACAAGGGTCCTAAGACAGCACTTTCCAAATCCATGGCCATTTCAACAGGGACAAGCAATAAACACTGAATCAGCCAATGATGTCTAATCTCACGAGTTAATAAAAAGAAACTTAGCGCTGTAAAAGACAACCTAGTTTCTAAATTGATCCGCTTTCCTGTTGGTCATGAATATCGAATATCCTTTATTGTCACATGCATTTTATATAAAATACAGTGACAAGTGTGTATTGTCACTCATACATAACTGCCATTCACAGAACAAAAAAGATAACTTAAAGACAGTCCAATACTTCCCTTCTCTGCTGCTACAGCACACCCGTGTCCCACTCTGAACTTCCCACCTTAGTCCATGTCACAGACAGTATCCCACTCTGAACTTCCCAGTTTAGTCCATGCCGCAGAGAGTATCCCACTCGTATCCCACTCTGAACTTCCCAGTTTAGTCCATGCCGCAGAGAGTATCCCACTCTGAACTTCCCAACTTAGTCCATGCCGCAGGGAGTATCCCATAGTCCATGCCGCAGAGAGAATCCCACTCTGAACTTCCCAACTTAGTCCATGCCGCAGGGAGTATCCCACTCTGAACTTCCCAGCCTGCCCCATGCCACAGGGAATGTCCCACTCTGAACTTCCCACCTTAGTACATGCCGCAGGGAGTATCCCACTCTGAACTTCCCACCTTAAGCTATGCTGCAGAGAGTATCCCGCTTTGATCTTCCCATTTTAGTCCATGCCGCAGAGAATATCCCACTCTGAACTTCCCAGTTTAGGTCATGCCACAGAGAGTATCCCGCTCTGATCTTCCCAGTTTAGGTCATGCCGCAGAGAGTATCCCACTCTGAACTTCCCAGTTTAGGTCATGCCACAGAGAATATCCCGCTCTGATCTTCCCAGTTTAGTCCATGCCGCAGAGAATATCCCACTCTGAACTTCCCACTAGCCCATGTTTAGATTCTTGGATGGGGAGACTCCTGTCCAGGGGTTTCCACTGGGGAATTCATCTAAATGTATCTTTGTCATTTTCTGCATAATCAGGGTTGGAAATATGCTCCCTGATGTGGTGTGAGCAAATGTCGAGAATAAAGGAGACAGTGAGAAAATTAGAAACATTAACCTTGAGAAAACTTTGTTTCTTCCTTCAAGCCTTAAAGGTGACTTCAGAATCTCACCAATGGGCCACAATACCTTATCTCCATGAAATTCATCTCATTAAACTCACCTTTAACCCCAATTCAAACTCTCCTCCCTTCTCCAAGAACTTTGACATGGAAATCAGAGTATGTTCACTGAATACGCTCCCCTGGCCATCAAAGGTATGTCTCAAACCTGCATGCTTCTGCCAGGTTAATTTGGGCATTGGGACACACACACCTGTCATGTATCTGCATAAGATGCATCTTATGGCTCTTAGCTTGTCTTCTTAGCACTCACACTTTGTGTTCACTTGAATACTGCCACCCTCTGTGTGGGTCACATTGCCTTCTTAACACATTGGCTCATTAGTGCTCAGTTACAGTCTGTCATCCTAAAAAGCACAGAGGGAGAGACAGGCTGAGTGGCCTATTTCACATGCCAATATGAGACTGTGCCGGCAGTTTATAGAGCAATCACACTCCACGTGCTTCAAGCAAATGGCCACATGTGCAATTCAAAGGGGAGCAATGCTTAGTAGGGTGAAGAGGGATTTGGGGCTATCCTAACTCAGTACAGGGAGTTAGTCATAGAGATGTGCAGCATGGAAACAGACCCTTCAGTCCAGCCCATCCATGCCGACCAGATATCCCAACACAATCTAGTCCCACCTGTTAGCACCCGGCCCATATTCCTGAAAACCCTTCCTATTCATAGACCATCCAAATGCCTCTTAAATATTGCAATTGTATCAGCCTCCACCACGTCCTCTGGCAGATCATTCCATACACATACCACCCTCTATGTGAAAAGGTTGCCCCTTAGGTCTCTTTTATATCTTTCCCCTCTCACCCTAAACCTATGCCCTTTAGTTCTGGACTCTCAGATCCCAGGGAAAAGACTTTGCCTATTTACCCTATCCATGCCCCTCATAATTTTGTAAACCTCTATAAGGTCACTCCTCAGCCTCCAAAGCTCCAGGGAAAACAGCCCCAGCCTGTTCAGCTTCTTCCTATAGCTCAAATCCTCCAACCCTGGCAACATTCTTGTAAATCTTTTCTGAACCCTTTCAAGTTTCACATCTTTCTGATAAGGAGACCAGAATTGCATGCAATATTCCAACAGTGGCCTAACCAACGTCCTGTACAGCTGCAACATAACCTCCCAACTCCTGTACTCAATACTCTGACCAATAAAGGAAAGCATACCAAACACCTTCTTCACTATCCTATCTACCTGTGACTCCACTTTCGAGGATCTATGAGCCTGCACTCCAAGGTCTCTTTGTGCAGCAACACTCCCTAGGAACTTACCATTAAGGTGCTTAAGTCCTGCTAAGATTTGCTTTCCCAAAATGCAGCACCTTGCATTTATCTGAATTAAACTCCATCTGCCACTTCTCAGCCCATTGGCCTATCTGGTCAAGATCCTGTTGTAATCTGAGGTAACCCTCTTCGCTGTCCACCACACCTCCAATTTTGGTGTCATCTGCAAACTTACTAACTGGACCTCTTTTGCTCACATCCAAATAATTTATGTAAATGATAAGCAGAGGACCCAGCACCGATCCTTGTGGCACTCCACTGGTCACAGGCCTCCAGTCTGAAAAACAACCCTCCACCACCATCCTCTGTCTTCTACCTTTGACCCAGTTCTATATCCAAATAGCTGGTTCTCCCTGTAGTCCGTGAGATCTAACCTTGCTAATCAGTCTCCCATGGGGAACCTTGTCGAAGGCCTTCCTGAAGTTCATATAGATCACATATACTGCTCTGCCTTCATCAATCCTCTTTATTACTTACTCAAAAATCTCAAGTTTGTGAGACATGATTTCCCACGCACAAAGCCATGTTGACTATCCCTAATCAGTCCTTGCCTTTCCAAATACATGTACATCCTGTCCCTCATGATTCCCTCCAAACAGCTTGCCCACCACAGACGTTAGGCTCGCTGGTCAATAGTTCCTGGCTTGTCCTTACCACCTTTCTTAAACAGTAGCACCACATTAGCCAACCTCCAGTCTGCCGGCACCTCACCTGTGACTATGGATGATACAAATATCTCAGCAAGAGGCCCAGCAATTACTTCTCTGCTGCCCATAGAATTCTAGGGTACACTTGATCAGGTCCTGGGGATTTATCCACCTTTACCCATTTCAATACATCCAGCACTTCCTCCTCTGTAATCTGGACATCTTGCAAGATGTCACCATCTATTTCCCTACAGTCTATATCTTCCATATCCTTTTCCACAGTAAATACTGATGCAAAATACTCATTTAGTATCTCCCCCATTTTCTGCAGCTCCACACAAAGGCCTCCTTGCTGATCTTTGAGGGGCCCTCTTCTCTGCCTAGTTACCCTTTAGTCCTTAATGTATTTGTAAAGACTCTTTGGATTTCCTTAATTCTATTTGCCAAAGCTAACTCATGTCCCCTTTTTGCCCTCCTGATTTCCCTCTTAAGTATACTCCTACTTCCTTTATAGTCTTCTAAGGATTCACTCGATCTATCCTGTCTATACCGTTCATATGCTTCTTTTTCTTAATCAATTGGCCATGGTCAATCAGGCCATGACCCTACCTGTGTTTGGGATTGAGCCACAGTCAGCCCTTCAGATCAAGTGAAACTAGTCCAGGTTACAGGGAGATCAGCTGGGATACTGTGGTAGGCCAATTTCTCCTACAATGAAACAAACAGAAGGTCTGAACTATGATGGAAGTGGATGCAAGAGTAGTTAGCAGTGTGATATGAGCAGAAGAGGTGAGGTGTCCCACAGTGAGTGCAGTTTGGGAGGATAAGGTGGGTAAGAACTATTGAGTGGACATGAAATAGTGAAAGTTGAAATCTATAAGGCTTAGTGATAACTATGCAGTGGTAGAGTGATAGCTCCATGAGTGAGTTAGCTTGTAGAGGGCAGAAGCCATTGACATTCTTGCCAAACTGTTGTGTCTTATTTTATCTAGGACACAGCACCAAACCAGGCTTCAATTAATGTTCAAGGTGTTTTGGTCTGGTGGTGTGGTTTCCTAGGTTATTCCCCAGTACACTCGTGCAGATAAGCTAATGGTATTGGGAGTGTTAGCCTCTGGAGCAAATTGGTATCAAAGATGCCACAAATTTTATAGAATTGCCTATTTTCTATACTATTCTAGAAAATTTGGAATAAAGTACATTTGAGGAGGTCTGTACTCAATATTTGTTATCATGCTGCATTCCCATGTTGGTATATTCATAACCTGAAGCAGCAGATAACTGACAAGGTTGGATTACTGCCAAAGCTAAAAATCACACAACACCAGGTTATAGTTTATTTGGAAGCACATTAGCTTTTGGAGTGCTGCTCCTTCATCAGGTGGCAGTGCTCCGAAAGGTAGTGCTTCCAATTAAACCTGTTGGACTATAACCTGGTGTTGTGTGATTTTCAACTTTGTACACCCCAGTCCAACACCAGCACCTTCAAATCAGAATTACTGCCAGTTTACACCACATCTGATTCAATCTTGAATTCACCATGGGGAGGTTAAGTTAAAACTTGACCCTTACATTTTGCATGTTATGAGACCTAACTCAGTGCTCAAATCCTCCCTTGGGGATAGCTAGTTACTGCATATCATAAGCCTCAAATAATTTATAGTCTTAGCTTGTCAGCAGCCTCATTTACATCAATTGCATCCATGGATAATCATGTATGATTCTGCATAATGCATCTTCTGGTAAGCTGAAGCTAACAAGACAACTTCAGTTAGAACAAACATAAGATTAATGAGGCTGCAGCTTGAGCATTCATGATGTGTTTACAATCTTGATGACCAGGAACTGGGCTATTGAACATTCCAGAATTACTATACATTTCATGGACTGTAGCTCCATTTGTGGTTAGTGGATGCCTTCAACTACTTGGTATAAACTTCAATAAGAAATATCCAGTTCTAACATGAATCTGCTTTAAATGCAGCCATGTGAGGATTAGATCCCTTGGCCTCCCAGTGGTGGTAAAATATAAGTGGTCTACCTGATCAGCAGTATCTTGTTCCTGTCAACAGCATCTCACCAACTGTTCTTGCTCACGAGCACTATAGTTCTCCTGGTGCACCCACTTCCTATTGTCCACATACAATATGTAAAGTAGATCTAAGCTGGTGTTTTCTCTATATTGTGTAACAAAGAGTGAAGTGGTACAGGATTTAGAGTTGTGATGACTATGCTTCTCCTTGAGGCTACTTATAGAAATAGAAAAAAATGTTAGAATGGTGTCAGAAAGTATTTTTCAAAGCTTGTCATGGCATATTGTGTAAAGTAAGAAATAACAAGGTCTGGGGACACTCATCAGGTCCCAATACAGTCATGTCCCTTAAAGCTCAGCATGGCCAGCTCATCATTACTGAGGAGGAAATGCAACCGTGCTAACCAATGCCTTATCTGATTAGTTATTCTCAAAAATGAAGTGTTCAAATGGAAGCTTGCAAAGAACATGAGAGCCAAGTGGTATTCATTATACTTGTTTGAAAGCACATTCATTTGTAGACATGCTTCACGTATTCATTTTTTTCAAATGGTTATATCACAGTCAAGTGTTAAATGGGAGTCGTGTTTATGGAAAAAAAAAGGGCAAATTATTTTCAAAATATTTTGCAAATTGCCTCAGGGTATATGATAAGGTAAGTTTATTAGTCACCACTTGCTCTCCAGATGGTTCATAATTGTGTGGCCTGGCCTTGGCTGTCTTGTCAAAGCTATGAGCTTTTATTTATCTGAATTCAATCTAGTTACCATACTTTAAGATATAGTCCTGATGATTCTTCTAAAACAGGATGTCATGGGTTGCCAACAAGGCTGATATTCTTTTTTTTTCTTTTTTTTCCTGCTCAGTTTGAAAATGCAGGTGCTCTTGCTTAGTTGTGATTCTTTGCTCAGTGACAATGAAAGCACCTTCTTAAATAACAGCTTGCCACTGTGCATATTGTCACACTTAAAACCATGTTTTGTACTAGATCTTCTAAATCAGATCACAATTGCTAATCTCACAAAAAAACTGCAAGTGTAAACTCACTACTCTGGTCTTGATGTAAATTCCAACATTCATTCGCTGGAGTTTGCATGTAACTGTGGCAGATTGTCTGACTTCTTAACTTTTCAGAGAGTCATTCCAGGTGGAATTTTCTGTTCCCTGAGGTAACAGGATTGGAGGTGGGAAGGACACTTAATTAGGGGCCTTTGGCAGAACTAAGCTCTGGGTGAGAATGCTCAGAGCAACCTTTCTGCCCTGCTGCCAATTAATGATCATGTACAACCCTCTTGCTTCCACTGCTGGGATGAACTCAGGTGGACCTGTCACTATGCTGCAACCAGCAAGTAACTTGTCATTGTGAGGCTGGTAAAGAGAACCCTTGGTCAAAAGCATCAAATGTTTGATTGGGTGACTGGAAGTATTGAGAGTTTTTTTTTGGGGGGGTGGGTGGGTGGAGGAAGGTGGTAGAAAGGTGCAGGAAATTTGCTGCCATTCTCACTGTTGAGCAAGAGGTGATAACCAGAACTTCTGCCCCAGGGTCTTAAAACCAGGGTCTTAATACCAGGGAAAGACCCACTGCTTGATTGGCTTGGGATTCAGTTGGCTTTCCCCAGCAGAGTTGTCATCAGCTCTCCAACTTGCAGATGAGATACCATCACCTCAACAAGAGTCCACCCCTGGTTTGACACTCTAGACCATATTATTACTACTGCATCATGTTGGGAAGGAGACAGCCTCTGTTGTGTTAAATTCAAGACAATTCTAATTAAATTTGATTGAGCACTTCATTGTTGATTTACATGTTTGGGATAAGCCAAAAAGTGATGAGATCTAAAAAGAGACATAGAGCCAACAGGATCATTCTGTCAGGATTAACTCAGGCAGGTGTGCAGGCAAATAGGGAACACGCATGGAGCTGTTCGGAAGTCATTAAATTAGGCCAAGAATTCAGGAATGAAACTAACATTCTGGCTTCAGTGAAAGAGGCCTTCAGTCAGTGATTCAAAACTTATAACCTGGCTTAAGTGAAGGCTGCTATTCACAGCTCTTCTTCTGACAATATGCTATTATACTTTAAGCTGTGATCACTTGATTTCTTCTAAGTTATGCAGTTCACCTGTCTTGAACTCACATTTAACTGATGACTGAAGACTGCCATCAGTGTTCATTGTGACATTGGACTGCTGATCAACATCAGCAGGAGGAGCAGCATTAACTACATCGGATGCCTTCTCCACAGCAATCTATCCCAATTCCTTGTCTTCCTGGACCTGCCATTTAAATACCATGGCTACTAAAGAGCAAATCTGCAATAGCATACTTCCCAACTTTTCAAAACTCGCACATTATTTGTAAGGCACAAACCAGGAATATGTATAATACTCTCCATCTCCTGAACAAGTTCCAACAAGATTTAAGAAGCTTAACACCAACCAGTACGAGCATTAAATCCACAAAGTCGAGAATTGGTGCTGGAAAAACACAGCAGGTCAGGCAGCATCCGAGGTTTCCTGATGAAGGGCTTATTCCCAAAACATCGATTCTCCTGCTCCTCAGATGCTGCCTGACCTGCTGTGATTTTCCCGTGCCACTCTCGACTCTGACCTCCAGTACCGCAGTCCTCACTTTCTCCTACTAAATCCTCAAACTTAGACACTCCCTCCAGTACTGACACTATGACAGGAATGTGTACAATCCTTAAGATGCTGTGCAAAACGCCAAGGCTCACTTGATAGCGTCTTCCAAATTCATGAACTTTACCACTTACATGGACTTAAATCTTTGTTCTTTTGTCGCTGGAACTCTCTCTCCTACAACATGACAGCCTGCTGACCAAAATGAGGGTGCAAAGCTTTGATTTGCCCTGGTCAGAGGACATGGATAGAGCTTCAAGGTAATTACTGACTTTCACCACCTTGCCTTCATCTCCCAAGCTCTTGATCACCCTTTCCCCAATCAAGGATCCATCTTACAAAATCACTTACCTTTTTGATGATTCTGGTCCTCAGTACAGCTGTGCAACCAATGGCCTGAGGTCGGAAAGAACATTACTGTCCTGGGACCAGGGTGACATAGATGCTTACTAAGTCATCAGTTAAGTACCTGATTGCCAGTTGATCTGGTGGCCTTTCCTGCTGGTGGTGACAGGGTAGAGAGTCTTGCTCTTAAAAATACATGTCCCCTCCCATAGTTAGAAGCCAAAAGGGAAATCAGAGGCAGTATTCTTGGAGCTTCTTTCCTTTCTTGTGTTTACAAAATTAGACACAGGAATAAGCCATTTGGTACCTTAAGCCTTCTCTGCTATTCTAACGTTTGGAGACAAAAAATCCCTGCAACTTCTGGAATCCAAAGTAGAAGGCAGGAGGCTGGAAGAAGACAGCAAGCCTGGCAGCATCAGGAAGTGGAGAAGTCAACGTTTTGAGTATAACCTTTCTTCAGGAATGAGGTGGGGTAAGGTAGAGCTGCACATAAAGAGAGGGAGGGGAGGGTTATAGTTGGGGAAAGGGGCAGAATGGTGAGCTAGTGATAGGTGAACACAGGTGGTGGGTACAACCTGGTTAGTTGATGGGAGGAATGAATCCAGTTGGTAGCTGGAAGGAGGAGTCGGTCAGAGGTATGGAAGGGGAGGTAGCCGGGCTGAAAAGGGAGTTGGGGGAATGGGTGGGAAGGTTATTTAAAATTCGAGAGTTCAACGTTGAGTCCTCCAAGCTATAGGCTGCCTAGTCAGAAGATAAGGTGTTGTTCCTCCAATTTGCGGTCTGATTTTATGTTTCCTCAAACACTTCCGCCAACTCCAACTAGACCCCACCACCAAGAACATCTTTCCCTCCCCACTCTTCTCTGCCTTCTGCAAGGACCGTTCCCTCCATCATTCCTTGGTTCGTGCCACCCTCCCTACCAATGTACCTCCCACCCTGTACCCTCTCTTCTATCCATAAAAGATACAAAACCTGTCAGCACACCACTTCTCTCACCTCCAGACCAGGACCTCAAACAGTCCTTCCAGGTTAGACAGATGTCCACTTACATCTCCTCCAACCTAGTTTACTTATGGTGCTCCTGATGTGGTCTTCTCTACATCAGGGAGACGAAACGTAAATTAAGGGAATGTTTTGCCGAGCATCTCAGCCAGGTATGTAAGGGCCAGCCTGACCTCCCAGTCACCGTCCATTTTAATTCCCCTTCTAACTCCCTCTCCGACATGTCCATTCTCGGCCTCCTCCATTGCCACAGTGAAACAGACTGCAAGTTGGAGGAACAACACCTTATCTTCTGCCTGGGCAGCCTTCAGCTCGGAGGACTCAATATTGAGTTCTTCAATTTCAAATAACTTTCCCACCCATCCCCTGACCCCCCCTTTCCAGACTACCTCCTCCCTTCCATTCCACCTACCGACCCCTTCCTTCCAGCCAGATTCATCCCTCCCATCAACCAACCAGGTCATATCCATCACCTTTCACTACCCCTCCCCATGCAAAACTTTCCCCTCCCTCTTTATCTGCAGCTCTCCTACCCCCACCTCCATTCCTGAAGAAGGGCTATACATGGAACGCTGACTTCCCCATCTCCTGAAGCTACCTGACTTGCTGTATTCTTCCAGCCTCCTTACATCAGAGTCATTGATACAGGTTGTGAACAGCTCAGGACCAAGCACCAATCCTTATGGTAACTCACTTGTCACAGTCTGGCAACTTATGAATGGTCTATTTAATCCTACTGCTTTCTTTCCCTTAACTAGTCCAGTTGATGAAACCAGGGATTACTGCACAAATTCAGCCATTCTGTGGCCTGCCAGGGTTTCTATCACCAGATATTGTTACTTTGACAGATTTGGTGCATCATCCTGGCCACCCTCTCTGGTCAGGAAAATCAAAACCAGAGATGCTAATGCCATGTGAAGAGGCAAGGCCAAGGTTCCATTAGCTCAGCTCATTGTCCCTGCTGAATGCAGATCTACTTTGATAAAATTCTGCCCTCATCTTTGATAAGTGATATATAAAACATCTAAGTTAATTTCCCTTACCCAGGTGATTCCTTTGAGTTTGTTTGAAATATTGATTCAATAGAGGCACTCTTACTTGGGAAAACAAAATCTTAGTAATTGTCAGTAACTGTCATCTCAGTACTCTTAATTGATTAATACACTGATAATAGTCATATCTGTACAAGTTAGAGAATAGCTGACAGTAAATAAACTATAAAGAGTGAATAAATCATGCAAGGTGGGCCAAGGGGAGAATAAAAAACAATGTAAAAATATGGAGGCTGTATTCTCTGATACAGTGAGTTTGATTTTCAGCCAACAGAATCCACCTCTCAGTATACTAATCTGAGATGGATCAGGTATGTAACAAACAAAATAACATTTTGGTGGGTGCATGTCTAAAACAAAACAGGAGGGGGAAAAAATACAATAAGCACCAAATGTCAACAAACAGCTTGATTTTCATTCAGAATATTTTTGCCATTACATGAAGAATCTGTAAATACATGGATTTTTTTTTAAGAAAAATGTAACTCATTTACAAATCTGTCATCTGAACACTTTCTGCATCTTGTGGTAAGCTTTTTTTTAAAATGCTTTTTATGTTTTTTTTATTGCTACACTACCACACCTTAAAACAAATGCTCACAAATCCACTCAACATATCATTTGTACTTTGATCTTCCACATTCCATGGGCAGAGCCACACAGATATCAACAAAGTAGTAGAACAGTATAATACTGATGTGTTTTCTTACAAATGTGTAACAAAGAATATTCATTCAATAGTGATTACTTAGAATTATATATTTTAAACTTTTTGCTTTAAGTAGAGCACCCATCCAGTGGTTAGTGTGCATCTTTATCATATTTTAAGGAAAAAGGAAAGCACTAATGCCCATCTAAATATTTTGTTCCATGCACACAAGCAACAAGCAATGTCAGCAAAAACTTCAGATACAGCTGGACTTCTATTTTAGGTAAAGAATCAGAAAAAATCAAATCTAATAACCAGGAACAGCATGCAATACTACAGAAAGGTGGCACAGATTGCATCTCTCTATTTATTGAATTTCTGAACTCAGATGTGACTTTAATAAAATAAATAAATGGAAGGTACTAGGAAGCAGTGGAAAGAAATACTGGCAATTCTCAACTTCAGGCTATTTGTACAAATGGAGGATTGACAGCAGTTGTAATTTAGAAATTATCACATAAAACTAAGATGCAATGTGTAATCTGCATTTGAAAGTTCACGATACTAGAAGTAGACAATCATGGTAAACACATTTAACAGTGTGACAAAACTCAAAGTGAAAACAGAAAAAAAGACCATTTGCGTAATGATACAATGTTAATTTTTAATTTTTTTTTCTCTTTTCTCTTTGTCCCAGTTTATTTAAGACATTTCTTTTACATAATAAACAACTGTGACAATGTTTCTTAGTTCCATTAATCTGCTTAGCACTGCTCCGCCAAGTGAACCTCTTTAAACTAGAAGAGCAGGCATCCTACTCTCTACTGTATTTTCTGTACATCGATTAACCTAGTAACCCAATCAATTGTAACGTGATCACAAGCACTACCATGTTTTCTCCCGCCTAATTGTATTTACAATGTTCTATGAGGTGGTGTGGCTGTGCTTTCTCGCCCTTCTTAAATTTCTGCCTTTAAAGGCACTGCATGCTTGTTGGCTTAGGGATTCTAAAAAAAAAGGCCCATTCAGAAAAAAAAATCAAATATATCTACAGCACAAATTAAATACACAGTTTGTTATTTTGCATCTTTTAAAATTAATCTGCCGTCCACATATAGCAGTTTCTGCATCAGTTGTGAATTACTTATTCAGATAAATAAATAAAAACAAACTATATTCACTGAAATAATGTTTTGTAGGTTTCTTGGAAGCAGCATGAAATTTGAATAAACAGATGATCAATACAAAATATTTCTTCTGGTGAAGTGGAGTAATCTGTAAAGTCTTTTCATTTTGCAACATAATAGAAGGCATGAATATAACAATGCTTCAGTGATATCCTTGACCATCATTCAGTTATACATGAATATGTAGTGGGATATTAAAATAATTGCAACAGAAATTTGTTACTTAAGGCTCTTACATGTATGGCACCGAAGGATAGTTAGTGCAAGATTATTCTGCTACTGTGGTAACAGATCACGCATTCAATACACTACTACACATTTGGAATGCTGTCAAAATCTTTGCACTGAACGCAGTGTGCTTTTGAGAAGCCTGAGTGTGTTTATGCATGCTTGTAGCATGTTGAAAATACTATGTAACTGATTTCTTTCAGATTCTTTCTAATTTATATTTGTAGCTGACTTTTGTTAGCAAATATTAAGGAACATTCCAGCAAAAAAGTAAAGGTTTTCAAACCTGAAACTACAATACTACTTTTAAATATTTCAATAAAGATTTACTCAACCACCCTGTAATAATGTAGAATCTGATATTACTTGTGTAACAAACTTTAGCACACAATTAAATCACATTATTCTCCTTTTCCCACCTAACTCCTCAATATTAGACTACCTACTCTTAAAAATAAAAATTATGCATTAAAACTTTAGTAAAATTAAATAGTGGCACTTGCTAGAGAGCTACTATCAAATTACAAGAATTCTTTAGAGTACAATAAGTGATTGCTCCTTTAAAGTTTAAAATGAGTTGTAATAAAAAGGAGTAAATAGTTTTTTTTAGAAAAGTACTACTCCACTTTAGCTATTGGGCCTAAAAATACCATGCACTCCAATCATCTATTTTGGTTCGTCTCTACCTGAGAAATGCTTCTGATTGGAAAATGGGAGTAAGAGGACAAGGCCTAACACAAAGAAGAAATCCAGACTTTTAGAATTGAGCGAGTTAATTTTTTTGGCTTCCTACTTTTGGAATTCCTTTCTTTTCACAAATTCCAACTTATAGTCAAGTATCCCAGGAGCAGTAGAGCATTAAAAAAACTCACCCATAGTATGGGCACTGTATAACTCTTCAATGTATCTACAAACAGGAGCCCACTATACTAGTACAATATATTGTATTTCACCCTGAAAACTATGAAGTGCAGATTTATTATCTATATTTTAAAATTATGTCTTTTCTTCTTAAGTAGAGCTTGAAAGAACCCTGTACAAGTAAAATACTAAAATTATTTCCCATTAGATAAATTAAAAATCACCAAAAATTTATACACATCACTTGCATGCACTGAACTTGGTACATTGTCAGAATGTAAAATTGAGAGATCTTTGAGGTGGTTAACATCAGAAATAAACAGTACACTTCTGTGACTGAAATTATCAATTTGTGGGTGGGCCTAAGCAAAAGAGAACTGCAGGGGACAACTTTCTCCAGCCATATGTATTTGCTTTTTATTTCATAAAGGAAGTGGGGTTTGAGGGGGGATGACTTTGCTGTGAATAGAGATGCGACATTGTACGTTTGATTTCAACAATCAAATTGAGGGGTCTAAAGAGCCAGCAGGACAAACATAATTTTTAGACTCTTTTATCAATATATATAGAGATAAAGAGAGAGGCTTGATAGTTGATATTATTTATACTCTTCTGTGTTTTTTGTAATGAAAATATGTAATGTAATGAAAATATTAGTTCAAATTGAATTCAGCAACTGGGGCACTCAAAAGGGAATGTTAAGTAGTTTGATTGTTCAAATATGCTAAAAGAATCAATGCATTTCTTTCATTGAAATATGGGATGAAGTTACCTGACAGTAGATGGTTTCATAAAAGCATGTACAAGCAGATTTCACAATTCAGTTTTAATTTTCTTTAAAAAAAAAACTACATTGGCAGAATTAGGATGAATTCAGTTTCAATGCACACTATCCACTGGACAGCTCCTTTGAACATCTACGCTAACAGGGCACGACTTCTCTTTTCGCCCTTCCCTCCCCAAAAACTCTCAACTGTTTAATATCTTATAACTGAACAAATTTGTTTTCTCTTTAGTCATCAAAAAACATTTAACCTGAAACATTTACATTGCAATCACATCAGAATGCATATTGGTATTAAACCAGTAGCATCTTATGGTTCTCTTTATTTTTGTTCACCAGTAAAAGAATATAAAATCTTGTTCATTGAAGTGTTGACTGTAATAAAATAGATTTGCATTGCACTGCACAGTTTTTCCCGGAATTGTGAAAATGGTTGAAGGGACAATGCACTGCCAGAGCAGACCTAAAGCTTCCCATGCCAAATAGCTGTGGCCTCCCAAGGTGCTGACCCTTTATTGTCAGGAAGACTAGCTAGTGGATCAAGTAGCAGTCCTAAATTAATCAAAGCCTACTAGAGTATAATTTATGAAATATGAAAGGAAAAAAGGTCCACAGAAAGCTGAAAACCCTTTACAAATTTGTGTCCCTTGACTCCAGCATTGACATTTTAAATGCCAATTATTTGTAATGATTCTGAGGCAGTTTCATGTACCATGTAGCAACATCCCCTCATCCTTCCACCCCTGCCCCCAATTTCCCAAATGTCATCACTATCCCAGGGTTTGCTAAACTGTCACTTTTACAAATACAGTGCTGGAGGAGGAAGAAACACATTTTTGGCATTTTTAAATATAAATCTGGCAAACCAACAAAATACTAAAAAAAAAGAAAACATGGCTTCCCTAAGATACCTACTATATAGATCTGCACAAAAAAAATGTCAACAATAAGGAGTTGCAAAAAATGCTTTGCATTTGTATCCTTTAAATACTTGATAAAACATGTTCCATAGGCATCAGCAGGAAAATACTGTACTAAGTATCCCACCTTAAATACTAACCTCATACTTCATTTTAAATATGTTTCTTACCTATATTAATACTGAAAAATTAAACTTTGTTTGAATGCTCTGAAGACCCATACATACACAATAAAACAATTTTTTGCGCTTCACCTGAATAAATATGTCAGACATTGTCTTGCATGTTTGAACTTAGTTACAGTAATGTACAGTCCTAAAAAAAATCCCCATTTCAAAGGAAAACACTTTATATATTACAGTTTTGTTGAGTTAATTGTCAATCTACTGCAGTATGTTCCATTGTTTTCTTCTCTCTCCCATGAGGCAAACTGATGTTCAAAACACCTGTTTGGGGGGGATGTCAAAAACTCCTTTTCAGTGGCCATTTTCTGGTTCCAGAATCAGGAGGTTAAGGCCAACATAAAAATAAAATTAAAAAAATTAAAATCTCTTCAGCTCTCAAAGTGGGAGCTTAAAGAATTGCAGTCACAGTACAAACTACCTATATGGTGCATTTCTTTGCTCCAACAGTCTCTGCATACTGTACTGCATCGATAAGTTATGAAACCCCACTTTTTCACACAAAAAATTGTGTAAATATTCCCAAACGATAGCAATTAAATATGATTTTGTCCAGTTTCTTTAGTTCTTTCCTTGTGATTGCTGCTTCAAGGTGGCTGGAGTGGTCCCTACGGCAGCGGAAGGCTTGATCCATGGGAGGGAAACCAACGGAGATGCTCGAGAGGTGGCTGTGGTTGTCATCATTGTAACCTGGATCACTTGCTCACTCTGCATCAGTCTAATCAAGGTTTTCACACGTTCCAGAGAGGCCTGAGTTCCTTTCTGTTTAGCTATGAGATTTGTTTTCAATTCTAAACATTTCTGTTAAGTAAATAAAAGTTAGACAACAGTTCTTCAGTTGGCATATTTCATTAATTAGGAAGTTACTCAACAAATCACTCTTCTAGCCTACATATAGACAATACAATCTGATTACATAACAGACTATACTGCCCATTAGCCCAGTAAGACTTTCAGCGAAGAGTACTGCTCAAATTCGTTTTGCCTTCCTTCTTTTATTCTAAAAATATTATTCATAGTTTCCTTTTAAATTACTGTATATGGTAACCTCTGTCGCAACAGCTACTTATTTCATGTTTTAATAGTCTTTGATATAAATACAATTTTTGTAACTCACCTTTACATTGTTTAATCTTGAGTTTATTTCCTCTCGATACCAATTCTCAAAATAGTGGAAACAATTTTTAAGATTCATTTTTTTCACATCCTTGAAATATCATTTTTCAAACCTACTTTGTTAAATATAACTTCTTATTGCGGGTTATATACTAATGAGTATTTGCTCTTTCTTTGATAAACATCAAGAATGTGTTCCTGTAGTATTAGTTCACCCCTCGTAAACAAAAACATTAAAATCACTTCCTTCCTTGATGTTCCTTGCATCACCATCCCCAGTGTTAAAATGCAGAATTCTGTTTGTATTAGGAGGACGACAAACATTGGGATGTAAATTTGTGCTGATACGGTAGCATGATTACTAGTTGCATTGAATACAATTAATTGTTTGAAACTTGTATAATAGAATTTGTATGACCAAAACAAATTGTAAGACTAATAGTGAAAGTTAGACTTCCATTAGAATGGAAAACAGATCAGAAATAGTGAAATTAGGCATTTACAAATGACATGGTTGACAAATAAAGAATGATCAATATGACAGTCAGCTGTTAGATTTGTAAACAGCATTGTACACAGACATGACATTTCATATAACAACATTTATACAGTATTCATAATATGAAAGCAACAAACTTGATACTCAATTCTTTTCTTTGTTCTTCACTAATGTCACCCAAACATTCTTCCAATTACTTCTTTAACACTGAAATCAATGCTGCTATTGTCATATTCTTCGATTACAATCTACCTTGACAGTGGAATTTAGGCTGCACTCTTGATATGTGATTTCATCTTTGACATTTTATTGCAATTTTATGATCTAAAACAGCACAAATTAATATTATTTAGAAAAAGAACAGTTGCTTTACTATTCACTGTGAGCATAACCACAGCAATTTTTAAAAAAAATCAGTTGTTCCTCACCTACTTTTGATAACACCGCATTCCTCTGGAAAGCAAAGCACTGTGTGGTGTTTGATATCTGAAATAGTCATAGAGATGTATAGCACGGAAACAGACCCTTTGGTCCAACATGTCCAAGCTGTCCAGATATCCCAACCCAATCTAGTCCCACCTGCCAGCACCTGGCCTAGATCCCTCCAAACCCTTCCTATTCATATACCCATCCAGATGCCTCTTAAATATTGCAATTGTATTAGCCTCCACCACTTCCTCTGGCAGCCCATTCCATATATGCACCACCCTCTGCGTGAAAAAGTTGCCCCTTAGGTCTCTTTTATATCTTTCCCCTCGCACCCTAAACCTATGCCCTCTAGTTCTGGACTCCCCCACCGAAGGAAAAAGACTTTGTCTATTTGCCTTATCCATGCCCCTCGTGATTTTGTAAACCTCTATAAGGTCACTCTGACGCTCCAGGGAAAACAGCCCAGCCTATTCAACCTCTCCCTATAGCTCAAATCCTCCAACTCTGGCAACATCCTTGTAAATCTTTCCTGAACCCTTTCAAGTTTCGCAACATCATTCCAATTGGAAGACCAGAATTGCACGCAATATTCCAACAGTGGCCTAACCAATGTTCTGTACAGCCGCACAATGACCTCCCAACTTGTGTATTCAATACTCTGACCAATTAAGGAAAGCATACCAAACACCTTCTTCACTATCCTATCTACCCATAACTCTCAAGGAGCTATGAACCTGCACTCCAAGGTCTCTTTGTTCAGCAACACTCTCCAGAACCTCACTATTAAGTGTATAAGTCCTGCTAAGGTTTGCTTTCCCAAAATGCAGAACCTCACATTTATCTAAATTAAACTCTCATCTGCCACACCTCAGCCCATTGGCCCATCTGATCAAGATCCCGTTGTAATCTGAGGTAACTTTCTTCGCTGTCCACTACACCTCCAATTTTGGTGTCATCTGCAAACTTACTAACTATACCTCTTAAGCTCGCATCCAAATCATTTATATAAATGACAAAAAGTAGTGGACCCAGCACCGATCCTTGTGGCACTCCACTGGTCACAGGCCTCCAGTCTGAAAAACAACCCTCCACCACCACCCTCTGTCTTCT
>NC_057728.1:18389851-18404871 GCF_004010195.1 Chiloscyllium plagiosum
GGAGTGGGAGGGGGAGTTGAAGTGTTGAGCCACAGGGTGGTTGGTCCGGGTGTCCCAGAGGTGTTCTCTGAAATGCTCCGCAAGTAGGCGGCCTGTCTCCCCAGTATAGAAGAGGCCACATCGGGTGCAGAGATTGCAATAGATAATGTGTGTGGAGGTGCAGGTGAATCTGTGGCGGATATGGAAGTGTCCCTTGGGGCACTTTGAGGGGTCCTATTCTCTCCCTCGTTTCCGTTTTGTCCTTAATCTATTTGCAAAATCCCTTTGGATTCGCCTTAACTCTATTTGCCAAAGCTATCTCATGTCGTCTCTTTGCCCTCCTAATTTCCCTCTTAAGTATACTCCTATTGCCTTTATACTCTATCTTTGCAAGTGGAACAGAATCTTGATTGTAGTTTTTAAATACTTAAATAATTAAACTACAATAAACTTCTTTTCAAATATGGTCTTTTCTCGTCTCTAGCTGTATGCATGAGATGTGTTGCGTCTTCAAGGAAGCCATATTTGCAAGAGGAGGGAGAATGTGATTTTTGTCCTATTACATTAACTGTTCAAAGATTGCCAGTCATAAATGAAAAAAAAAACTTTTAAATTGAATACTATAATAAAATAAATTCAAGTGAATCAGTAAGTCTATTTTGAACGTCCAATTACATGGGGGGTTGCAAGCTTGATGAACTGTAATCATGGTGGTACTGGAACCTGTCTTCATTACCAAAGTTTAATTACTTTTTCAACAGACATATGAAGGGAAACGTTTCACAAGAACAGAGGTTTGTGGGAGGATAAGGGTGGGCAATAGAGAATAAATGAAAGATGTAATTAATAGGACTGATCTCGTTGTGCAAATGTATATACATTCTGCTTTGTTACTCCAGGTTACAGTTAGGGAAGAGCTTGCGGCTTCACCTGTACTGCTTTATTAACTGTAATAGTAAATATGCAATGCCATCCCTTATTACTAGATAGAAGGGAAGAGAAAAAAAACAGGAAAGAGAAAGGAATGGGATGGAACAAATACATAATGGATTCTTTGGACATTTCATTACAACCAGTACAGAGGGGAGAGAAGTAGTGATGTAATCTCACCGTAACAGCATTATTGAGCAGCCTATCCTTCATCTCCAGTTGTTCATGTTCACTCTTTAATTCGCTCCCTCGTTTTAACAGCTTCCTCTTCTCCTCCTCTTTCACTGAAAATGCAACATTAAAATAAAAAATACTCAGTTTTCTAAACATAATCATTTAAATTTTAAAAAAGTTATTAGAACTATATATACTTACAAACATCTTTTATTTTACAGACAATTATAGAACAATCAGATAGGCACATATTCCATCTCAGTCATGTTTGTATTTTTGATCTGCTGGCTATGAGGAGAGGATGGAATAGTGGGTGATATCACTGAACCAGTAATGTAGAGGCCCAGGCTAAAAGCTGTGGGGGCAGGGACTCAAATTCAAGCATGGCAACTGGTAGAATTTAAATTCAATTAACAAACCTGGATTATTAAGCTAGTCTCATCAATGAGAACAATGACAACCATCATCAATTATTTGTAGAAACCTATCTGGCTTACCAATGTCCTTTAGAGAAATACATCTACCATTCTTATATGTTCTGGACTCCAAGCGACTCATGTATCTGTCCTCTGTTTCACCAAACAAACTACTCAGTTAACTAGGGTAGGCAACAAACGTAGCTCGCATTGCTCACGGCTTTTTTAGAATAGATTAGATTCCCCTTGTGGAAACAGGCTCTTTGGCCCAACAAGTCCACAGTGACCCTCTGAAGGGTAACCCACCCAAACTCATTTCCCTCTGACCAATACACCTAACACTATGGGCAATTTAGCATGGCCAATTCATCTTTGGACTGTGGGAGGAAACTGGAGCACCCAGAGGAAACCCATGCAGTCACGGGGAGGATGTGCAAATTCCACACAGACAATTGCCTGAGGCTGGAATTGAACCCAGGTCCCTGGCACTGTGAGGCAGCAGTGCTAACCATTGAGCCATCATGCTACCCTGCTGATGAGACAACTAAAATATCGCAATTATTTCATCTTTGCCAAGTGGTTAGCACTGCTGCCTCACAGTGCCAGGGACCCAGATTCAATTCCAGCCTCAGGCAATTGTCTGTGTGGAATTTGCATGTTCTCCCCGTCACTGTGTGGGTTTCCTCTGGGGTGCTCAGGTTTCCTCCCACAGTCCAAAGATGCACAGGTTAGGTGAATTGGCCGTGCTAAATTATCCCATAGTGTTCAGGGATGTGTCGGTTTGGTGCATTAGTCCGGGGAAATGTATGGGGAATGGATCTGGGTGATATACTCTTTGTAGGGTCGATGTGGACTTGGGCCGAAGGGCCTGTTTTCACACTGTAGGGATTCTATATATAAATTCTATATATAATTAGGTTTTGAAGATCAAGTCTGCGAAAACATTTGTAGCTCAGGTGCCGGTTGTCATAGTTATGATTCTGTTCACTGAGCTGGGAAGTTGATTTGCAGATGTTTAGTCCCCTGTCTAGGTGACATCTTCAGTGCTTTGGAGCCTCTTGTGAAGCGCTGCTGTACTGTCTCTTCTGGAATTTATTTGGTTCTGTTCCTGCTGTTTCTGGTTGCCAGTTTTGGTTGTTCATTGTAGTGGCTGGTATACTGGATGTAGTCTATGTGCTTGTTGATGGAGCCCCCGTGGCTGAATGCCATGTTTCTAGAAA
Source organism: Chiloscyllium plagiosum (assembly GCF_004010195.1). Classification (NCBI taxonomy): domain Eukaryota; kingdom Metazoa; phylum Chordata; class Chondrichthyes; order Orectolobiformes; family Hemiscylliidae; genus Chiloscyllium; species Chiloscyllium plagiosum. The sequence continues at coordinate 18,392,571 of NC_057728.1, forward strand.
TTCTCTGGCTGCCCTCTGTTTGGCTTGTCCAATGATATTGTGTTGTCCCAGTCAAATTTATGGTCCTTGTCATCTGTGTGTGTGGCTACTAGGGACAGCTGGTCATGGCGTTTAGTGGCTAGTTGGTGTTTGTAGATGCGGATTGTTAGTTGTCTGCCTGTTGACCTGCATAATGCTGCATGCAGTCTTTGCATGGAATCTTGCAAATTATGTTTGTCTTGCACATGATGGGTATAGGATCTTTCAACAACCAAGCATATGAACAGATCAATGGAACACCGATGTGCTCACCCATCTTGGGGCACATAGCAGAAGCAGTGATGCAAAGACTGGAACAAGCAGCCCTTCCACAAATCCTACCCAAACTTTGGATGAGATACATGGATGACACTTTTGTTATCATTCAGAGAACAGAAATTAACACCTTGGTCACAGGGATCAGATTTACGAGAGAGGAGGAAACCAACAATCAACTCGCATTCCTGGATGTGATGGTGAAAAGAACACAAAACAATTAATGCACTACAAAAGTATACAGAAAAGCCACATACACACTGACCAGGTCCTGAACTACAACAGCAACTACCTGAACACACACAAGAGAACCTGCATTAGGACCCTGTTTAAACGGGCTACAGCACACTGCAGCACTCCTGACCTACGAAGGGAAGAAGAACACCTTTCAAGCATATTCGCCAAGAACGGATATCCCCCAACTTCATCCGCAGATGCCTAACAGACAATGTGACGAGGACATGCCACGACCTAACTCACTTGCCACGCTACCTTACATAAAAACACCTCAGAACTGACAGCCAGTGATCACTGGGATTCATGACAGCCCATAAACCGACAGCCACACTCAGACAGCAACTCACCAGGACAAAAGACCTGATACTCATCATGTGCAAGATAAACATAATTTACAAGATTCCATGCAAAGACTGCACGAAACACTATACAGGGCCAACAGGCAGACAACTAGCAATCCGCATCCACGAACACCAACTAGCTACCAAACACCACAACCAAGTGCCCCTAGTAGCCACACACAGACATCAAGGACCACAAATTCGACTGCACCAACAAAACAATCATTGGACAAGCCCAAACAGAGGACAGACAGAGAATTTCTAGAAGCATGGCACTTATCCACAGACTCCATTAACAAGCACATAGACTGAGACCTAATATACCAGCCACGCCAATGAACAATCTGAATAGACAATCGGAAGTAGCAGGAACGGAATCAAATAAATTACAAGCGACACAGTACAGCAGCGCTTCACAGGAGGCTCCAAAGCACTGAAGATGTCACTTTGACAGAGGACGGAATGTCTGCAAATCAACTTCCCAGCTTGGTGAACATACTCACAACTACGACTGGTTCTGAACAAATATGGAATTTTTTTTTAAAATAAGAAAGTCACAAGAAACTTTTCATAATCATTGCATTGTAATTTCATTTATTTATGTTTATATTTGGAGATATTTGCTTAAAATGTATTAATTACATTATTGAAGCATTGGCCTCATTCTTTACTGTTGGAGGGAATTATATCAATAAACATTAAGTTATTAAGCCAATTCTGTCTTGGTTTCAGCTGTGCATGCTAATTAAGCTCTCTTGCACTTGCAGTCTCCGTAGCCATTCCAAGTTGGTACTGCTATCCAAATTCATCAGCCTTCTAATTATAAATTCAGCTTTCACATGTCATTCAAAAATTTTTCTCTTTATTTGTTGGACATATTTATTTTCTGAAAGCGAATACCATGGGGCAGTAACTTTTCAATTGTAATGTGGGGCAATTGGAAAGAACTGTTGCCTTCCCTGCACACATCACTTTGATTAGTTCAAAATGACAATAACAGAGGCTAGGAAGGTAGATGTGGTCTAAATTGTTTAGCTTCTAGATTTTAAAAAATCATCCTGGTGACAGAAGGCAATAGTCGGAGACGTAAGAAGAATGAAGAATGTCCTGCTCACAGCCCTAATGCCATTTTATCAGTATTAACAATAATAAATTCAGTTCTTGTCTATCAAAGTGCTAATCCAAGGTCTCGCAGATTTCATGCATTTCTTTTCTACTCCACACTTTCCAGATCAACACATGTGCCTCTGGGCGTTAGGATGTTCAGCTTAGAGACACTTTGATGGCATAGCCAAACTACTAGATCGTTCAATTTGCTAAACATGATGGAATTCTGCACACTAGTTTTCCTCTATTGCAGTAGAGTGCCCTCTCATGAGTAGTAGAAACTCACAGGGGTAGACATTCAACTTATTGCCAGAACATAAAACTAACATTGAAGGTCAGTAATAGACAACGCCCAAACTTTTTGGTTAAATTTACTTAAATGGAAATGAAACTGGGCAATTCCTATAAAACGCAGCTGATCGAAAGTGCAAGCTTTACATCTTGGTGGTGAGTTTAAAATGTGGTTAATTTTTCTGGAAAGATGGACTGCAAATGTCATTCAGGTCTGGGATTTGAACACTGGTCACATTAGCAGTTTTCCAGTGCTCGAGTGTTATATCAGTCTGTAACTAACAAGCCATTCCTGGTATCAAACATGCACTACATTTCATACCCGCTTTATGTGCAAGATAGGAATGGACGATAGCGAGGGTTCCAGGCCATGATACGTTATCTTCCTTCTTTAATACCTGTATGAGCAAGAGACACACATTTTCTGGACAGAAGTAAAATGATTTACTCTTAAAACTACCACAGACTGGCCCTGGGATTACTGATTATAAAAGGTAAAGTGGTCCAAAATTACAGCTCTCCATTCTGATTTGCCCAAAAGCAAGGTTTCTATACATATGTTTCTTTTTTAATAAAGATCTTACAGGTATATGTCATAAACAATTATTTAATTCCAAGTAGTGACTATCGTTATGGAAGAAACTACGGTAGCCATTTCAATGAAAATGAGAAGCTTCTTCGCCTTTTGGTGTTAGGTAAACATGGTATTCTCATCATTACACGATACCTTTCTCTTCTTTACTTCTTGAAATGAATCATTTGTAATGGGGACTTGGTTCTCTGATGCAATGTGCACGAGATGTGGGAAGTGTTTCATGCATATTGACAAGCAGCTGGTAGTTTATCAGGAAAAAACAGAATCAGATTCAAAGACTTGTTCCTGATTCAACACACCATTTGGATTCTATTCCACTGTTCAACCTTCACTGACCAAGACGGAGAAGGGAGGTTGTTGTTCCAGCTGATAACTGAGACAGTAAGTAATGATAGACTATTGCACAGAAAACATAGCAACATAGCTATAACAATATTTTGGGAAGAGAGCTCAGGAAACTTTGTGCCAGATCTTAAATTATTTGTATTTCCTATTACAACTTTTCATAATTAGGCTGCATCTTCTGACACAACCAGAAATTATGAAGCAGTAAATGCTGGAAATCAGACAGCACCTAAGAATAAAACAAACAAGTTAATGCTTTAAATGTAATCCTTCATCAGAAACAAACAACAAACTATTATTTAAACAGAACCATTATTTAAACAGAATAAAGGCAACGTGAGAATAAAATGCATTGATCAGTGAATAAACCTATGATCTATTGAAAGGTATTTTAGATGGCTGAGATCATTTTTCCATCAGACTATGAGAAGTACTGTGGGACTGCTGTGTTACAGATCACTCAAAGTCTGAGTTACTTATTGCAGATTGGAGTCATGGATAGTAGAGGTTCCAACTTTCTTTCTATTACATGGATGGCCAATCCACTTCATACTCTTTCTCTCTGTTCCACATCTACAAATTTGATTTATGCATAAACCAGGCACAGGCAGAGGGCAGCAAATGCAACAGAGTCACTGACCGATTGCAGGGAAAACCAGGTGATCAAGCAGCTGAGTCAGGAGAACGTGTATTGGTCTCACATTTTGCTGTGTTTCTGCTCCTCTCCATCTATGGTACAGGCTCCCATACCTTAGGATTGAAACCCAACTTCACAGGCACTAGCAACTGCACCAGGTGTTGAGAAAAGGTGAGATGGGTTAGCGAGAACATGTGCAAGTACATAGTGTCAGAGAAGAAAGTTGGGAAGAGGGTCTTCTGAGTGAGTGGTGGCAGCAATGCGGGGGGTTGGCTTAAGAAGGGCCGCTGAGTGAAAGGCTGCGTGCATGTGTTATAGGAAAAGGAACTGGACTATGAGTGTGGATTAGGAAGGATCGGAAAAGAAAAATTTTGAAGTACTTTAAAAACTTAGATTCTCAAATCTGTTTGATATTTTAGTCCATCATACAGAAACTTCAATATCTAGTGAATGTTAGTATCTGTTTTTCTGCTTGTGATCGGGGTCAACAGGATAGTACTGGAAACTTTTATGGGAAGCACTGCACTAATCTGTTTGACTACTTCCATTGGAGAGACCATATAAACCTAAGTGACCTACCTCATTGAACAGTCTATCCCCATCACTTGCTATGACCCACAATCATTATGACCTTTCTGATACCGTACTTGTACAATGTACCAATGAAATTTCACTCAGCTTCAAGAACAACAGCGTATCTTTTTACCACAAGGCCTTAATTAAGCTTCTAATTTCTTTACAATAGGGACTGGTGATGTGAAATTGATTAGTCTGCATTGAAAAGACAGGTTGGATGATGTAGTGGAGAACCTGCTGCCAGAACACAAGGTGGGAATGAATCTGTTCTCTCGGTGACCAATCTTGTTTTCTTATACACAAGTTTTTAACCTCTCTCTCACCCACAAGTTTCCAAACTTATTTGTCTTCTGCTGTCTCAAATGGTCACACATTCATTACTCTTAATATCATTGTATTCATCTAATCAACATTTAATTCAACTGATCTCAAGCCATTGTTTTGAGTTTGTTTTAATATGAGTCATTTTTCTATTCTTGTTGAAGGATTACATTGGAAGCATGAAGTTACTTGTTGTCCAAAAATGCTGACTGTCCTACTCTCTGTTTTTAATGTACTCTGCTTTATTTTTTGACATTTCATTATCTTCTGTGCCATTGATTTATTGATTTGGAATGATCTAATGACTTGGAAACAAAATCCAAAAATTGTCATCAAACAGGGTGTCCTCCAAGTCTGAATGCTCTTGCAATAAGGATCTGAGAGTGATAAAGATGTTGTGAAGTGGTTGAAGTGGGCTTTTAACACATCAACTTGCATTTATAGAACACCATAAAATGTACAAAGCCCAGAAGCATAACAAAAATTCAAAGATATAATAAAAGAAAATTCAATGCCAAAAATTAGGAGGGATGACCAAAAGCCAAAGAGGCATTTTAAAAGATAGTCTTAAAACCAAAAGGAGGTGGAAAACTGAAGGATTTAATGGCGTAACCACAAGGAAATTTAAATGTAAGAACAGGATTTTAACTTTGAGGTATTAAAGGACTGCATGGAGAAAGTGAGGACTGCAGATGCTGGAGATCAGAGCTGAAAATGTGTTGCTGGAAAAGCGCAGCAGGTCAGGCAGCATCCAACAAGCAGGAGAATCGACGTTTCGGGCATGAGCCCTTCTTCAGGAATTGTCCTGAAGAAAATTCCTGAAGAAGGGCTCATGCCCGAAACGTCGATTCTCCTGCTCCTTGGATGCTGCCTGACCTGCTGCACTTTTCCAGCAACACATTAAAGGACTGCATGCCAATGTAGATTAACAAAGATAAATAGATAATTGTGGGCTAGGATAGAATAATGCCAATAGAATATGAAACAAGTCATATGTTTTCAAAAGGGATTATAAAATTACCTAAAGGGAAAAGATTGACAATGTCAGAAGTAAAACAGCTAAGATAGGGTAGTCAGTATTGTCTGAAGCATCAGAAAGTTCACCCATTCTTTGTGTGCGAGCCTATGTCAGGCTATTCAACGATACAGAACATTATAGATGAGACTAATCCTATCCACATCTGACATGCATGAATAATTCCAGCAAGAGCAACTGAATTGCAATTGAAAGCAGAACTGTGGCAATTTTCCCCTCCTAAAATACAAGTAATGTTGGTCACCATATTGAAGGAAGGATGTAATTGCATTGGAGACAGTTCAGAGAAGGTTTACTCAACTAATACTTGAAATGGATGGTTTGTCTTGTGAGGAAAAGTTGCACAGGTTAGGCTTGTACTGTTGAGAGTTTTGAAGGGTAAGAGCTGGTGAATTGATTGAAACATAACATTAATATTTTTAAGGCAGAGGCAGACAGGCTCCTGTTAAGCTAGGGTTAAAAGATTAACCAGGGGAGAAAGTTTGAGGTTACAATCAGATCAGCTGTTGTCTTTCTGAATGGTGGAGCAGATTCGAGAGGCTGACTGGCCTACTTTTGCCCCGATTCAAATGTTGCTGCGATGCTGAAACTTTCTAATCCATTTAGCTGAGAAATTCACTTTATTAACTAGCTTAAAAGTGATAAGCAAAATTATTCTAATGAACAGAAGTTGAGTCTGTACCTTTTCCTGGCACCTGGGGCAGACCCACACCCCCTTGGGAATGGTCTTGAGAGGAGGTTCTAAACATTCCAGATGATATACACGAGAGCAAGTGTCACACAGAAGAAGTTGACCACTACGTTTGCACACTGTACAGTAATCCTCATGAATATCATCCTTAAAAAATGAAAAAGAAATGACTATATTAATTGAAATAAATTTCAGTGTACTGCAGAATGGTATGCTGAATCAAGTTTGGAAATTTTGATTGAATGAAGACTTAAATTTGAACACAACTCCACATCAACTTGCATCCAACATCATGATGCTACCATCAAAAGACATCTTCACCCCTTGCTCTCCTCTTGGCCTGGGGAAGGGCCAAGGGAACAGTTGCCGTTTTACTACTACTTCTTCTTAACTGAACAGTGAATTGTTTACATGCCATACACGCATCACCCTCTGTGTGAAAAAGTTGCTCCTTGGGTCCCTTTTACCTTTCCCCTCTCACCCTAAACCTATGCCCTCGAGTTCTGGACTCCCCCATCCCAGGGAAAAGAGCTAGTCTACTTATCATATCCATACCCCTCATGATTTTATAAACCTCTATAAGATCAACCCTCAGCCTCCGACACTCCAGGGAAAACAGCCCCAGCTTATTCAACCTCTCTTCATAGCTCAAATCCTCCAACCCTGCCAACATCCTTGTAAATCTTTTCTGAACTCTTTCAAGTTTCACAATATCCTTCCTATAGGAAGGAGACTGGAATTGTATGCAATATTCAAAAAGTGGCCTAACCAAACTGAAACTTGGAACTGCTCCCACTCTGCAGGAACTACCTTACATAACTATGCCAGTTATTTGCCTCTACTGAATATTCCAGCCATAACATCTTTACCAACTAAGCCTCTGGAGAACTTCACTTAATCAAAACAGTAAACAAAATCAATAGTCATATGGTCATAACTTGTCACATTTGGCAACTAACCACCAGCTTCCCAAAGGTAATTAGGGACAGACAATAAATGGTGGCCTAGCTAATGACACACACACACATTCATGAAAGAAATAATGAAATGTTGGTAATTTTAACAGCAAGTCCCTTTAAACCTCATTTATTTGTATTTTTTTAAGATAATGACAAAACTATTTTGTTTTATGCTCAAACCAAAATGAGTAAATCTTGTTTGCCATATACAGTTCTATATATACTTGAAAAGCACTTTATGAAAAATTACAAAAATTCATATGAATAAACAGAGTAGTTGCAGATGAGCTGCAGTGGAAGTGCAAGGATAAAATAAGACGGAGCAGAGTGGCATACCATGACAGCAAATCTGGCAGTAGGTACAAACAGCAACAGCAAATATTTGTTATAAGGATGGCATGGAAAATGAAAGCTTAGAGATCATGCCTTTTTATGTAATACAGCACCATAGACAGCAGCTCTAGAAAGACAGCTCATCATTTATATCTTGGTATCAAACCATGCTGGTGCTAAATAAATACCTATTATAACCAACTATTGCACGATTTGCATGTCCAAACCTTTGTCCTTGAAATTCTGCTTTTCATAAATGTAATGCTTTCCTAATAATCCTTACTGATTCATTCAATATAGCTGCAAATCTCTCCAATATGCTTATCTAATGGATTGTCCTATTAATAAATATGACAATTTAAAAGCAACAATACATTTTCAGATACATCACAAACATGTTTAAACATAAAGCTAGAACTTGTATTATACTGCTCATGTCTTGCAGTAATAAAAATTTTTGATTGCCAAGAGATTTACACAGTAAAAGTCACTGAATGGATGAGACATACCTTCCAACATAGGTCCTCATTGGCTTGCGTGTTAAGGAGAAAGGTAGAAACATGTTAGTAAGAGCTGATTTGTAGAGCAGGCTGGGAATTAGGATAATATGGATTCCACAAGTGGACCAAATACAAGTAATGATTGGAGCTACTTGGATCATCCAGAGGATATCATACTATGAGGACACTGATAATTAGACAGTACACAGAACTGCCTTCAATAGGAATGCAGGAGAAGTTGTTGGGGACGGGTGTATGTGGGAGATGTATCCTGCCCTATCATGTATTGTTTCTTCCATTTATACACCAGTTTCAAAGTAGATAAAAATTTGATAATTCCCTGGTTTAAAAGTTATCTTTGGCTAAGTAGCTCAGTAAATATCTGAATTCAAAATATTCAGGTCAGAAATGAAGTTCGCTTGTTTCCTTAGAAAGATAACATTTACACTGATACTTAATACTTGCACAAAAAATAGTTCACCTTGTAGCTTCTCAGTTACTTCTTTGCCCCTGTGCTTGTAAGCATTGTTCTGTGATGTCAAACGATTTAAAAAGAATTCAGTCACTGTAAGGTATTTATGGTTGCAATTACCCAAGTACATTGTCCAAGTTGCCAAGGAACTATTGCATGAGTTATCATCTTGACAAGATAGAATCTAACCAACTACCCTTGAAATTCAATTGCATTACCCATCACCGATTCCTTCACTACAGACAGAATATCTCATGAAAACTGAAAGTGTCTGAAAACAGACATTCCTTTTGCCTGCACTCCAAGTGGTTTAGCCAACCTCATCCAATCCAATCTGGAAAGGTTTGGGGAAGATGCTGCAAAACCTTTAAATCCCATGGGCGCTGGTTGCCTTCTCGCAGTTTGTCCAACTCAGTTCAAAGAGATTTACTAAGAGTACTGTATAATCTTAAATTAATTAAAAAAATGTTTTTCAGGTACGACTACTACATAGTATTTTTAATATTATTTCAGCTTGATTGATCTTTTCTCAAAATAAGCAGGGTGTACTGATGTTGGGAAATGGGAGAGGCATGAGAGTTATGAAATCCAATATGAGAGAAGTGAATTAATATCAGCAGCACATGAACACTTAATTAAAAGTGCTTTGCAATTATATCATTTGTTTTTTCTGTATGTCCTAATTATTGACTTTGTGGGGGTACCAATATGTTTTATGAAAACTGGCATATTGAACATGACAAAACAGGTATGATCCCAAAGTTGCTGGATTTCAGGTACCTATGTCAACTTTTTCAGAAACTGACAGGACCAGTCACACAAATGCTATGGTTACAAGACCAGGTCAGAGGATGGAAATTCTGCTGCAAGTGATCTACCTTCTGATTCCTCAAAACCAGTCCACCAAGGCATGAGCTAGGAGCATTACAGAAGCTTAATATCACCCAGGAGAAAGCTGTCTGTTTGATGGGCACCTTATTTACAACCTTAACATGCAATCCCTCTACTACCAGTGCACAATGACAGTATTTACCATCTAAAAAATATACTGCAGCAATTTGTCAAGCTTCCTTCAACATCATCTGCGAAAACCTGCAACTTCTATCACCGAGATCTGGCCTGGGCAAACGAAGGTGCAACCCATATTTGGTGCACAGCAACCTCTAATCCAGCCTCGAGATAACCACTGGGAAAGCGCACACAGTGCACTGGTAAACTTCAGTGCATGCCAACAACTGCTCCTGGTGCTTGATAGGTGTGAGAAGCTGAAAGGAGCTAAAATGCAGATTGGGGAGAGCTTCAAGGGAAGCACTTCATGGGAAGAAAAGTATTTGCAGGTAATTTGGAGTTGACCAGTTATGGGAGTCTGGAGGTGGGTTTTTCTTGGATACTGCACCATCATGTTAAATCAGGAAGTACGTGTGGGGCAACAGAAGAACACAGAATGCATACTCACTTAAAATTATTACTCTTTGATTTACTTTCTGGATTTTATACACAATTTCAAAACTTCAATAAAGTATGAAGTGTATGAAAACTAAAGTCAATTCTTAAATACAAAGGAGGTCCATTCTAATGTGTTTCAATATACCATGAATTTGCTTATTGCTTGAGGTTTTATGGCAGCCAAAAGAAGCAAATGACTATTTAAATCTTCATTTTGTTAGTTAAAAAGGAGAAAGTAAAGAGTTTTCTTAATACGGCCCATACATTATTACATTTTGGACCTCAACATCCACATTAAAATGGACGTCCACCATAGTTTTGATGTTCTATTTTTCCAATTTCCTCATTTCAAAGCGCTGATTCTTCACGTCCATTTTGGGATAGTAATACACAGAAGAGCTCCTTTACTCATTCAAAAGGGCGTAAGATCTGTAATCTAGTCAAAATATTTGCACCTGTATGCCTGTGAATGGCTTAATTTATAAGTTCCCACAGACAGTTACAGTAGTATGAGGGATGTAGAACTTTAGATAAATGGGCAGTTAAGAAAATATAGAATTGTTCTCCTTATAGCAGAATAAAATAAGGTCAGGTTTAACGGAAATGTTTAAAATTATGAAGGCTAAATAAGGAGAAACTGTTTCTAGTGCAGAAGGGTCAGTAAACCAATATAGAGGTCATAGATTTATGCGTAATAACAACAGAACCAGTGGGTAGTGAAATTGTAGACCTTGCAAAACCTTGATTTCTAATTCTGCTAGTGAACAAAGTATTGAAATATCAAAGCATAAACGCTAACTGCAATGAACCACAACATATGCATGACTGAAGATCTCCAAAAGCATTCTCAGTTTAATATGGGCATCTCAATGATTATTTTTAAGCACATCCAAAAATTAAAGCTGTAAAAATTCTTTTTATTCTTGAAGAAGTGCAATTAATATTTATATTTTTACAAAAAAGATGGTAAGTGAAGAATGTTTGGTCTTAGCTAAGTTTTTTGTATTTTGAGAAATTTGAAAATGAGAAACATGCACCCTAACTGGTCTGGGACAGGTTAATGATGCTGTTAGTAGCACACCTTCTAAAATGTGCTGAAAAGTTATTAATTCACAGTTCTGAGCACAAGAGGTTGAGAGAGAGGTTGCAGATTATTGTACTCCCTACATGATGTGGTGGGTATTTCTGAAGTGCCTTTCGGCTCACCCACATTTTCCTTTTTATTTCTTAATTGTTTTTTGCTTCTAACACTATATCATCAATTATAGCAAAGCAGTACTTGTATTGGTAAGTCTAAAAGAAAACATTGCAGTTAATGGAAATCTGAAATGAAAACAAAATACTGCAAGTACTCAGCAGATCAGATGGCATTTGTAAAAAAGAGTGGAATTTGATGCCACTCAGAAAAAAAGGTGACAAATTACATTGTTAACATTACGCCAGAAAGCGTGTAAAAGGAGAGTATGTTTGATTTCATTATTATACGTGATGCACTATTTAGTGGTAATAGTGCTCATCATAAATTGGAACCTCCTACTCAACACCTCTCCCTGGCTTCCTGTCCTTGCAAAGATCACTCCCCCACACATCCACAGTCTGACAAAAACTCAAGCTGGATAAAACCATCTGTGCTGCACCTTACTTACCACTCCATAATGACACATTCAATACTCTCTGTCTTCCATCTCGGCTCCCTATATGGAGCACTCTTCCTAAGCAAGTTCTACCAAGACACCCTTTAGATCAAGAAGTGGTGTGAATGCCTTATGCACTTGTGGACAGACATACACAAGGCTGCATCTTATCAAGGAGTGCCCCTTCTATAAATTAACTAGCAGACTAATCATCTTAAACTCAACAAATCAGGCTTGGCTTTGAGGATTTCCATGAGAAAGTGAGGACTGCAGAGGCTGGAGATCAGAGCTGAAAATGTGTTGCTGGAAAAGCGCAGCAGATCAGGCAGCATCCAACGAGCAGGAGAATCGACGTTTCGGGCATGAGGCCTTTTTCAGGAATGAGGAAAGTGTGTCCAGCAGGCTAAGATAAAAGGTAGGGACTTGGGGGAGGGGCGTTGGAAATGCGATAGGTGGAAGGAAGTCAAGGTGAGGGTGATAGGCTGG
>NC_057728.1:18405741-18420021 GCF_004010195.1 Chiloscyllium plagiosum
TTTGCTACTTGGAGAATTAACTGCAGTGTGGGAGAGTGCAGACTCTCTCAAAGAGATCAGTGTCCATATTGTCATGATCGTGATCGCCGCCCACACGATAAATCGTAGGCTCAAGCATCTCTGCTGCTGCTGTTTTGTTCCAGACAATTGAATTTTCAATGGAACCGAAGAGAGACCGTTATTTCATCGCTGTTGTGAAACAAAGTTCTATAGTGACTCTACTAGCCATTATTTTCTGTTTTGGCGAATGGGAAAATTATTCCAATGAATTTCGATGTCATATGTTCTTAAATTTCTACCATTTCTTTCATTCTGTTCTGGAGACGGCAGAAGGGAAAGGTAATCTAATCGAGAATGTGGTTGGTGAAATTCACTTTTCATGGCCCATTCTTTTTGTATTCTTTCTTTCTCTCTTTTCAGCACTTTCTGGGAAATGGCGGTGCACTAAGGCTCCAGGATGTTTGCAAGAGCAGACTGGAATTCCCCTGCTGTTAGTTGCGAGATTAGTATATGGCTCAAGCGCCTGGTTGTGCCCGCCAGAAACTACCCTTGTCTTTCCTGACCTCTCCGCCCCCACCCCACCCCGGTCTATCACCCTCACTTTGACCTCCTTCTACCTATCGCATTTCCAACGCCCCTCCCCCAAGTCCCTCCTCCCTACCTTTTATCTTAGCTTGCTGGACACACTTTCCTCATTCCTGAAAAAGGGCTCATGCCCGAAACGTCGATTCTCCTGCTCCTTGGATGCTGCCTGACCTGCTGCGCTTTTCCAGCAACACATTTTCAGCTCTGAGGATTTCCATTCATTAAATAAATAATCAGAAAAATAAAAGTTTAATGCTTATTTATCTTCATTATAACTTCATTTTTTGAGGATTTATGGTCAGCTCTCTTGCATCTTCCCTCATCCAACTTCCATACCCAGATGTGGCCCACCAAATGAGAGGTAGGCCTGCTTAGAAGAAAAAGGGTTGCTGATCTTTGGGGGCACAATGTCCTGCAAGTTCACCTCCGAACTATTCTAGGAGTGCAATCATCTGTGTTGAGTGTGTCTGAAGGCAAAACAGTCTGAAAATTGTCGTGACAAGTAAATATAGCACAATACATCAAACTTGTTACAGGATTAATGGTTGAAAAATTATAGCAATTTCTTATAAATTCTGATGAAATGCAAATACTTCTGGGCAAATCCAACCATGGTTGTATTGGTGAGGTAGACAAGTAGTCATCACATCCTCAAGGGAGATAACGTCATGGAATCTGTGGACCAGATTTTCCACTCCCTTGAGCAGCCTGGGCAATGATGGAACAATTAAGAAAATAGGATGAAAATAGCAAAATCAGGTTCTTAATGTTGAGAAAAAAAGTTCTGACTTTCTCCTTGGATTTAAATAACAGATTCGGAATCTCACTAATGAGTGATGATTACCTTATTTCCATGTATTTACACTCAGTATTAGTTAAACATGCCTCAGTTCTATGCAATTCTATTTTCCTTTCCTTCCCAGAGAAACTACATAGTGCCAATTCCCAGCATGAAAGTCAAAGTGGTTACCTGGCAACAGAAACTCACCACTTGCATCTCCAGGCAAATAATTCTGTCTTCACCAGAATAATCCTGCATACTTCATGAACATATTCTTTCTCTACCTTTCATCCACACAAGTAGACATTGCCAAATCACCAACCTCACCACATCACCATGGCTGCATCCATCTCTGTATGATTTCATTTTGGAGCTCAGGGATACTTATATGCTTCTGTTAGGTCACTTTGGCCACGGAGGCATGCATGCATCCACACAGACTGCATTTTCGGAATCTTAGCTTACTTTCTTAGCAGTCATTCACTTTATGCTCATTCGGAAGCTGCCAGCCTTCTCTTTAGTGATGAAATTAGATTCCCTACAGTGTGGAAACGGGTCCTTCAGCCCAACAAGTCCACACCAACTCTCCGAAGAGCAACCCACCCAAACCCATTTCCCTCTGACTAATACACTGACACTATGGGCAATTTTAGCATGGCCAATTCCCCTGACGTGCACATCTTTGGACTGTGAAAGGAAACTGGAGCACCCAGAGGAAACCCAGAGAGACACAGGAAGAATGTGCAAACTCCACACAGACAGTCGCCCGAGGCTGGAATTGAACCCAGGTTCCTGGCACTGTGAGGCAGCCGTGCTAACCACTGAGCCACTGTGCCGCCCCAGTGTGCGGCTACAGGCTGTCAACCTCTGTGGTTTGCACTTCTTTTCAGTACAGAAGGGAGACACAGGCAGCTGGTCATCGCTTTGAACAATGAACAGTCAAAGGGATGGACATTTGCTGTAGAGCATGACACTATGTCAATATCACACCAACATGTATGAGCAATTTATGCAGCAAATGCACTGCACGTAATTCAAACAAATGCCATGTCTAAAAGTCAAAGGGCCAGTCCTTAGTGGGCGGATAGCTATAAACTATTATTCACACAGTGGCCTATAGCTAATGGGAAAGAAATATTTCACCAAGAGGTAGCTTTCGATCAAACCAACTTTTGAGGATGATATGGAAGACTCAGAGGATGTACAAATTATACACTTTACTTTGCAAAAGGACATTTTCTTCCTCGAGTGGTGGGGAGATCCTTCTTATTTGGCATGGTTTACAATCTGGTAAGTACTTCATTGACACGTTCCAGCAGCTGATAGAGATTGTAACAAGTAAAAGTTTCTGACAGTTGAAAAACTGAAGAATATTCTCCATGACAGTGACATGCCCATGTAAACAGCCATAAGAAACTTGACTGACATGCATAATGAAGGGAGGAAAACATTTAGTATAGATGTCCAAGGCTATGAACCGACTTAGCTAAAAGGTGGAAACGCCTGTCCAAGTTCTGAGGGCTGTCGTGGCTTAAGCATGCTAGTACTTTGCTTCCAAAAACTGGCAATGTCCATGGAAAGCCAGATGTAGCTGAACTATTGGATATCCACTTAGACTTGCATTCCATCATTCCAGTTGAAGAATCAATGTACCAGTGATTAGATGAGAGGGGATGAGACACATGTACCTCCTTTCAGATGCCCTTTCCCCTGAAGGACGCAGGAAGTGCTGAGACGGAGAAGGAGTGCATGCCAGCAATCCTGTGGGCCTTCTTCTCAGGACACTCTTGGGTTGGCGAGCCTGCACAACCCCTCCAGTACTGACTCCAGCAAGTGAAAATAAGGGGACTGCTCCTGTACTCATTCATAGTGAGCAAAATGCCTTAGCCTCAACTGCTGATCTTCCATCAATCCCAACTTAATTAGTCAATGCTAGTTCATTTCCATAGATTCATTCTGTTTATGAGAAACTGACTTTTGGTCATTTACACAATTAAGTTACTTTGTCTAACTTACTACCAGCTTCGGGGAGCATCATAAGGTTCCGCCCTATTTTCCCCACATGCCTTCCACTAGAACGCATGAACATTAATTGGTTTGTAATGGGAGTCAATTCACTCAATAAATACAGACTAATAATTATAGCCCTATGTAACTAAAACTTTTTCGCACTTTTTTTTCATAACAATATACTAATTATACACGGATGAACAGTTACAAATACTCTGGATTTTAATTAAAGACTTAATACTATATGCAAGTTACAAGCGATCTATATATCTAAGAGGAAATCAACTCAGCCCTTGCTTGATACGTCACATGTCATATGACAACACTGACTGCAAAGATGTTGTACACTCCTTCTTTACATTGTTCATTCAAGTAATATCATAATCATGAGTGCATTACAAGGAAAGGAAAATCCAAAAGGAATATTGTTCTTTTTCAAAAGACACTGCTGAGTACTAGCGATTATGGTACGTACTAAATTAACAAACTGTAGGTCAAGATCAAATTCTGATGAACAAAACCTTGAACCCGAATTTAAAAATCCAATAATTTGCCACCAAATTCCAACTATACAATCATAGCCACCAAAATCTAACTGTATGAATGGTGCCTATTTGGCCCATTGACTTAGTGCTGGTTTTCCACAACAGCAATTTAGTTAGTCCCATGCCCTGCCCTGTCCCCGTAGTCCAGAACATTTTCTCTCTTTAGATGAGAATTTCATTTTGAAAGTCAGAACTGACTATGCCTCCATCACCTTCTTGGGCACTGCATTCCAGATCCTAATCACTCACATTTTATGTTGCCTTTGATTCTTTTGCCATTCACCTTGAATCATATCCTATAGTCCCAATTTTCCAAGTCTTTCAAGATTGGGCAGGGTAAAAAGAAGTTATAAAATATTTACATTTACACAGGAAATGCTTCAATGACATGCTCACAATCTCAGTGAAAAAGTACAACTCCTCTAATGACTCAGAGAACACTAACCAGGACCATTGAAGTGGAGGGAAGAAATCCGGGATGGATTTGTGCACTTCAAATCACATTGCTGTTGCTAGCTGAAGTCAAGCATCAACAAAGAAAGGAATGTGTGGTAACCTGGGTATACCATCTTGTCATTCCTCAAACTGTGCCCAACCAGTGATAGGTGCCAAAGGTTATGCATTAGGTTCTGCCTAAGAGACTGTCTAAGAAGAGCATTTTTCTCTTCAAGAAATATAAACTCCGTAATATAATTGCTCATTTACACCAATTATGAATGCTGTGTCTACTTCAAACTGGTAGTTGACACATCTTGTTCCTATGCAAAGTCTGCAATTTTGCTTCTCCTCCTATCCATATTTGCAGGAAATATATATGTGGTGTGGTTTAATAACGTGATACAAAAGCAAACAAAGCACAGGGATTCATTTCCATAGAATTGAAGAACCAGAAGCTGTATTAAGTTTGTACAGAACCTTATTAGACCACACTTGGGAGTAATGTACACAGATCTGTTCTCCACAATATAAAAAGGATACAGAGGTAAAGTGAAATGCTAAACCTATCACGAAAAATTCAAGAGGCTGGGGCTCTTTCTTTCTAGAAGTGACTTAGAGGTATTTAAAATTGGGCTAAAACTAGAAATGTTTTCGACTTTTGGGGGAGACAAAAACCCAAGAGACATGAAGTTAGGTGATAATTAACAAATCCAATATGAAATTGTGAGAAACTTCTTTACCAAGAGAATCAACGGAATGCCTAGCCATCACAGTTGTGGTGACTAGCACAGATGCTTATAAGTGGAATTTATATAAATACATACAGGAAAAAGGAAAATAGATGAAAAGTGTTGGGAGGATGCTCATGTTGACTATTAGAAGTCAACATGGATAAGGTGGGCATATGATCTGTTGCCATGCTGTATATAACGTGTAAGCATAAGTATTCTAAGCTCTTGTGCTTTGGTACTCACTTATTAAGCTCTTACTCCTAACTTTATTACATCATAGTAAATCCAGAATTAATACTCAATTACTCTGCTAACAATTGGTCTTAAGCTGAATCTAAGAAGATCCCTGCTACTTAATTATACATTCTGCTAATAATATTCTTATATATGAACTTAAAAGGATAAGCTATATCAATTGCAGGAACAGCTAGAATATGAATGAGTTAGGACAACACCACTCGTCAAGTGTCTTGTTTTGGTACCTCCTACTGTCACAGTCATTCTCTTTCTGTAAAGGCATAATATCATACCATGCTGTATGACTAGTTTGATTTGGAGTAAGCAAGGTAGGTATTCCAGATTCAGCTTTTAAAATAGAGTGACCTTCTCTTCCCAACAAACTGAGCAACTATAGTGAAAGAGAACAATTAAATTTGAATCCTGCCTTAATGCTTAAGAATACTTCAATTCTGCGGATATGCACTTCATAAAACTATTACTTAAGAATACTAGTTAATTGTATGAAACACATGTCCGCAGAATTGTCCAATAATTCAAACCCACCAAGTAAAATACAGACTTCATCACTCTAAAATTTATATCTTGCCTGTGGATACCTTTTATGCTGTAGATGTACTTTTACATGCATTTTTAGAATGAAGGAATTGTACATACCTCTTGTTGAAACATATAAAGAACCATTCAGGTAGCTTGTTGCGATTCGCTTACGCTAGGAAAATTAAAATAAAGTCATTAAAAGTATTTTAAAATAGGGGCCAGAACACATTTTATAAACAATGTATTTATATGACAATTTGCCGATCAAAGTATTTCAAAGTGATGTGGTGTAACCAAAGGAAAAAAATGCATTTTGGGATAAGATTATCCTGGAGTTTTAAGGTCTATTTTTAAAAGAAGTATTGTCTGCTGGGAAGAATGCTGGTCAAACACTGGGATTTCCACTGCTCACTGAAAAGTGCCATGGAAACTGACGGGGGTTCTTTTAAAGCTTTCTTGGTAACCTCTCAGTAAGGTAATAGAACACCAACCTGCATTATCTGCTGAAACTTTGGTATGGGGCATGAAATAAAGAGCAAGAATGAAAACTAACTGAACTAAGATGACACTTTCACTCATGTGTCCTAATTTTAAACAATTGTGAAGTGCTTAAGAGGATTGCAAAAAGGAAGTATGACTTATCCTTATATAGCACATTTGACTACCAAACATCTCAAAGTTCTTTATAGTCAATAAAACACTTTTGAAGGTAATCACCATTCTAACGTAGGATATGCAGGCATTAAATTGTACACAGCAACTGTCACACTGTTGTCTGCAGGCAGTGGCCAGATCATTTGTTTTTGTAATGCTGATTGAATGAGAAATATTGGCCAGGACACATGAGATAATTCTCCTGCTTTTATTCAGAATAGTGCCATAGAATCTTTAAGGTCACCCGTTTACATCCCTTCTGAAAGATTCTGAAAAGGTGGTCAATGGCAAATTTCACTTCCATTTATTGGGTATGGAAAGAGTAGGAATACTCCTCCAAGCTGCAAAAGCTCAATTCACTTTCACTCTTCAAGCAATAGAGATTGATCCAGCCCATGGTCTTACCTTCTCCAGCTTAGAGCATGATTGGATTGCATGTTAGGACATCCCAAAACAGGTGAGCTAGCCCCAAGGCATTCAAGTTCCAGCTGAGCCTGCTATCTCCATGTAAATGAGGCACAGCCTTCAAAATGGACCATCCCTCCAGCCATAACTAATACTTATCCAATCAAAGCATATCACCTACATCCATTTGGGACAATGAAGATGGTTAAGAATTCAATACAATAATCTCATCCTTTGGAATGTTGGCGACTGCACCTCATTAAGTCAAGGAGGTTGCTTAATGTGCTTAAGATTCATATGGAATTAAAAAAAATATATGATACTTACTGGGAACTTGAATTATCACTGTGCCTTTAATGTCGAAATAAAAATCAGAAGCATTCTAGCAGTGCTGGAAATGGAAACCAAGCCAAATGAGGCAGAGATCAGATGAGACAAAAAAATCTCTGCATTTGGCTTTTGATCGTTTTTTATATAAATGGTTGAGGGCTGAATAGACCAAAAGAGTGATTTTCCATATAGCATGAGTGAGGCAGCTGAAGGTGCTACCATCAGTGAACAGTTTCAGTGAAATGTGAAGTATACAGAAGGCAGGTTTTCCCGATGTTGAGTTGGAAGATCTCATAAATTGCCCAGGATTAAAGAGCAAGTAAAAGAGTTTAATGATTATTTGGTAAAAGAGAACAAATTTCTTGAGGAACATGTAATTATTATCCAAATATGTTTCTTATAAACTACCTCCATTTCAAACTAACTGAAGTTAAAAAAAATTAACTAGTTAGTCTCTATCAGCATTGCTCCCAGTCAAAATTAAATTTAAATTGCATTATGTTAAGGCAACTGTCTCTGTATTTGCAATGATATTGTATGCTTGAGTTTCTCTGCTTTTCTGTTTGCTTTCTATGGGCTCTCTCTTTATGTGCCTGTTTCAGCAAAATTTAACGTCTGTGTATGAGATGAAAGATCAGACACTGGTTTCTAATATCACCCAGTCCATGTGATATACATTTTTTCAAAAATAAAATGATAGGAGAAAGTTCTTTATGTTTAGGGTTATCTGAATATGGAAGGCTTTTCTCTCAACAATTAGTGAATAGTAAGATTACTTGTGAATTGTTCTAACAAAGAGCTAATTACATCCTTCAGTAAAATAAAGTTACTTGGGATACAGCAGAGTATATGTCGAGCCAAAATAGATACTGAAAGGACTATTTTTTAAATTCAGCTCTATTAAGAGCTCCTTTGTGTACATTACTTATTTTTCTTTATTTTTCTCTCTGGAGATAATGATCTGGCATTAAACAGGAGTTGAGGCTTGGGGCAGATCAGTCATGAGCTTGTTGAATGGCAGGGTAAGCTTGAGGGGCCTACTCCTTTTTATACTTCTTATGTTATTATAGAATTACTGAAAACTTTTTATTATGCACACACATATTACTGGCTCTAAACTACTTTTGTAATCACATATGATTGGATGGATTATACAAGACAATAATTTTCACAATTAAATATCAAGATATCAGCAGAGAGATACTAAGCATCCTGTTCACTGAGACAAACAGCTGTTCTGGTGCTCTCACAGGTTAATGTGTGCAACACTGAAGTATTGCATATATTTTCCATACTTCCAAGATTCAGTAATTAATATTTCATGATATAACCAAAGATCCAAAGAACTACAGATGCTAGAAATGAGAAACAATCAGATGTTGCCGGAAAAAAATCAGCATTGCTGGCAACATAGTTCTGAGGAAGGATCACTCAATCCAAAAAGTTAACTCTGATTTCTTTCCACAGATGCTGCCAGACCTGTTGAACTTTTCCAGTAATTTCTGTTCTGTCCCCAAGGTGATAATAATGAAAGAAATCTGAGGTTGAGACTCAATATTCACTTGCAATTACTGATAAACATTTAGGAAAAGAAAGAAAGCAGCTGATAATGTCTTGCCAGTGTAAATATTACATTTGCTGATACTAGACTGATGTGATTATGACAACAACTTGGGAGAACACAAACACAAATTTAATGAATGTTTGATCTAGTAATGCCTTACTTTATGATCGAATTCTATAACCAGGAATTAACATTATTAGTACTGGATCTGTAGTAGTAAAGACTATATTGAATAAAAATCAATAGCTCATATTGAAATTGTCTTTGATAGTTTTCATATATAATGTGTTAAACTTACACGCAGACAAAAGCACAAAAGTTAACCTAATGATGAACAGTTTTCAACCAGTTAAAGCTGCAAAGTTTTTTTAACATGCACCTTGCTAACACCCAAATATAGCTAGAACATTTGTGAAATTCTTCGACATTTTAACTTCGTTTCAGTTAATGGTACATAGTAAAGAATCAAAGTAGATGTTTTATCGAAAATGGCAATAGCTCATCATTTATGTGTATTTATACTATTTAATGTTTGTTAGGACTGCAGAAATGAATAACTTACTCAAGTCAATATTGACAATATGGAAGACTGGGTCATTGCTTGGCAAATGGAATTTAACTAACTCAGAAAAGTTTCACAATATCTAAACATACAGAGTAATGTCACTTACCTCTGGCTCAAACAATCCGCTGTATGTTGGATTGGCTGTGCTTCTTCTCTTTCTTTCCTGGCGTCTGCTTTGGATTTCTACAACCATCAAAATATTATTATTATAATCAAATAAATTCCAAATATTTTAAATAAACAAAAAGAGTTGAACTAAAATAAAATTGTTTTAAAACCGATATGTTCTCACATGAAGCTAATTAATATTAGGACCAATACTGCGATAACTCAGATTTGTGGTAACCATACTTTGCATTCCAAAGCATAAAAAGCAAGAAAATATTTGATTATTCTCAGAAGTTAGTAATATGACCCAAAATATTGGCTCCTACAACATACATAGAGAGCATTTCAAAAAGAACCTTAATTCATTCCATTTATAATCCTTCCACAATTTTCACAAAAAGAATTAAAATAACACTGTTGAGATAAAAAAGAAAGAAAAATACATCTGCATGAGAAAAATGCAAAAATACAGTAAATTGTCCAACTCATATTTTCAACACAACTGTAATGGTTTTTGATATAATACAGTCCACAGTAAGCTAAGCTTTTGGTTTAAATTATATGTTGCGACCGTTATGTTACTTACTACTCACTGGAGTTTAAAAGACTAAGAAGTGATCTCATTGAAACATATAAGCTTCTTCAGAAGGTTGACAAGGTAAATGCTGAGAGGACGCTTCCCCTCATCGGAGACTGTAGGACCAGGAGGCTCAATTTCAGGATAAAGGGGTGCCAATTTAAGACTGAGATCAGGAGGAATTTCTTGCTACAGAGAGCTGAGCGGAACACACCTTGCATACATGTTAGGCTGGAATAGACAGATTTTTGATCAGTGGGGAAATCAAGGGCTATGGGAAAATTCAGGAAAGTGGATGTGAGGAATGTCAGGTCAGCCATATTGAATGGTATTGCAAGCTCAAGGGGCCAAAGTAGCCTACTCCAGTTCCTCTTACTTATGGTTTTACTGATCATTCTCAAGACCTCTTCCCATCTGTCTTCTACATATACATCACCTTTACCTAACTGCTATCAGTTCTGAAGAAGGGTCACTAGACCCAAAACATTAACACTGCTTTCTCTCCATGGATGCTGTCAGACCTGTTAAATTTCTGTTTTTATTTCAGACTCCTGGGGAAACTTCTCTCCAGCCAGAAAAACACCCATTCACTAAACTTTGCCTCCTATCCTTCCAACATTTATACACCCAAATGATGTGTCCCCTGAAAACCACATACTTCTGCTTTCTGAATAAATCGGACATGATACTTTATTTAACATCTTTTGAAAGTCAATTTATGTATATTGAACCACTTTGATCAAATCTCCCTTCATCAAAAGGCCAAATCAGGCTAGTCAGACCTTTTAATATAATAAAGCTGTAATGGCTTTCCCTCATTAGTTCATTCTTTTTCAAGTGAGAATGATTTATATTAGATTAGATTCCCTACAGTGTGGAAACAGGCTCTTCGGCCCACCAAGTCCACACAGACCCTCTGAAGGGAGACCCATTTCCCTCTGACTAATGCACCTAACATTATGGGCAATTTAGCATGGCTAATTCACCTGATCTGCACATCTTTGGACTGTGAGAGGAAACCGGAGTACCTGGAGGAAACCCACGCAGACACGGGGAGAATGTGCAAACTCCACACAGATAGTCGCCCGAGGATGGAATCGAACCTGGGACCCTAGTGCTGTGAGGCAGCAGTGCTAACCACTGAGCTACCCTTCAGAAATCAGCTTCAGCACTCTCCTCAATTACAGGTGTTAGGCTGATTGGCCTGTAGTCTCAGGTTTTATTTGTCCCTGATAAACTAAACTATTCTTTAATGATTTTTTCTCACATTTACATGTATAAACATTTGTAGGCTTCTTTCTGCTGGAAAAATTGGAACTGTGTACCCAAACTATTCTTGCAGAACTTCTTTCAGCTGCTATAGGAAAAACAACAAACACTTATGAAAGCAAATGAATAATTAACTAACATTTCAGGGATGAAAGATGGCACCTATTGCAAAAATTAAACCAAGATACAGAGATTTCTTTTAAAACATTAAGATTGCACTTGATGAAACAATTGGACATACCTTCCAGGTGCTCTGTTGTAACCAGGCCTAGTGAGACCATAAAGGCAAGTTTCTGCAAAATTAGAATGTATGCATGTTTATATAAGTAAAATGCATTATATATATATATATATATATATATATATAGAGTCCCTATGAATCCAATCTTACAAAGGGTCAATGATCCTCAACAGCTTGCATTTATACAGCATTATTATACTTGTGAAACATTCCAAAGCATTTCCACAGGTATGTCGCCAAATACTATTTGGCATCAAGCCATATTAGGAGATATCAAATCAAACACTAAGGTTTACAGAAGTGCCTTAAATGAGTGGTAGAGAGGCCTAACAAGAAAATTCCACAGGAACCAGGAAACTGAAGATAAGGCCAAACTGGTACTGTGATTATTAGTTTAGTTCATAAGGCCAGATTTGAAGGAATAAAGAGAATCCTAAAGTTTGTGGAGTTGGAAAAGATTAAGAGACAGACTGATTTAAGAATGAGGATATCTGCAAGGTTACTTCATTCTTCACTAATCATAAGGCTCATTTTCAGAACACAGGGATAGGTAATCATACACCGAAACTTTAAATTTTGATTCAGTCATCCTCTGCTATCGCTGCTTATATACTAGAAGATAAATGTTTTTCAACTTTTCCTCAGTGTTATTTCAGTTAACCACACTCCATAAAATGTACACACTTTGGCTTCCCATATTGTATCCAATTAACCCTTAATTAATACATACATAACCTGTTCCCTCAATCCATTAGGTCAACCTTTCAGACCATACTAGATGATAACATCATTAATCAGAAACGGAACTGGACCAGCCATATAAATAGAAAGGATAAAGTGAGGATTGCAGATGCTGGAGATCAGTCAAAAAATGCAGCGCTGGAAAAGCACAGTCAGTCAGGCAGCATCTGAGGGGTAGGAGAGTCAGGAATGTGGGGAGTGCCCAAAAAAGCTGAGAGATAAATGGGTTGGGACTGGGGGGGAAGGTAGCTAGGAATGTGATATGTGGATGAAGGTGGGGGATGATGGTGTAGGTCGGAGTGGTGGGGATAGATTAGATTAGATTAGATTCCCTACAGTGTGGAAACAGGCTCTTCAGCCCAACAAGTCCACACCAACCCTCCGAAGAGTAACCCAACCAGACCCATTTCCCTCTGACTAATGCACCTCACACTATGGGCAATTTAGCATGGCCAATTCACCTGCCCCACACACCTTTGGACTATGGGAGGAATCCGGAGGAAACCAACGCAGCCACAGGGAGAATGTGCAAACTCCACACAGACAGTTGCCTAAGGCTGGAATTGAACCTGGGACCATGGTGCTGTGAGGCAGCAGTGCTAACCACTGAGCCACCGTGTTGCCCATAGGTGGGAATGAAATTGGAAAAGTAGGACAGTGCTGACTTAGAGGGTTGGTTCTGGGATAAGACGGTTGGCCAGGGGGGGCAGGAAAAGGGAAACTGGTGAATAAAAACAGAAAGAAGTGGTTAAAGGCCGGGAATTTAGTTGGCAGAATTCAATGACAGAGACAGATCTGGACGTGCTGGGACATGAATTTTAAAAAAGGTTAGTATGCAATTCAGCAAGGATTATGGAGGTAAATGGAATGTTGTCATTTATTATAATGGGAATGAACAGTAAACGTAGGAGAGTTTTGCCACAATTATACAGAGCATTGGTGAGATCTCGTCTGGGGTACTGTGCACAGCTCTGGTCTCCTTATTTAAGAAAATGTATAATTGCACCAAAAGCAGTACAGAAAACATCCACTCAATTAATTTCTGGGATGAAGGGATTGTCTTCTGAGAAAATGTTTGATCGGTTGGGCTTTATTCACTTAGGTTTAGTAGAATGAGGTGATCTTATTGAAAGATGTAGGATCCTGAGGTAACTTTACAGTGCAATACTGAAAACATATTTCCTTGAATAGGAAAGGCTAGAATAAAGGATATTCTATTTAAGCTGAGTTTTTTTTTTCCTTTTACTGTTTCCTCAGAAGATCATTCATCTATGGAATTCTCTTCCCCAAAAAGCAGTGGGGCAAGAGGCAGCGTCATTGTACAATTTCAAGGCCAAGTTAGATGGAATCTTGATTGACAAGGAAGTTAAATAGTAGGAGATGGAGTTGAGGCAACAATCAGATCAGCCATATTATCATCAAATGGTAAAGTGAGCTCAATGTAATGAACGGCCTATACCCTGTTCCTAATTCATATGTTCATATACACAATTATTGTTGGGTAAGAAGTGGAAAATAGAAAGGACCTCATCTTGCATTATCCTGAAGCTGATTAAAAAAAAGTGAACAATATTGTAGTGAAACCAGTATAAAGAATCATCAGGCCAACTGGATAGTGACAAAAGACGTTGTAGGTTACACAGAGGCATAGATAAGCTGCAGAGCTGGGCTGAGAGATGGCAAATGGAGTTTAATGCGGACAAGTGTGAGGTGATTCACTTTGGTCGGAGTAACCGGAATGCAAAGTACTGGGCTAATGGTAACATTCTTGGTAGTGTAGATGAGCAGAGAGATCTCGGTGTCCAGGTACACAGATCCTTGAAATTTAGGGTGTAGGTTTGCTCGTTTAGCTTTTATTAATAGAGGGATCGAGTTCCGGAACCATGAGGTTATGCTACAGCGGTCCCAAACTCTGGTGTGGCCGCACGTGGAGTATTGTGTACAGCTCTGGTCACCGCA
>NC_057728.1:18420557-18454661 GCF_004010195.1 Chiloscyllium plagiosum
TGACGTCCAGAAATGTGAGTTTGTTGTCAGTTTCTTCCTCCTTGGTGAACTTTATGCCTGTGAGGGTATTGTTGATGATGTTAAATGTCTCTTCTATCTTGTTTCGTTTTGTGATGACAAAGGTGTCATCTACAAACCTTCACAAACCTTGCAGATCCTTCAAAGTTGCCACCCAGGTTGACAGGGTTGTTAAGAAGGCATACAGTGTTTTAGCTTTTATTAATAGAGGGATCGAGTTCCGGAACCATGACGGTATGCTACAGCTGTACAAAACTCTAGTGCGGCCGCACTTGGAAGTATTGTGTACAGTTCTGGTCACCGCATTATAAGAAGGATGTGTAAGCCTTGGAAAGGGTGCAGAGGAGATTTACTAGGGTTTTGCCTGGTATGGAGGGAAGGTCTTACAAGGAAAGGCTGAGGAACTTGAGGCTGTTTTCGTTAGAGAGAAGAAGGTTGAGAGGTGACTTAATAGAGACATATAAGATAATCAGAGGGTTAGATAGGGTGGACAGGGAGAGCCTTTTTCCAAGAATGGTGACAGCGAGCACGAGGGGCATAGCTTTAAATTGAGGGGTGATAGATATAGGACAGATGTCAGAGGTAGTTTCTTTACTCAGAGAGTAGTAAGGGTATGGAATGCTTTGCCTGCAACGGTAGTAGATTTGCCAACTTTAAGTACATGTAAGTCGTCATTGGACAAGCATATGGACTTACATGGAATAGTGTAGGTTAGATGGGCTTCAAATTGGTACGACAGGTCGGCGCAACATCGAGGGGCGAAGGGCCTGTACTGCATTGTAATGTTCTATGTTCTATGAATTGAAACAGCTTCTTTGTCAGGTTAGGAAATGCAGCAGATCCACTGTGGGGTGAGGAGTTGGAGTTGCAACAGGCCTCACATTAAGTTCAGTGCAAAAACTAGAGAGTGCCTCTTTAGGGCTCAGGACAGGGAACTGGTATGGGCACGTTTCATAGGAAGTTAAGGACTAAATTACTCAGTTAAAAGTTAACTGACATCTAAGGTCAACTTAACTATGGAAGATAATTGTGGAAAAATGAAAGTCCTTTGCTATTAAACCTTGCCCCTTTAAAATGCAAAAATGCTTTTAGAAGTTGTGCTAGTGCAAATATGAAGGAAGGAAATGTAACCACTTCCAGTTAAATTAAGAAAAGTTTACCTCGGGATTTTCTTCTCTCTTTGATTTTATGGAAAGATGGCCCTGAGACTGTTCTCCTGAAGTTTTCCTTTTCTCAGTCAGATGCTCTGTTTGAGTCTGACTTTGTGGCTGAATGATTAATACCTACAAAAAAAAACAAGTCAGTAACCATGCATCCATAAGATTCTCTGACATAGGATTTAGGAGCACAAGTAGGCTATTTAGCAGTTCCATATTTGATGTTATTACGGCCAATCTGATTGTGCTTTCAAGTCCTCTTTTCTGTCCAAACCCTTACTCACCCAAGCCCCACAGTCTTTCACCGTCATAGTTTAAAGAGGATCAAACTCAAAAATAGGAATCGTTAAGTTACTGCTTTGTTAAAGAAATAAACAAGATAAACTAATTCCCACCTTGAACTAAAATATCAAGCAAACTAATAATGTCAACATTTTGACAAGTGTGCTGCAAAATGAGTGTGTTTCTAGGCAATATTATATTATCTGCAACTCAAGAAATTTTGTCTCATAGTTGCTGAGCTACAATCTGTGCAGGTAAAGTTGTGAGGCAACAGGGACTGGAGTAGTTACCTGGACACTGTTTGAGAAGAAGCCACATTTTTAGTAATGCAGTACATTAAAATGATCATTGGCCAAGGGTAGGAGGGTATGATTGAGAATCAGGCAGGTATGGAAATCGAGGATGTAGTCATTTAGGTGACTTGGTTTTTGTCCGATTGACATGATGAACTTGCTGACTTTGTGAATGATAACCAGGTATTAGGAAGATTGGTCAAACTGATCATGTTGCAGGAAGTCATTCTGTACAGATGGAGCCACAGGAGCGAAAAAGAACATAGAACTGATAGCAGGTACAATAATGAATGAAGTAGAAACTGTTCTCTACAGCTGAGGCTTGAAGTTCCAAAGGTCGTGTTGCTCACTTGATGCCAGGGTTCAGGATATCTCCTCACAGTAAGTCCAGAAACCGGACTGGAAAGGTAGGGCTTGCATAATTAGTGGTAGGGCCTTGGGTAGTGTTCTAGAACAGAGGGACCTGGAGGTGCAAGTACATAATTCTTTGAAGTTTGTATCACATATAGAAAGGGTAGTTAAAAATTCTCTTCATTGCTCAGTCCTTTGAGTATAGGAGTTGGGAAATCATGTTGAGGTTGTACAGGATATTGGTGAGGCCTCTTCTAGAATACTGTATCCAGTTCTCTCGCCCAGTTATAGGAAGGATATTATCAAGCTGGAGAGGGTTCAGAAGAGATTTGCCAGGAAGGTTTGAGTTATAACAAAAGGCTGGATGGGCTGGGACATTTTTCACTGGAGCATTTAGAGATGATCTGAAAGGAGATTAGAACATAGAAAAGTACAGCACAGAACAGGCCCTTTGGCCCATGATTATAAAATAATGAGAGGTATAGACAGAGTTAATGGTAGTTGTCTTTTCCTTAGGATGATGGCTTTCAAGACAACGGGCACATTTTTAAGGTGAGAGGAGAGAGATTTAAAAAAGACATGAGGGCCAAATCTTTTATATAAAGGGTAGTTTGCTTGTGGAATGAACTTCCTGTGGAAGTGGTGGATGTAGGTACAGTTACAGCATTTAAAAGCCATTTGGATAAGTACATGAATAGGAAAGGTTTGGAGGAATATGGACCAGGAGCAGGCAAGTGGGACTAGTTTAGTTTGTATTATGTTCAGCATGGACTGGTTGGACTAAAGGGTCTCTTTCCATGCTGTATGACTTTATGAATCTATGTTGTGTTTCACTGAAATCTAAGATTAAGGTTCAGCAGAGGAGTTTGAGGAACTGGGTTTTAAATTAATAAGCAGAATCGCAAGTATAATAATTTCTAAATTACTTCTTCAATTTGACATACCAATTGACACAGGGTCAAGTGCATTAGGAAATAATCACGTGATTCAGAGTGGTATTGGAAGAAGGGGTTTTGATTTTTAAGACACTAACACCGGCATTGGGGAAATGGGGAGTTATTCTGTTAGGATGGGCTACAATTTAACAGGTCTGGAATCAGTGCCCTGGCAAATTAAATGACTCAGTCTATCAACATGGATTTAAACAAATTGGAAGGTGATGAGTTCCACAGCGAGTAATTTAGACTTCTAAAGAGAAATGAGCAGTACAGCAATTCAGGCAAAGGCAAACAGGCAGGGATAGGAAGGGATAAAGAGATTAATGGTAACAGCATATCACCAAGTAAAGACCATGCAACAGAGAAAAGAAACAGAGAAACAGGGATTAAAAGCTGACAAATCCCAGGATGTGATACACACATCAAACGAATCTAAAAGGGATACTTGCAGAGATTGTGGCTGCAATACTTATGTTTTTCCAAAATTTACTACAATTCTAGAATTGACTGTTTGAGCGAATTCTAAGTTAGAAAGCAACACTCTTTGAGAAATGACAGAGATGGAAATGAGGGAACGATGGACAAGTCCATCTGTCATCAATTGTTGGGAAAAGGCTGGAAGCTACAATGGGCATCTTAACAATACATTTAGGAAAATACAGCATGGTTGCTCAGTGTCAACATTGTTTTACAAAAGAGAAAGCATAGATGGCAAATTTTCATTGTATTTGAGTTTTTGAGAGGAACGTAACTGGTAGGGTTGGTAAGGTGGAGCCAGAGATGCCTCATTCATCTGACCTACACTCAAACTAAATGTGCCATATCAGATAATTGCCACCTCCAACAACGGACAAACTAACCATCTCCCCTTGACATTCCATGGCATTACTATTGCTGAATCTCCATCAGCAATATCCTGACAGGGTTATTAACTATAAATGAATTGGAATGGACCAACCATATAAATAATGTGGCTCCAAGAGCTAGTCAGAGGCTGGGAATCACAAAAGTAATGGAAAGGGTTATTCTTAGTGCTATCATGCAGCATTTTCAAAGGAATAACCTACTGACCAACATTCAGTTTCTGTTCCGTCAGAGCCATTCAGCTCTTGACTCCATGACTGTCTTCGTCCAATCATGAACAAAAGAACTGAGGGGTTGTGGCAAACTTATTTTGCCTGAATTCCACTCTACTCCTCATAAATCAACTATTGGGGTGTAATCAACATGCTGCCAAGTTAAACAAGAAGTTGAAATACTTTTATCAATATATTCCCTTATTGCAAAATAAAAAATATACATCATAATTTCCATTAGAAATGTGAATTTTACTGCATCCACAGAAAGTCTCTTTTACAGTTCACACCAGTGACATTACTGATAAGCACCATGAAGTTGCATTTGACATTGTTTCATGATTTATAACTGGTCAAAGAGCCACTTGGGAAACAATGCTATTAACTAGGGATGCAGCAAGGAGAATATAATGAAGGGGAATAAACTAGTCTAATTTGCCTCTGCATTACATACAAATATCTTATAAAGCAGCCTGATGGTGTCAAAATTGCTTCCTCTTGTCAAATATTTACTTCAAAAGTTGGTCCTTACCTTATCTGTGCTGAGTAGAAGAGGTTGGACACTGATAGTGTCACTGGTCAGAGAGACTGTACTGCTGCTCACAGAACTGCCATTGTTTGGAGAAGCAGAAATGATTGCAAAAGCCACACCAGCACTGCTGATTGGTGTGGACACCAATGGTGAATCTGCAAAATGCTGTGTTTGGCCAGTTGGTGTCTGTACATGGTTGACAGTGTTGTTGGCAGTAGGAAGAGCAGGACTGGGGTTCTTGATGCTAACTACAGTGGCCTTCTGAAGAGACTGAGGCTGACTGGAGGTCTGGTCACGGCACAGGGTGACTGAGAGGCTGTCCGGAATCAGGGTCTTTGGCCTAACCTGTAAAAATAAGAAATCATAAAATCACATGTTTAAAAATAAATTCCTTAAATATTTGTCTACTCTCAATACTAACACCATAAATATTTTTCTGGATCTGGGGCTGCCCGAAATGTCGATTCTCCTGCTCCTTGGATGCTGCCTGACCTGCTGCGCTTTTCCAGCAACACATTTTCAGCTCTGATCTCCAGCATCTGCAGTCCTCACTTTCTCCTGCCAGAAATGATGCCAATTAACATAAATGCTTCATAAAACGTGCAGTTGCTGAACTCAAAAACTAAATATGTCTGAAGGGCAAGTGCAGAGTCTTCCATTTCCAGCTTCAGAATGTAAATGAGCTTTCACTAGAAATCCTAAAAAGCAATCTACCATAGAGAAATCATAATTGAAGATAATCATGTCACATTCACAGAATATATTCCAGTGAGAGAGTGTGCACCCTGGAAAAGACATTCTCGTTCTCACTGCAGCGATTTAACATAGGAGTCAGCAGTTATGAATGTTAAACCAACCTCAACTGGCACAGAGAACAGGCACTTTGACCTTGGGAAGAACCACTGGTTAGCCAACTCCTACCTTAGGTCGGACAACCCCTGACTAATATGTGCTGACCTTCCACAAACCATCTCATTAACTGAGTGCTTGGTGCTTTGAGTCTCCACTCAACAAGTGTCCCAAATTCATTGCATCAGGCATATAAATAAAACAAATCAAAACAAAGAAACATAAATAAATTGCTCGAGAAACTCAGCACGTCTGGCAGCTCGGGAACTCCGGGAAGTAAATATTGTGTCAAGAAAACAGCCCACGTTAGAGAGGTGGTGGTGCTAGCGGTTTTAAAAAGCATAAAGGTAGATAAATCTCCAGGACCTGAATGACTGTATCCCAGGATATTGTGGGATGCTAGGTAAGAAATTATGGGGCCCTTACCAGATATTATTTGTATCACTTACAGCCATGGGTGAGGTGCTGGAAGATGGTAGGGTGGCTACTGTTCTGCCTAGAGGCTGCAAGGAGAAACCAATGAGTCTGATGAGATTCTGAAAGATAGGATTTACATGCATTTGGAGAGGCAAGGATTGATTAGGGATAGTCAGCATGGGTTTGTGCTTGGGAAATAGTGTCTCACAAACTTGATTGAGTTTTTTGAGGATGTGACCAAGGAGAAAGATGAGGGCAGAGTGTTAGATGTTCTCCACATGGACTTTAGTAAGGCCTTTGACAAAGGTTCCACATAAGAGACTGATTAATAAAGTTAGATCACATGGGATTCTTGGAGAGCTTGACAGTTGAATACAAAATTGGTTTGATGGTAGGAGACAGACAGTGGTTGTGGAGAGTTATTTTTTGGACTGGTGGCTTGTGACCAGCGGTGTTCCACAGGGATCCATGCTGGGTCCACTGCTGTTTGTCATTTATATAAACGATTTGGAACAGAATATAGGAAGTATGGTAAGTAAGTTTGCAGATGGCATCAAAATTGGTGGTATAGTAGAGTGTGAAGAAGGTAATCTAAGATTACAAAGGGATCTGGATCAATTGGGCCAATGGGCCAACGGGTGGCAGATGGAGTTTAATTTAGATAAATGAGAAGTGTTGCATTTTGGGAAAACAAACAAGGGCAGGATTTACACAAATAATGGTAGGGCCCTGGGGAATGTTGTCAAACAGAGACACCCATGAGTTCAGGTACAGTTCCTTGGAAATGGTGTCACAGGGAGACAAGGTGGTAAAGGAGGCATTTGGCACACTTGCCTTCATTACTCAGACCACTGAGTATAGGAGTTGGTACATTATGTTGAGGTTGGACAGGACATTGTTGAGGCCACGTTTGGAGTACTGTGTGCATTTCTGGTCACCCTGCTAGAGGAAAGATATTATTACATTGGAAAAGGTTCAGAAAAAGATTTACAAGGATGTTACCGGAACTGGAGGGTTTGAATTAAAAGGAGAGGCTGGATCGGCTGGGACTCTTTTCTCACTGGAACATAGGAAGTTGAGAAGGGATGTTCAAAATGCTTATAAAATCTTGAGAGGCAAATGCCTTTTCGTTAAGTTAGGGGGGTCAAAACTAGAGAGCATAATTTTAAGATGAGAGGAGAAACATTTAAAAGGGACCTGAGTGGTAACATTTTCACACAAAGGGTAGTTCGTATGTGGTGAAATGAACTTCTAGAGGAGGTGGCAGATGTGGGTACACTTACAACATTTAAAGGACATTTGGACAGGTACATGAATGGGAAATATTTAGAGGGATCTGGGCCATACACAGACATGTAGGACTGGTTTAGTTTGGGAAACTTGATCAGCATGGACAAGGTGGACGAAAGAGTTTTACTGTGCTTTACTACTGAACCTAGAGACCATATTTACTTACATAACAGAGCTATCAGAAGGGTATTCACCATAACCACCAGATGTTCAAGACAAATCCATGTCAATCAGATCATTGCTATATGCCAAGGACGTCAGACAAAAATCCCATTCTGAGCAACATTTCAGCGGCAAATAGATAAACTCTCATGCATCTAAATAGGTGGACTGACCATAAGCACCAGTGTGGTGCTGGAAAAGCACAACCGGTCAGGAGGCATCCGAGGAGCAGGAGAGTTGACATTTCCAGCATAAGCTCTTCATTAGGAATGTAGGAGAATTCTTCAAGGTGGCATCCTCAAAAGAGGCTTCCCTCCTGACCATAAGCACCAGGAAGGCAAATGAATCTAGAATTCTGCTAATCTATCATCAAGCTGCATTAACAATTTGATGGTCGTTGATAACTCCACCTATGTAGGCTCCATAAGCAATCTGTCACTTGATGCTAAAATCAACACATAGATCACAAATGTTGCAGCTCTTATACCCAACCTGAGTAAGAAGATGTAGAATAATAGCAAATTGAGTTCAGGTTAAGATTTCAAGTTTGCTTTCCCAAACACATCCTCAGCATTTCTTAGCAAGATAAAGTTGCCCATTCAATAGTTCTGCAGTATTATAATTACATCAGCATGCACTCGTTGGGATGGTTTGCATTTCTTTGGCCATGTTCAATGATGGCTCTACACCCAAAACATCTTCTACATGGTGACCCGATCATTGATTCAGGATCCATTGAATGTCCACCATTCTGTTGCAAGGAAACCTACAAATGATGGTGAAAACGGCAGACATTGACAGAGACAATTGGAAATCAGACACAAATGCTTGTCACATCTCAAGGTTGATTGTTTGGAAGGATAAAGGAAGAGATGAGGTGGAACTGAAAGTCAGCTTATTGGGAAGAAGATCCAGAGAAAACAGAGTGCAGGAAATCCTGCACCTTTCAGCAGACTACCTTTACCAGCAGCAAATGTGGCAGAAACTACTATTCCAGAGTGGGGCACCAAAGCCACAGCAGGCTGTGTTTGACACAACAGCACTAATCACTGTCTTATGTGATAGATGGCTACCAAAGAACTTGTGAAGCATACATTCCATTTCAAGAACGAAAACCACCTTTTAATTACTTCATTCATCCATTATAGTGGTTATGAAGATGCATTACTTGAAACGTTACATTTAGAATATCATTAATTGGACAAAAATACAAATCCTGGATTTTCATTTTACAAAAAACACACTGCAAATCAGAAGAGACTGGCATCAGCAAGGAAAATGTTGCATTTACAAAGAACACAAGCTGATTGACAGAAAACACCAAGTCTGCAACACTTACAGAGAGTTCACATAACCCCATTTATGGTCATAATAAAGCTATTGGATTCATTAATAGAATTAGAACTTGCCTGGACCATTTGCCATCTCTCTCGTTCCATCAACATTTGAGAGTTGAAAACACAATGAAAGACCGCATCATTCTAAGTGGAGGATTGCTAAAAGAAGAACTCTTCATTGCTGCAACTTGAGAGTTAAAGGGGCATCTAAACCTATCACACTGTCTCTAGATAGAAAGAATACAGCCAGCTATCACTGTACGAGAAACATGGACAGTGCTGACTGCTTGTGTGCAAACTCACCAGCTACAGCCCAGTATTTGTGACAACCTAGGATTTAAAAAAAGAATTTAATTGCTATTTGCACCTAGTCTTAGAGGACGTATATGTTAGCTTTCAAGGAGGATAGTTGTTTACATTTGCAAAGTTTAAACCTTTAATTAATAGTCTTTACATTTTTGTTTGAGTAATTTTTATTTGAAATAAACTAATTCTTTAGCAATAAGTTTAATTTTTAAAAATTCATTTTTTACAGTCACATTTTGTTGTGGCCAGTGGAAAAGTCAGACAAGGAATCAGTCCACCACTCCGAAATCAGTCATAACAGTAGGAAGTAATCAAAATAGTATTTATTGAGGGTTGGATACTGATGTTGTAAACATTAGAAATCAAAATTAAGAAACAAATTACTAAGAATTTGTTGCATCCACTAGTCAAAATGAGACAGCATATTAAATTAACATGAGAAGAGTATGGTATTTGGTAGCTCAGTTAGAATCCCCTTCTTTGGAATCGCTCAACCTCAGCCTTCAACTAACCCTTTCATCTTTTTTCTGATTTGAAGATGCCGATGTTGGACGGGGGTGTACAAAGTTAAAAATCACACAACACCAGGTTATAGTCCAACAGGTTTAATTGGAAGCACTAGCTTTCAGAGTGCTGATCCTTCATTCAGGAGTGGCGCTCCGAAAGCTAGTGCTTCCAATTAAACCTGTTGGACTATAACCTGGTGTTGTGTGATTTTTAACTTTTATCTTTTTTCTGTACTTCATTTCAGTACAAAATGAATGACTACTGTCGAATAGATTTTCTTTGATTCTTTTCAAATTACCAATTTACTTTCTGACCCTTTCTTAAAAGAAAAATATGACTTTCACAGCACTGAAAACCAAAATACCCATTCCACTTTGGAATCCAAGTTCCCAATTAATAACAAAATATTAGAAATCTTCATCAAAATATTAGAAACATAATTGGACAAATCAGATAAAGGTTGTGGCTACAACAGCAGACCAGATGCTTGGAATCTGGAGGTGAGTAATCACCTCCTGACTCCCGAAATCCTGGCCACCATCTACAAAGTATAAATCAAGAGTGAGACAGAATAATCTACGATTGCATGGATGCGTACAGCTTCAATCTTTCTCATCAATGAAGCAAAAAGGCACAAGTGTTTATTGTCTACAAGATGTACTGCGACAATTCACAGGGCACCTTCAACAGTACATTCCAAACAAAGATTCTCTACCACCGAGAAATTCAAAGGCACCACCACTTGTAGGTTGCCCTACTAGCCACAGGCCAACCAGAATTGAAACACATTGCTACTTCTTCACTGTCATTGGATTAAAATTCTGGAACTCCCTTACTAATTCTCTTCAAAACAGCATTTTGAACGCACTCCATGCCCTGCAATGGTTCAAGAAAGTGGCTCACCACTATCTTCTCAAGGGAAATTAGGGAAGGGTGATAAACACTCATTCAGCCAGTAGCAGTTACATATATATCATTTCTTAAAAATCAATGTCGATGATATCTTCAAGGCACAGAATATAGAAGAGGAAGTAAATGGAGCCCAGGTCAAATATTCTGCGAGTACAGAGGCAATAGTGTACAACTGGGAAGCAAACAATTGTGGTAACTGTTCTGGGTATTCTCAGATAAGAGTGGAACTTTGCCAGAGAAATTCCATTTAGCTAGTTGATGGAGCAGAGATAGGATGGTGTGAGGGAGATGGTATAATTGACCATGTCATTTGCTGCAGAACAGTTTGGGTAGGAAGGCAATAAGGAATAATGTCTCATAGTTACAATTAGAGGGGCACAATGTGTGACTTTGAAGAGAGCAAGGTACAACTAGTCAATAAAAATCCATGCTGCTACTGTGGCAACTTGGGAAAAGCCAGTATGGAAGTAGTAACTGAAGTCAGGAGGGGAGATTACTATAAGGGACATAGTATTGCCATTTGTGAACCATTTCAGTCAAGTCCAAGGTGTCAATGAAATTATCCACAAGAAGATCATGAATGGCAAAGGCCTTGTTTGCAATTCAAAATCTGCAACCCAGCATTGCATTCTCACAGCAAATAGGCATAGAAATACAGTATATGCAACCGTGCCAGCCCATGTCCTGTGAACACATTTTAAAAATGTATATACCTCTTTGATATTAAAACAAAGAACAGGTACAAAGGGAGCAAGCAACAGAGGCCCTGGAGGAGTATAAGAACTGGAGTGGTGGGAACTCATGAAAACAAATGGAGCATGAAAAAACACTGGTGGGCAAAATTAGGGAGAATCCCAAGATAATTTACAAGTTTACAATTTATAATCAAGGGGAAGAGAATAACCAGAGAAAGAGTAGGGCCAATTAGGGATCCCAAGGAGGCAACTTGTGCATGAATCTGCAGGACATTGGTGGAGTATACATGAGCACCACATATTTCTTTGGGAGAAGGAGAATGCAAGAACAAAATTTGAGAAGATGGACTGTGATGGTTCTTCAGCAAATTGATATAAGCAGCGAGGAGGTAATTCAATCATAGAGATGTACAGCATGGAAGCAGACCAATCGGTCCAACCCATTCATGCCAACCAGGTATCCTAAATTAACTTAGTCCCATTTGCCAACATTTGGCCCATATCCCTCTAAACCTAGGTCTAGATGAGTTGTATCTCAGGTTACTATGGGAGATGAGGAAGAAAATAACAGGGCCCCGAACCATATTTTAAATTGTCTCTGGCCACCGGGGAGGTGTCAGAGAATTGCAGAATAGTGAATGTGAAACAACTTTCCAAAATGGGTGGTAGAGATAGATCAGGCAACTACAGACAAGTGAGTCTTAACATCAGTGGTTGGCATGATTTGGAGGAGCCAGTGGTGGACTGGGGTGGACAAAATTAAAAATCACACAACACCAAGTTATAGTCCAACAGGTTTATTTGGAGACACTAGATTTTGAAACACTGCTTCTTCATCAGGTGGTTGTGAAATAGGACCATAAGACACAGAATTTATAGCAAAAGGTTACAGTGCCATGCAGCTGAAATGACAAACCTAGATTAAATCTTTTATCTTTGAGAATGGGTTTGCTCATTTTGGTTCTTTAGTATGTAAATCCCCAGAACTTCTTTAAGTCACATTCTCAAGGTAACTTCACGATTTCTAACAAAAGGTGCCAACTCATTTCAGACAATGCATTTAAGGTATGAGGTAAAAGTTTGTCCCAATCTTCAGTCAGACTGGTTCTATTTCTAAAATTGGATTTATAGAATATTACATAGATTGACTGTAGATTATGCATTTTTGAGCAAAATAGAATGTATCTGCAAATATAATTCTGCAGATACAAACCCACCCTATAAATTTATATGTGTGAACATGCAGGAGTGACAGAGTGAGCATGTGCACGTGAGAAAATGTGTATATTTGTGTGTGTGAGCGTGTGTGCATGTGAGAAAATGTGTATATTTCTGTGTGTAAGCTTGGTAAAGTATGTGTGTGAGTCTGATGGGAGTGTGTGTGTGTGTGTGTGTGTGTCCAACTTTGCCTTGTTGCCTGGAGTCCTGAAATCTACCTCACATGATGGTCACCTGAAGGTCCAAGGCCAAATGTTACTGCCTGCTGAAGTGTTCCCCAACTGGGAAAGAACACCCCTGCCTGGTGATTGTTGTGTGGTGTCCATTTATCCAATGTCATATCATCTGCTCAGTCTCGCCAAGGTACTATGCCTCAGGCATCCTTGTCTGCAGCGTATGAGATAGACAATGTTGGCCAAGTCACATGAGTACCTGCCACATACATGGTGGG
Source organism: Chiloscyllium plagiosum (assembly GCF_004010195.1). Lineage (NCBI taxonomy): Eukaryota > Metazoa > Chordata > Chondrichthyes > Orectolobiformes > Hemiscylliidae > Chiloscyllium > Chiloscyllium plagiosum. The sequence goes on from NC_057728.1 coordinate 18,433,349, forward strand.
TGGTGTCCCCATGGGTAATGGTGGTATCCATGTCAACACTGACAGGTCTCGCAGTGGTTGCCATGACAGTGTTGTACAGTGTAGTGGTCGATTTCGGTCCTGAAGGCTGGGCAGTTTGCTGCAAACAATGATCGGTTTAAGGTTGGTGGTTGTTTAAAGGCGAGAAGTGGAGGCATAGGGAAGGTTTTGGCAAGGTGCTCATCATCATCGATAATGTGTTGCAACAAATCGGAGGTAGGAAAATTATTGAAAGAATATAGCGAAGGTGAAAACAAATCTTCTTATATTTCAAGGAGGAGACCAAATGTGTAGATGAGGGTAAGACAGTTGATGGTTTATATGGATTTCAGCAAGGCCTTTGACAAGGTTCCACATGTAATAATGATAAAGAAGATAAAAGCTCATGAGATCCATGGTAACTTGGCATTTTGGATCTAAAATAGTGTTGTTGGCAGAAGGCTGTTTGTGTGGCAGGAGCCCAATGTACAGTGGCAAACCACAAAGATCAGTGCAGGGTTGCTTACTGTTTGCAATATTCATACATTATGTAGATGAGAATGTGGGGGGGAATGATCAGTAAGTTTGCAGATGATTGGCAGCGTGGTTGACAGCAAGGAGGGAAGCTTTAGGTTAAAGGTGGATATAAATGAATCGGTTAGATGGGCAAATGGAATTTAACCCTGAAAAAAGTGAGATGATGCACTTTGGAAGTAACAAGACAAGGGAGCAGTCAATGAATGGCAAGACAATAGAAAGGTCAGAGGAACAGAGGGATCTTAGGACACTTGTCCTGAGATTCCTAAAGATGGCAGGGCAGGTCAAGGCACAGATTATAAGAGTAGGGAGGTTATGTTGGAGCTGTGCTTAACTTTGCTTAGGACACAACTAGAGTACTGTGTGCAGTTCTGGTTACTACAAGTGGACCAGCTCTAGATGAGTTGTATCCTAGGCTACTGTGAGAGATGAGGGAGAAAATAACAGGGCCCTGACCCAAATTTTAAACCGCATCTGGCCACAGGGGAAGTACCAGAGGACTGGAAGACTGCAATTACACTGGAAGGATGCAATTACACTGGAAGGGGTGGAGAGGAAATTCACCAGGGTGTTCCCTGGATGGAGCATTTCAGCTATGAAGAGATGCTGTATAAGCTCGGGTTTTCTTTGGAGTAGAGAAGTTCAAGGGGGATCTCAAAGGGGATAGATATTATGAGGGAATAATATTATGAGGGACATGGACAGGGTAAATTGAAAACAGCTGTTTCCCTTAGTCAAAGGGTTAAGAAGGGGGCACACATTTAAAGAGAAAGGCAAGTAATTTAGAGGGGATTTGAGAAAAAATGTTTTCATTCAGAGGATAGTGGGGGTCTGGAATGCATTGCCTCAGAAGATAGCTGAGGCAGGAAACCTCAGAATTTTAAAGAGTACTCAGATGAACACTTGAAATGTCATAACGTTCAAGGTTATGGACCAACTGCAGGAAAGTGGGGTCAGTGTATGCAGGTATATTTTTGACAACGTGGACTCAATAGTGTTACGACACTGCTAATTAAACACCCAGAAAAGCTCACCTCGCCTGTAAAAGTATTAGTGACAGAGATCTCACAAACTCCAACATTTAAAGAAAAATATCAATTTATTCTTTAATTCTAAAAGTAAACATTAAACAACAACTATTCACAACTCTAAGCGTCCTTTCTCCTAACTGCCTGTTACCTGTCTCCAACTCTATAACAATATACTGATCCAATAAAAGCCCCTAATAAAATTACATCAACTTAATTTTCAAAACCAACTTCTTTTATACCCCAAACCTGGGATCGTCACATTGATTCGATGTTGGCCAAACAGTGAAATTCAAATTCAATTGGATTTTAGTATCCTGGAGCATAATTTAAACTGATTGGTTAAATTCAAATAGTTGTCAACATAGCAACCAAAACTCAGGTGTGTGTTTCACAGCCAAATGTTACATATTTTCAATTTTCCAGTACACTCTGAGACTACTAGTCAGTCAAATGACAGTTGCTTGCAAGCTCTCAGTGCAAAACAGCTTTCTCTCTCTCTTAAAGGTACAGTACATGCCTTCAACTTCATAACAAAAGGCCAAAGAGCATCTTCTGTATTAAATGATTCTATGATATCAGTGAAATAGTTCAAATCTAGAAAGCAGCTATTTTTATCCAGGAAAAAGAGACCATGTTATCCTACAACAGGAATGCATGAGTTGATGATAGTCTGGAGTGGCAATAGGTTCCTCTCCAGACACTGAAATCAGTTCAGAATATTTTCCTGTGATCCCACCAGTAGAACTGGGTCATCATAGAAAGATTATGAATCAGTTCCTCCCAGTTTGTAGATATTGAGTATCATAGCATTTCCTTTCAAATGCATATAGATTGCTGCAAACTAAATCTGAAACTGTTTCCAAGCATGCCACTGACCTCAAATCCAGGCAGATATACCGTATGAGGAGAAAGTGAGGACTGCAGATGCTGGAGATCAGAGCTGAAAATGTGTTGCTGGAAAAGCGCAGCAGGTCAGGCAGCATCCAAGGAACAGGAGAATCGACGTTTCGGGCATAAGCCCTGAAGAAGGGCTTATAGCGATACGTCGATTCTCCTGTTCCTTGGATGCTGCCTGACCTGCTGCGCTTTTCCAGATATACCATATGGACTATTACAAGCCATTAAATTGCAATACTTAGCTATTGCTCTTTTTTTTTACTTTTTCCAAAAAATATTTCATGGAAATAATCTGAATGCATCTTTTTCCACTAAACATTTGTTTATTTCCACTCCAAAGAATTTGTCTTTTGGCTGATGGTCTCTTTATGTTACTCTGACACCTTATATGTTTTGCCCATAATCCTCAAAATTAATCATTTGCATTCGATCAAAATATTCATCATGCTACAATCACTGCCCCCAAAGTATTCGCTCAGTTTTAGAGAGAGTTTTGAGAGACTTAACTCATTGCACAAGATTCTATTGGTATGTGAACAGAAAAATATCAGTGAAGCCAAATGTAGGTCCCTCACAGTCAGAAACAGGGAAGTTATAAATGGGGAAACTGATGGGAATAAGAGCCGGTAAATCCCTATGGTCCGATAAATCAGAATATTTAAAGGAAGTGGCCCTAGGACGAGTGGATGTATTGGTTATCATCTTTTGAGGTTCTAATGATTCTGGAACTGTTGCGATGGATTCAAGGGTAGCTAACGTAACCCCACTACTTTATAAAAAGGAAATAGAGAAAAAACACAGGGAATTTTAGACTGATTAGCCTGACATTAATAGTGGTGAAACTGCTAGGGTTCATTACAAAATATTTAACAGCAGAGCACTTGTAAAACAGTACAGGATCACCATAGGATTAACTATCAGATTAAATAAGGAGATGCAGTGGATGTGGTTTAGTTAGACATTCAGGTGACTTTTGATAATATCCCATTTAAGAGATTTGCATGTAAAATTATGGATAGTGGATACAGAATTGGTTGACGGAAAAATAAAAGATTAGGAATGAACAGATTTTTTCAAAGTGGCAAACAGCAACTAGTGGGTAACACAGGGATCAGTGCTAGAATCTCATATATTTATAATATGCACCTTAATGATTTAGATGAAGGAACTAAATATATCTCCAAGTTGATGTCACAAGGCTGATTAGGAAGGTCAGCTTTGAGGATGCAGAGATGTTTCACTGTGATTTGCACAAGTTGAGCGAGTGGACAAATGCATGGTAGATGAAGTATAATGTGAAGGCAAGGCTATCCACTTTAGTAGCAAAAATTGAAAGGCAGGTTATTATCTGAACAGTGCTACTTTGTGAATGAGGGAGATGCAATGAGACCTACACATTCTACTACACTAGTCACTAGAAATACATATGCAGGTACAGCAGGCAGTGAAGAAGGCAAATGGTATATTGGCCTTCATGGCAAGGGGATTTGAGTATAAGAGCAGGGATGTTTTCCTGCAATTGTATAGGCATGGGTAAGACAAACCTAGAGTACTGTGTACACTTTTGCTCTCCTTATCTGAGGAAGCATGTTCTGGCTATGGAGGAATTGCAACAAAGGTTTACCAGACTGATCCCAGATACGCCAGGACTGAAGTATAAAGATAGATTGGATTGGTTAGGACTCTATTCACTTGAATTTAGAAGAATGAGGGGGGAATCTCATAGAAACCTATAAAATTCTAATAGGACTACACAAAATAAACACAGGAACCCGATGACCAGAGATTCATGATTTGGGGTCATAGTCTTAGGATATAAAGTATGAGGAGAAACTTCTTCACTTAAAGAGCAGTGAGCCTGTAGATTCCTCTGTCAAAGAAAGCAAATAAGGCCAAAACAATGAATGTTCTCAAGAAAGAATTAGGTATAGTTCTTACGTTCAAATGATATGGGGAGAAAGCAGTAATAGGGCACTGTTTTGGATGATCAGCCATTACCATAGTGAATAGCAGAGTAGGCACAAAGGGCTGAATGGCCTACTCCTGTACCTATTTTCTATGTTTCAGGTAGTTCAATTTTCCACACTAATTATCTCACAAGATTATGTCATACTGCATCTTCCTCCTTTGCATTTGTAATATATTAATTTAGAAAACACCCTTGAGTGTAATATGAAGTAACATCATCCAGGCAAGTGTGGGGAAGAATTGGAGGATTTGAAAACATTGTTACTGATCCTGAGGCTGGAAAGCATGGGGAAGGGATTAGGATGTCAATTTGGTTGAAGGTGGTGGAGTTTGGCTCAAATTTGGATGATATGTTAAGATTTTGCATGAGTGCAGAAGTTTTATTTGTAGAAGTTTTGGGAATGCTCAAGCAGATAGGAAAATAAGGTTAACAGGTCTCATCTGTCTGACTCATAGTCGTATTTTTGTGGAAATCTTATTCTCATTCCAGTCAAGACCACCAAATTAAAGGAATTGAAATTCGTGATCCCAGGTACTTGCCATGAGAACAGAAGTTCGGGATTCCATGGTTTTAAACAAACAAACCGGACCGACAAGTATTTCTTTGAAAAAGACGCAGATTGTCTAAGTTTTTCATCTTACACTCAGGACATTTACACAAATACAAATTTACACTAATGCAAAAGGAAAAACTTTCTAGTGTATTCACAGTATTTATTGCTTTTTGAAAAAATGGATGGCACAGTGGCTCAGTGGTTAGCACTTCTCCCTCACAATGCCAGGGACCCGGATTTGATTCCAGCCTAGGGTGGCTGTCTGTGTGGAGTTTGCATGTTTTCCCTATGTCTGCGTGGGTTTCCTCCAGGTGGTCAAGTTCCCTCCTGCAATCTAAAGATGTGCAGTTTAGGTGGATTGGCCATGCTAAATTGCCCATATTGTCCAGAGATGCACAGGTTGGGCTGACTGTTAACTGGCAAGCTTTGATAAATTTAAACCAGGCAGATTAATTATGATTAATTCTTGAGAGCAATGTCAGAACTATCCAGTGAATGGCTGTCACCTCATTTGTGGACCTCAAAAAGGGATAATGTATGCACACATTCTTTCTGTCTACAAAAAACTGGGTGCTGTGCAGCTTCCAGAACCAGTGCGTGAACCACACTGCAAGCCAACTGAAAAAAATAAGTTTAGTTGTCAGGGTAATTCTTGGAACACGGTAGATTATTGCTGTCCAACTGCAGAATCACATTTAATATGGGACATTGTGTTTTGAGTTTTACAAGCAAGGACAGATTGGGTACAGTCAGTACCTTGTCTGTTACAAGAAGAGACACGTTTGTCACCAAAGTTGTATAAGTACTAAGTCATATTTGACCCATCTGCCACCCTGTGACATATGAGAGCTACGACACATGTACACCAGCTATCCTTCCAAATACCAAATTCAATAATCTTCACATTACAATGATTTGGTTAATATTGGATTCAGTCTATTGAATTTTAAATTTTGCACTAAACTTCCTCATTGTTTATTGAAGAAGACAATTATTTAGCAGAAAAGAACCTAATAGTTTATTCTCTTTTATTCATTCTTTCACCATTTCTCCTCCTGCCCAAATATTGTATCGTTAAAGCATCAGTTTGCCACTACTTCTTTCACATCTTCCCCCCTTTCTTGATCCAATAGGACTCTGTCAGGATATGATTAGTTGGCTGTAATGTTCCCTTTGGTACTTGATCATATGACAATATTATTCATTCTGCTCAGAACTGTGACATTGCCAATGGTTTGCCACTGCAGAAGAATACAAATGAAATCCACATAAGGCACGGAAATGAGTGTATTTTTTCTGTCATGCAGATTTAACACAAGTGCAACCAGGTTATTGTTTTGACACAATACCTTCTCCTCCCAATTGGAATGTAACAAGACTTCTCTTCAGCAAGAGGACAATCTGACTAGTGCTAGTGAAATGCCAGAAATAAAGTTTGATTGGTAAGTGTGTCAGGAAATCTCTGATTTTTCTTGTTTCAAGATTTTAAAAAGTAGGTGCATTTTTTCCATGTATAAAAGATGGACATGATCATCACTGATGTTTGCAATGGTGATAGTAATGAACTATTTGTCAGTACGTGTAGACTTCATGCTTTACTTAGAAAAATCATCCTTTCTACATGTTTCAATCACATTTCTTGAGTAAATTAGAGGTGCAGACAAAGCTTATGTCTCTGGATAAGGACTTAATTCCTCCCACCTTCTATTATAAGCCACAGCCTGCTCAAATCCCAGACTCTAACATGATTGGCAGCTTTCAAATCCCAGGAAATTGGAAGTTTAAATTCCTAGTAATTGCCACATTGTCGCTGTATTGGGACCTCTAAGACTCTAACGATGTGGAAGATTTGGGTCACTATGTCCAAATCTTTCCTAGGATAACAATATCTGTTCACCATTAAATAACATTCACAAAATAATAGTAAAAATGTACTATCTTGTTGCTGCTTTAGTTATAAGTGGCAAGACAAAAGGTGTTTTTTTGACCAATAATCCTTTGATTTATCAGCATTGTTACATAATTTAGTTTTATCCTATGTTTGTTGCAGTAAAAATGCTGGTACTCAAACTCTGCAGTCAGCGCCTGACGTTCTCCATCCCTCTATTTCCAGAGTCAATGTTTCGGGGTTCTGAAGGATCACTGGTCCCAAAACAACTCTGCCTTCACTTCACAGATGAGTTTCTCCAGCTATTTCTGTTTTTATTTCAGATTTTCAGCATTTGCAGATTTTTTTGTCGTTTCATATTAGAATTTTATAGGTTTCTATAAGAAATTCCCCTCATTCTACTAAAAAACTCCAATTAATGTAATCCTAACTGATTTAGTCTCTCTTTGTACGTCAGACCTACCATTTTAGGAATTAGTCTGGTAAACCCTTGTTGCACTTCCTCCATAGCAAGAAAATCCTTCCTCAGATAAGGAGACCACACAATACTCTAGATATGGTCTCATCAAGGCCCTGTACAATTGCAGCAAGACATTCCTGTTTTTCTACTCAAATCCTCTCACAATGAAGGCCAATATCCCACTTGGCTTCTTCCCTGCCTGCTGCACCTACATGCTTACTTTCAGTGACTAGTGTACTGGACACACAGGTCTCGTTGCAACTCCTTCGTTTCCAAGCTATCACCTTTCAGATAATAATCTGCCTTTCTGCTTTTGCAATCAGAATAAATTACCTCACATTTATCCAGATTATACTTGATCTGTCATGCATTTGCCCACTCACTCAACTTGTGCAAATCAGTGAAGCATGTCTCCTCACAGTTCATCCTCCCGAAAAGCTTTGTGTCATCTATAAACTTGGAACTATTACATTTAGTTCCTTGTTCCTTTAGTTCCTAAATCTATGATTTATATTGTGAATAGCTAGGATCTTAGCACTGATCCCTGCAATACCTCAGTAGCTGCCACTCAGAAAATGACTTGTTTATTCCTGTTCATTGTTTCCTGTCTGCCAATGTGTTCTCTATCCACATCAGTACACTACCCCCAGGTCCATGTGTATTAATTTTACATGCTAATTTCTTATAGAATCACTACACTGTAGAGCCCATTAAGTTGACACTGATCCACTGAAGGGCATCCCGGCCAGACATACCCCCCTATCCTATCCCTGTATTTCCCATGGCTAGTCCACTTACACATCCCTGGACACTACAGGCAATTTAGCATGGCCAATCCGCCTACCTGCACATCTTTGGACTGTGGAAGGAAACTGGAGCATGCAGAGGAAACCCATGCAGACACGGGGAAAATTTGCAAACTCCGTACAGACAGTCCCCCAAGGGTGGAATCAAACCTGGGTCTCTGGTCCTGTGAGGGAGCAGTGCCACTGAGCCATTGTGCCACTAGGACTTTATTGTTAGGAACTTAGTAAACAATGAGACAGATATTAATGTCTTGTATGCTAAACAGTGCATGCTAATAGAAACAGGATAAACTTTCTCTTCATTATGGTTCCAGCTACCTATAGGCCTTCATGCACTTTTGTATGGTTTGTTACTGTCATCAGATCTCTGCAAAAGCGTGTTGTCCTTTAAAAGGGAATTGTGACCGTTGTGAGCAGGTTCCTTCAATCAATCATACAGTAGAATCTTAATAAAAGGTGGCAGAGTCTAAACTAGGAGGTGCAAAGTCAAACATTTAATTCAAGACAGATAAAATAGAGAAAAAAATAAAAAGCAGAAAAGCTAAATGGGATGAGGAAAATTAGGCTAATATTCAAAAAATGAAGTTTTATAATTTTCTAATGATAATATTTGAAGAAGTGAGACTCAATACTTATATAAGGTAGTTTTCAGTCTCAGAATGGATAATTTGATGTGTATTAAGACTCGTTACATTATTAAAAATTCAATTATATTTGAATGGACAAGCTCTAACCTGTCCTTACATGTTTAGTGGATATCTAGTTATTAAGTACAGCAACTTCTGTCCAAGGTATGAAGTGGAGCCCATGGAGGAACAGGGCAACGTGAACAGAATTTTCCTGTCTGCCATGTTTAACTGCACATGTGTAGATTATAAAAGCTTCTGCCTGACCTACTCCATAGTAGGTCCACAGATAAGTCTCCCTGTTAGCTTTAAAATAAAATCCAAGCAATTAATAATTAAGAGGCGGAAGAAAATCAGCTTGAAGAGAGTAATGTTCACCACCTACAACTAACTACCTTTTGGGAGATTTTCTGTGTCAGAAGCAAATTCTGACTGCATCAAGTCAACATATTTGAAGTGTTTTAGTACCAACACAGAAGGAATAAATGAGAATCAGTAAATCCATGGCTGTTCCAAGATGTTTCAGCAACTATTCACCATTCCTCCACCCACAAAGAAATGATCCATAGTCTTATTCTATAGTTGTCACAGCTCTTGAAAAAATGCCTAACATGATGACTTGCTTATAGGTTTTTAACCAAACCTGATCCTACGCTAAACTATTGCCCACACACAGGCATTCCAAAAGAAATCACAGTGTAACACAATGACAGCCCAGGCTCATTCTCTATCATCCCCAAAGAAAGAATGCTGAGGCATAGTTAGGAAGGACATTGGGAAGATGTTTCCATTGTTAAAAGAGACTAGGACCAGAGGGCACAGCCTTAGAGTAAAGGAAACTTTAAGAACAGAGATAAGGAGAAACCTCTCCAGCCAGAGAGTGGTGAATCTATGGAATTCACTGCCACAGAAGTCTGTGGAGGCCAGGTCATTGAATATATTTAAGATTCGGAGATGTCGGTGTTGGACTGGGGTGTACAAAGTTAAAAATCACAACACCAGGTTATAGTCCAACAGGTTTAATTGGAAGCACACTAGCTTTCGGAGCGACGCTCCTTCATCTGTTGGACTATAACCTGGTGTTGTGGAATATATTTAAGACAGAGATAGGTAGGTTCTTGATTGTCAAGGGGATCAAGGGTTATGAGGAGAAGGAGGGAAAATGGGGTTGAGAAACTTATTAGCCATGATTGAATGGCGGAGCAGTCTTGGTGGCTGACCGGCCTATGTCTTATGGTCTCTCTCTTCAGTTACTGCTAAAGATACAAAACTGTTTATTATGTACATTAATTCATCTCAATTAACTGTGCAGCTGAAAAATCTCTTTAAAGTACCTTCTTAGTGGCTACTAAAAATGATTTTTTTTTTCCAAGACTGTTTGTGTATTGGGACAACAGCTGATTGTACAGTCAATAATTAGTGACAAATAAGCATATTTTCTTTAATGTGAGTCACTTTCAGCTCATTTGTTAGGAAATTATAACAAAGTTACAGGGTTTGAATCTATTTCAGTTCTACTCACTGTTAGGAAAATTAGTAAATATTAATACACAAAGCAATGATAGTTTCATATTGGATTTGAACAACAAGTCAATATTTTCTCTTCATTCATTACTCTATAATTTAATGATAACTCATATCTAGCACTAACTTCACAATTTCAATGCATTATTATCTATTAATTGAGAAGAGAAAGCAACATTAAAAGGAAAACTTCATTATATACACATATTACTTTGATATCCTTCATTATCAATTACTGATAATTTATTTGATCTTCAAAATATCACTCACTGATCATAGCAACAAACCAACTGAACAGTGCAACAGGGAGATGGAAACCTCATAGTAATAACACTGGACTGGTACTCTAAAGAGCCAGGGTTTAAAACCTATGATGGCAATGGTGGAATTTAACTTTAATACAATATGAAATTGAAAGGTAGCTTCAATCTCCATCAATTGTTATAAAAACCCAAATATTTCACTAATGTCCTTTAGGGAAGGAAAGCTGCCACCTGTACTTGGCGTGATCTACAGCGGCTCCAGATCTATATCAATATGGTGGATTCTCAACTCAAGCCACTCAGTTCAAAGATGATTAAGGATAGGCAACAAATGCTGGCCTTGCCATCGATACCCATATCCCAGAGGGAGAAAAGTTGTCAAAATATCAGCAATGGAATTATCATTCATTCTTTTAACAGTATTTTCGAGCCGAAGAGGAATGAAGGCTGTATGGGAAAGTAGACGTCAGGCCAGATGAACTGAAGTAGATTCAGAGCCTATAACTTCATTATAATATCTCAATAAATGCACTGAAAGTGACTCATGTAAAGATATTATCATTATTTGTCACTAACTATCTCATGAATGGCAGAGCAGGCATTGAGCTAACTGGTTAAAATTCAAATGCTCACATGTAGTATTATCATCTTTACCTGAGGTAGCACTGCTGGTCCTTGGCCTGCCAACCTCTGCAATGAGCTGACCTGGGGGACCTTAATGGGCACTGCAGTAATAGTTCCCAGTGTCTGCACAAGTAAAAAAAATGACAACATAATTAGAGTCAGAATCTGTTTGTAAGTTAGTTTTGAAACAATGTTATTGAAATGATGGCAGAAATTATGGTTTCTACAGAATTTGTAATTTACAACATGTCAAGAACAATTGACCTTTAGCTTTTTAACATTAATGATCAAGAAATATTTTACTCAAGGAAATACTTAAAGGGAGCTAAGAAAAAAATAAATCCTGCACACAAATAAAATATTTCATTACATGTGATAATTTGGCCATTGAAAGAATTAAAATAATTTAATATTTCCAGTATATACCTTCGTTATCTTCTTTGATTTTGGAGACGCAAACCCATTTAGTTCAAACGTAAATATTAAGTATGGAGGAGGAGCAATTAAGATACTTCAACTCCTCAGATACTTGTTATTCTACCTTATTGTTACAGTAGCTTCATACTTAATAACTTGAGGACTTGTTCTTGAAGGTTTGTGAAAACCTGTAATTTTTTTCTCCCCCCCAAGAGAAAGGCCAGCAAACCTTTTTATAACAAGGCATTTTTTGAAAGTCATGTCATGTGGTAACTGCTTATTTACTGCAGATGCCTGCCAGGATTTACGACAACCAAGTTGCAGCTTCTGTTTTGCAGATTGCTTAGATTTTCACTTGGCGGACAGCCTGGGAAAGGAGAACAGCTTCTCAGCCCTGCTCTCCTATTTCTGAAAAACCTCCCATTGTGCGTCTAGTGTTGCACCTGATTCTCTGGTTCAGTCTTAACCCAGGTTATCCTCAAAAGCATCCAACACAATATTAAATACTGTATTTCTTCTTCAAGCTATTTTGGCAAGAATCCGACTAGGCATCTGCTCGTGCTTGGTGACATCTGTCTTTACACATCTGAATGCCAGATTGACAGCTGTCTGAGCATTCCACAGCTTTTCCTTTTCTCTTACCTTCAAGGACTAAAAAGTGAATCATTGCAGAGAGAAATTTCTTTTCCCTCTTTTCCTAGTATGACAGGACATGTCTATTTAGATGTGAAAGCAATTACATTTTTATATCTGTCACTAGAAATCACTTGCTAACGAGTATGAAATTCTAAATCACTGGAAATGGGTTTGGTAGGTTCTTGAATGGCTATTGAGCCCAATCCCAGAGCCACATCTCCAACGATACATCTAACAAGTCACTGGCCTTGAAATTGCTGGCATTCGTTTCTCTGGTTCCTTTTCCATACTTGCTCTTACAGACAGGTGTTCTTAAAAAAAAGTGTCCCTTCATAGAGAAAGTTCCTTCAAGTCGGACACACTGACATTTCTGTTGCATCTCTTGAGTGAAGCCTTCAGGGAAATCTTTCAAACATTTCCTGTGTTGTCCTCTTGTTTGAGTGCTTTCTTTGAGCTGGGCAAAGATGATTTGCTTTGGCAGTCAGAACTCAATCACCCTAAACGGAACCAACTCCAATGGAGTTGGTTCCAAATGTTCATGGCCTCGATATTGTTGGCTCCTGCAAGGATGCTGACGTTAGTACACCTGCCCTCTTAGTTGATGTGGAGAATTGCCTCAAACAGTGCTGACAGTACTTCCCAAGGGCCTTGAGGTGGCATCTATATGTAGTTCAAATTCTGAAGCCACATAAAAGAATCGAAAGGCTTATTGCCTATCTTCATATTACAAATTGTGTTAACGAATTTTACATCTTCAGATAATAAATATTTCAATAAACAAAAAATATTATCGAAGAAAATGACTAGGATGCAGGGGCAGAAATCACTTTAATCAAATTTGTATGACACTAAAATAGATGAGAAAATAAGCTGCAATGAAGAAATAAGAAATTTATAAATGGATATGGATAGGTGAGGTGAATGGAGGAAAATTTGGTCGATAAAGTCTAACATGCATAGGTGTGAGATTATCCATTTTGGTCAGAGAAATGGAAAGGCAACATATTGTTTAAATGGAGAGAACTTTCAGAGTGCAGAGGGATCTGTGTCCTTGAGCACAAATCATAGAACATTAGTATGCAGGTACAGCAGGTTATAACAAAAGCGAGTGAAATTTTGGTATTTATAGCTAAAGGAACAGAATATGAAAGTAGGGAAATATGGCTGCAACTGGATGTGGTTGTATTGGAGACTATTCAAATGAGGATTACTAAAGATTAAATCTGCAGATATATGAGGTTTGTCTTAAGAAGAGTGATTGAGCAGTTTAGGCCTATACTCTCTAGAGTTTAGAAGAATTGTAGGTGCTAAAGAGGATTGAGAAAGTAATGTAAAAAGGATGTTTCCTCATGTGGGCAAACTAGAACAAGAGATCACAGTTTTAGGATAAGGAGTAGCAGATTTAAAACCAACATAAGGAGAAATTACTTCTTTCAAAGGGTCACGAATCTGTGGAATTCACTCCCCCAGAGTCTGGCTGATGTTGGGACACTAAGTAAATGTAAGGAGGAGATAGGCAGACTAAGTCTGAGTCATGGGTTGAAGGCTTATGAAGACAGGGCAGAAAATTGGAGATGAGGCCGAGATGAAATCAGCTCCAATTGGATCAAATGGCACAGCAGGCTCAAGGGGCTGAAATGTTTACTCCTGCTCCCAATTCTCATGTTCTAAGTAGGGAACAACATGGGAACAAGGGAAAGAATAGGAAACTGCAGGCCAGTCAGTATAACTTCAATGGTGTGGAAACTATTGGAAGCAATTCTGAGGGACAGGCTTGATCTGCACTCATAGAGGCAGGGATTAATCAAGAACAGTCAGCATTGTTTTGTTAAAGGGAGGGTATTTCTGACCAACTCAATTGAATTTTCCAAAAAGTAACCATGTGTGTCAGTGAAAACAATACATTCACCATAGTCTGCTTGGATTTCAGCAAGGCTTTTGATTAGGTCTCACATTCTTTGTGAAGATAAGAGCCCATGGGATCCAAGGAAATTTGGCTAACTGAATCCAAAATTGGCTGAATGGCATGATGCAGACTATATCAAGGGATATTTTTGTGACTGGAAACCTGTGTTCCATTGTGATCAGTGTCAGGGCCCTTGCTGTTTGTGGTACATATAAGCTATTTCGAGTTGATCCTCGGAGGGTTGATCAGAAAAATTGTAGATATATGAAAATTAGTGGAGTGGTAAATTAGGAGGAAGATTATTTTAGATTACAGAAAGATATGGATGGGGTGGTCAGAAGGGCTGATCAGTGGCAAGTGGAACTCAATACAGGTAAGTATGAGGTAATATTTGAGTGGTAGGAGTCTGGGAAGCACCAAGGGTTCAGCGGGACCTTGGTGTGCATGTCCACTGGCCCTATGAGTTAGCAGGTCACTTAGATAATGTAGCTAAGAAAACATATTTTGCCTTTATTAGCTGAGGCATAGAGTTTAAAATGGAAGTTATGCTGTCACTGTATAACATGTCTGTTAGGCTACAGCTAGAGTATTCTGTGCAGTTGTGAAATCCGTATTATAGGAGAAATATGATTGCGATGGAGAGAGTGCAGATGAGATTTACAAGGATGTTGCTTGGGCTGGAGACTTTCAATTATGAAAAAGATTGGATAGACTGGGGTTGTTTTCCTTGGAGCAAAGGAGGCTACAGGGGCACATAACTGGGATGTATAAAATTGAGAGGCATAGATAATGTAGACAGGAAGGAACATTTCCCCTCGGTGGAGGGATCAATGACCAAGACGCAAAGTATTAAGCTTAGGTCGGAGATTTAGAGGGGATGTGAGGAAATTATTTTTCACTCATAGGCTAGTGAGAATCTAGAACTGCTGCCTGTAAGAGTGGAAGAGGCAGAACATTCAAGGTGTATTTAGATATGCACTTGTGATGTCAGGGCACACAAGGATATGGGCGAAAGTGAGTACTGCAGATGCTGGAGATTAGAGTCAAGAGTGTCGTGCTGGAAAAGCAGGTCAGGCAGCATCTGAGGAGCAGGAAAATCGATGTTTCGAGCAAAAGCCCTTCATCAGGTGGAAAATGGGATTAGAATGGTTAGTATTCTGAGGAAAGTCATTCTGAGGAAAATGTTAACTCTGACTTCTCTCCACAGATGCTGCTAGACCTGCTGAGCTCTTCCAGCAATTTTTGCTTTTGTACAAGAATGGTTAGATGTGGTTGTTTTCAAATGGCACAAACTCAATGCACCAGATAGCCTTTTTTCTATGCTGTAGACCTTTATGATTTTTTTTTAATTCGAAGTCTAAAATTGAGAAAGTATAAAATTGACTAGATGAGAACAGCATAAAAACAATTACATTTACGTTGTAATAAAACAGAAATGCCAGAGAAACTCAACAGCCTTGGCTTCATCAATTAAGGGAGAAACAAAGTTAATGTCTGGGGCTGACATGACTCTCCCTCAGACTCAAATGTTTTTCTCACTGTAGATATTGCCAGTCCACTGACTTTCCTTCAGCACTTTCTGCTGTTATTTCAGATTTCCAGTATTTGCTTAATTTTGTTTTATGACCTGTGGAGTACAGGACCAAAAAGAAAGACAACCAACTTTTCACATCTCAGTCAAAACAGAGAGTGCCGAGAAGGTAAAAGCTTGACCATATATCTTCTACTGCATATGGAGATCACAAAAGTAATGCATCTTTTGGTGGCTTTGAAGATTCCTGCTTTAAGCATGGAGTAAAGTTGGAGGACTGAGAGAAAGAAAAATTGTGCAGGAGGTCAAGTTACAGCAAGCAATGTTGTAAAAGTATGGCATGAAGAAAACCCTGATTAGGGAAAAACATGAAGTGAAGAAAGAAGAAGCCCACAGCAAAAATTAATACTGTTTTGAGAAAGTAATATGCAGCAAGCTATATTAAAGAGAAAGGAACTTGAGATTTTGCGTTCATTTTCATAAGTGAGCTTCCTGATCTGTAAGTTATTGATTCTCTTAAAGTTGTACTTGTTTGCCATATGACTATCAACTGATGTTCCATTTTGGCCACTGTAGGTATTGGCATATGCTGTTTGAGTTTGTCAATTGTTTGTCCTATGCATGAGTACTGTTTAGAGTGTGCATGCAAGTATGAAGTTGGGGAAAATTCTGGGTTTTATTTTAAGTTAGAAAAGTGAATGTGTCTCAATGTTGGAATATTGAAATTTTATTTTTACTGTGAAAGCAACCTCTTGTTCAGTTTTTACAGTAATTCAGAAAGGCACTTGAAAAAAGGAAAAAAAAATCGCTAATAAAAGCAAAATATTGCAGATGCTGGAAAAATTAAAAGAAAATATATGAAAATATAAAGTGGAGCAGCAACTCAGCAGTTCTGGCAGCATCTGTGGACAGACAAACAGAGTTAACGTATGAAGCCCAATATTGCTCTTCTTTGGAGCTGAAGAGTGATATTAGACTTGAAACATTAACAATCTCTGACAATACATCCAAGATGTTTGTGTTTGGTTTGTAATTTTAAACCTAAATTACATTGGAAATGAGATTTTTTGTTTGATCCTTTTATGGAATGTGGGTGCCACAGGAAATCCAATATTTGTTACCATTTCTTAATTGTCCTGGAGAAGGTGCTAGTGAGTCATTTTCTTGAATTGCTGCAATCCATTTAGTGGAAGCACATGTATACTGTAAATAAAGTTGTGAAAAATATGACTTTTATTGGGGCCACACTGAAATTCTCACTATGATAAATTATAAGTGAATTTCTACTTCTACATAAAATTAACTGGCTTTTCTGTTAACTTCCAAGAAGTCAGTGGCTTGAAATGACTGTTTTAATTCTCTTGGTGATCCTAGAAAATGAAACAAGAAGGGGTATTCTGCTGCTGTGACGCTAATGATCTGTTGATATCTTGCAGATAGATTGTAACAAAACATCAATATTGTGAAACAACTTAATTTGAGGTTGCATGGATCTGAGACAATTGACATTGATTGATGAAGTCTGTTTTTGTCTCCTTTTGAAATGCAGAAACATTAACTTCACAAGCATCATTTTTGTGCTTTATATAAACACATTAATTGTTTTTAACTCACCAAGCAATAATTTCCATGTAGAAACTCATTTGAGGTTTAATGAGGTTGTTTGATTTTTTTTGAAATCCTTCGATATTAGCATACGTTTACTAAATTCAATGGTATGCAGTTTTGTCTTAAGTTTGCATATAAATTGAAACCTTTTCATGAATGTGCTGCAACTAAATGATCTACATATAGATCTAAAAATACGTACATCTGAATATTGCACCATAGTGTTCTAACTAATCGCTTCTAATTCTGGAGTGTCACCGTTTACAGTTCTACCAGTACAAAGTGACCACAGACCAACATACAAATGGCATCCTCAGATTCTGAATTTGCTGCAATTCTACTTTGATCCTGATAGTGGTATTTGAAATTATGTCTATGAAATAGATGTTCTAAATAGCTTCAGTATTTGAATCAAACAATTTGTTGCAGACATTATTATAATATCGCTGATAATGAATGGACTATGTCCACACAATACTGAATCAGACATGATGTGTGAGCTCTTAAGGGTCATTATTCAGGTGGAGCCTAACAGTTACAGGTGATGTTTCAACTGTAGTTTCAAATTGATGTTTCAATTATGTTGGTAATATTACATTTATTTCAGATGGTATATTCAAAAGCAAGGTGCACAATTGAAAAATGTTATTGATCAGTCTTAACTGACTGCACAAGTGATACCCAAATGGCTCCTGTTGGCAAAATACAAAAAGAAGAGAAGGGG
This sequence comes from Chiloscyllium plagiosum, assembly GCF_004010195.1. Lineage (NCBI taxonomy): Eukaryota > Metazoa > Chordata > Chondrichthyes > Orectolobiformes > Hemiscylliidae > Chiloscyllium > Chiloscyllium plagiosum. The sequence continues at coordinate 18,451,346 of NC_057728.1, forward strand.
GATCTTGTATTTGAATATACATTGCTGTTCATGGGATCACAAATGCTAAAACAATTTTCTGCATTAAGTGCTGAAAACTGGAAAGTCACTCATCTGTTTCTTAAGAGTTTGAGAACTTTTTATCATAATAAAGTGTTTGAGTAGGTCTACAATCATGAAAACAGAATCAGTAAAAGAGGTTGATGAACAAACAGTGTTTAATATTCACTCAATATTATCTGAAATCCAAGCGGTGGCTTTTAATGTATTAGAAATTACTGTTAATAGAAATGGAATGCAAGGATGAAAAGCTAGAATTTAGTGTTGAGTGAACCATGCTGTAATGCCAAGGCGAGGTATCTGAATTCATTGATAATCATATAAACAGAACAATGCTACATGAGTTGTTTAAGGTGTAGCTGGTGTGAGGATCAAGTGGTCTGCTATGACCTGTATAGTTTCAAGCCTTCAGAGTGCTCTGGAGTTGTGCTTACTCTGGCAAGCGGACAGTATGCCATCACACTCTTGCCTTGTGCTTTGTGGATGGTTGATAGACTTTGGGGAATCAAACAGTTAAGTTGTTCCTTGTATAATTCCCAGATGCTGACCTGCTATTGTAGCCACAGTATTTATGTGATTGATCCAATTCAGTTTCTGGTCAATGGTAACCCAATGGTAACAATCTTTGCTCCCAGTTTCAACCATTTGGTAGAACAGAATGAGCTGCCAATTTGCATAAAATGGCCTTCATTTAAATGGGCCAGAATACCTCAGTCATGGCACAGAAATAGCAACTTTGTTTCAACACCATTAAAGGTGATAGCCCAAAACCTACCTTAGAAACATGCACAAAACTTAGACTGAAATTTTGGTAGAATGTCAGATATGAAGTTAAATGGTATCCCTGACTATTCACTATATTATAGAATCCCCACAGTGTGGAAACAGGCCCTTCGGCCCAACAAGTCCACACTAATCCTCTGAAGAATATCCCACCCAAACCCATTCCCCATTACTCTACATTTACCAACTAATGCACCTAACCTACACACCCCTGAACACAATAGGCAATTTAGCATGGCCTATTCACCCAACTGCACACCTTTGGATTGTGGGAGGAAACCGGAGTAGCCGGAGGAAACCCATGCAGACACGAGGAGAATGCGCAAACTCCACACAGACAGTTGCCTGAGGCTGGAATCAAACCCATGTCCCTGGTGTTGTGAGACAGCAGTGCTAACCACTGAGCCACCGTGCCACCCCTAAATGTCCACTATATGTGGACATTAAAAAAATTCCACAACATTATCTGAAGAGATGTGTGGAGTAACTGGGCAATAAGTATCCCTCAACCAATATCACTAAAAAAAAATCCAATTATAACCACATCAACGTTTGTAGGACTAAATTGGCTGCCCTGTTTTCTACACAACACCAATAACATTTGAGAAAAAAACCTCATTGGCTATAAAACTTTGGAATGTCATTAGATCATAAAAGGCAAGTTCTTTCATTATCTTTCAATATTGTGCAAACCCTCGTTGTTAGTAACATGCTAACAGGGTTAGAAATAGTGTGATTTTCTACATTTGCATGGTATAAAACAACAAATTCTAAACATTCACAAAATAGTTGCAACCTTGGAGGTTTGAGCCTTTTCAATAAAACACTTAATTAATTAGATGTTTAATTATTTTATATATTCCTTTACATCCTCTACCACCACATGTTCACTCTAAATGAAACACAATATTGTCTTCACAGAATTTCAATGTTGTTTAGTTTTCTCCTAATTGTCGACTTTTTCATACAACGAAATGTCAGTGTGATTGGCACAATTATTTTGCCACATCATTGTACTACAAAATAGGAGTGCAATAAACATAGATGCCTTACCAATATTTTAATAGCTGTGCATAATTTAGTTAAGTGGTAACCGCAGGGATGATCCTTCTTCTCCCTTTCTTTCTCAATTGAATTATCAAGATGTTAATACAAGCTGTTTTGCTATAACACGCGTTTCCACAATGCAAATTCGCTGTAACATGATTGATGAATTGGGAACACTACTTGTAAAGCACAAACTTTTAAAATGTTGTGTTGCCTGTAACATGATTACATCGCCAACATTTCAAGCGCGGTTTCTAAAGTGCAATTTTTATAACAAGGGGCTGTACAAGAACACAACCTTTGCATTATAGAAGAACTGACTGTGGTCAACTTTACAAACTGCAGCAAACTTTGTTTCAACTGGTATCTTGTAAACTAGCAGAAATTACATACCTCAAACGCTGGAAGTTTACTACATTATTACGAACTCTGCATGGTCTGAGTTATCAGTTGAAGGTGCGAGTAAGGAGGCTCTATGCCAGTAAGTTTTACTGAATGCAAAACTGCATTATTACTTAAGCGATTATTCTGTAAACAAAACATAACAGTGATGTGTATACCCTGTTCTTTATATTTCTATGATTATGTGTTTTCACATTGATTATGTGAACCTCTTGATTAACCAGAATATTTGATCAACCTGTACACACTTGGTCCCATATGTGCCAGACAATAAAAGGTTTGCTGCATCCTATTTTCACACTATGAATCAGACTATAAGTCTGATGCACATTGCAAAATTATATCAAAATATTTATTATTTTTATTCCAATAAATACAACAATGTAAAAATTATGCTGTGTTCACAGTAATTACTGATATAATCCACCATTATTAGTTAATAAAATCCCAAGCAATTTACATCAAGGAAGCAATAGACTGTAATGTGTGAATTGCCACCAATTGCTGAATGATGGTGTCTCTCCACAATTAGCCTTGCGAACATAGGAACTCATCGTCAATCTGTCCAAGCATGTCAAGAACTTGTTGGACTGGCACCATAAATACAAATTAAACTCCCAGAAAATAATGGTTGCTACTTGTTAAATAAGGGTGTTGTTATTGGGATGATTAGGGGCTTATCATCTCACTCAACCATGAAAACCTAGAAAGTAATATTTGAGACTGTGAAGTTTCACTTTTGCAGTTCGTGAATTGTTCCTGGAGGATTTTTAAATTCAGTGTTTAAATTTCTTAATTTTCTCCATTTATTTTCCCTTTCCAAGCATTTAATTTGATTGTAATTTATCTCAATTCCTTCTCCTTTGTTTTATTCTCTATCAGTATATTTGTTCAGGAGTTAAGTATTAGCCCCATCATTCACCAATGGTTCAGACACCTATTGATCTTGCCATGCCACTTCAGCAATTTGTGGCACAAGAACAATTTGAGCTCATAAATGAAGAAAATTCACATCTATGCTGTATGCTACAAAGATAACTGCTCA
>NC_057728.1:18455228-18456471 GCF_004010195.1 Chiloscyllium plagiosum
GCTTTAGATTGTTGTTTTCATATAAACCTGTACAGACATGTTACAGACATGTTACAGACATGTTACAGCACACCTTCAGGGCAAGTGCGATTTCAACATGGAGCTCCTGGCCCAGAGATAAGGACATACCAGTGCAACCTGTACAGACATGTTACAGACATGTTACAGACATGTTACAGCACACCTTCAGGGCAAGTGCGATTTCAACATGGAGCTCCTGGCCCAGAGATAAGGACATACCAGTGCATCACAAGCCCCCTTAGCGAGTGTCTTACAATCGGGATAATGTACAGCCTTCCATTGAGGAGCTAATGTCTCTCAAACAGAAGTCATGTGGTTTCGATTAGATTGCTGTGATCATAAAACCTTTCTTGTTGCTAGGGAACAGGTTTTAAGGAGGACATAGGAAAATGTCTGCTTGATGTGTTTTTGTGACCACTCATGATTAACATTGAACTATTGCCGAGGCCGCTGTCACACTGTGTTATTAGGATTGTCAGGTATACTGGCAGAAACTGAGCTCACAATATTCAGCTAACCTGACATCACTTAGTTAGTGTGGAAAATGGTAAACTTGGAGTTACAGCATTATCCACAAGACTCCTCAAACCAATCACAGGTCACATGAATTTACCTTCATCCAGCCAGTCCAGACAAAAACCCACCCCTCTCACACACACACACACACACACACACTCTTTTCTCACACTCTCTCACACACACACTCGCTCACACACACACACACAGTCTCTTGCTCTCTCTCACACACATTCTCTCACACACACACAACTCTCACTCTAATACACTGTAATACAATTGATGAAAGGCAGAGATCATTCAGCCCATCATGCCTGCGCTAGCTCTCCAGATGAGCCAGCTGTGTTCTCCCTATAGCTTTACCAGATAATAATCCAATTCCCTCAATGAGTCTTACTATGTTAGCCAAATGTGTTTAAGCATGATTTATACAGCGGGAATTGTAAAGTTACATTATTATCCAGGGAAGTTAATTCGAATGTAGCTCTACCAGCGGTGTGAGCAACTGTGTACAGTATGATGTAATCACAAGCCCATCATTGAGCAATAGTTAACTTCTGCAAGACATTAACAAAGTTATAAACCAGTTTGTTCACAATTTCTTCACATTGGGTCAACCTCCCATTGTCCATCCCTCATGGACGTTGTTTTCATAATGGTTTGGCAGAAGGGGTGTCAGAGGCGGGGGGGGTGGGGTTTGGAGGCA
>NC_057728.1:18457304-18458439 GCF_004010195.1 Chiloscyllium plagiosum
GGGGTGGGGGTTGGAGGTGGGGGGTGGGGGTGGAGAGTACCACATTCTAAGATCCATGTGCAGGACTGTCCCCCAGCATCACCTACTGGCACCAAAATTCAACAAAAGATCTCTCAGCTCCACACCCTGCGCTGAGCTTGTATCCTTCATTCCCGACGCGGATTGCTTTGCCATTTGCAAACACGTATTAAATAGAACATTTTGTTTCTATGGCAACACTGGGTTATTCTTTGAGTCCTTCACAAGTTCTTGCCTGTGTGAACTTTCCACTCCGTCTCATGTTTTGCCCTGAGCTACACGCTGACCTTGAGCAGCTGTTCATCAATGCAACTTTCCACTCCTTCAGAAACATCAATGACAGACACATTTGCTCCTTGTAACAGTCGCCTGTGTGTCTCCGCTGGCTTGGTTTTAAGTGGTTTCATCAATGCAGTGAGCAGCAGGCTCCCAGCAGACCCTGTAATCAATTTGTGACAGTCCCTCTCTCCATGTCGAAGGGAGCAGGGACTGGCCTGGATGCTGGTTTCAGTGTGTCTGTGACTGATCTTAGTGGTGTCACCTGTAGGGTGGGCTGTGCTGAGGGAATATGACAATCTTTCTGGAGATTGACACATTGACCAGTTTCTCAGTATACCACAGCGCCTCTAGGATGGTTTTAGATTACAATTTAGAAAGGTCAAGGCTTCGTTCATCAACAAAGTGGTCCGAATACCGTACCATCATTGTGAGCATCTGTTCCCCGGTGGGTTGACAGGGATAAATACATCTGGCCAGTTCAACTCCCATCACTGCCTGGAATAAATCTTCTCCATGGTCACCCTTAACCAGCAGCCAGTCCTCAGGTGGAACATGGGGTGGAGTGGTAGGGGGCAAGGGCAGGACAGACACCCCCTCACAATCCAATCCACTTGAGGCCAATCAGTCCAGAATGGACATTGGCCAGGCTGGACGTTGGAAAACAGCAGCAGGTTTCACCAGGAAATGGGGAGCAGGCAGAGGAGTGGGGTAGGGATAAGGGCAGCAGGTTTCAGGTGAGGGGGTAGCAGAGGAGGTGAGGAGGTAGGGGATGGGGTGAGGGGGTGAGTTGGTTAGGGAGCAGGTGGGTGAGGGGGTGAGGGAGGGAGGAGGTGGGTGA
>NC_057728.1:18458609-18465190 GCF_004010195.1 Chiloscyllium plagiosum
GAGGGAGGGGGGAAGAGGTGGATGATGGGTGAGGGAGGAGGTGGATGATGGGTGAGGGAGAAGTTGGGTGAGGGGATGAGGGTGGAGGTGTCTAAGGGGGTGAGAGTGGAGGTGGGTAAGACGGTCAGGGCAGTGATTGCAGGAGATGCAATGGTCAAGAATAGCAGCTGCAGCCTGAGTTGGGGCTGATGGGGGAAAAGAAAGAAAAGGCCTCTGCAGCCTGTGCTGAACTGCTGTCGAGAGTTGGTAACATTAACGGGAGTGAGGGTGAAGCAACCTTCTGTCTCCCGGAGAACTCCTGCCTCACCTTCTCCAGCCTTCCAGGAGAGACATTCTCTCCTTGTTCAGGGGCCATGTTGTGGAGACTCCAAACCCAGGGCCTGATTTCAAACACAGTGTCATATCGAGACAAAGACATCAAGGTCATAGTGGGCAGGCAGGAGATAGTCGGATAGCAGTGACAATCCGTGGAGCCATACTGGGATACCAGACTGGGATCAATGGGAAACATTGGTAACAATTCCAAGGAGACTGAAGTTAAGCCTAATGACCGTGATTTGACCCTGATGGAAACTCTCAGGAGCTTGCACAGGAAAGCTGCTTCTGAGTACTCAGGTGGACAGTCTTTACAATCCAGAGCACAGTGATGGGGACAATATAAATCAACGCACGCTGACAGGGAGGAGTCAAACAGAAACATTTATTTTTCCGTCCCTCCCGATTTGCCTCCAATTTGTTTTCTCTTTCTCCTGTTATTGACATATGATGTGCTGAGTTTGATTAGAGATCTTTAGCCTATTCAACTCTAAAAGGCATTTGAATTTATCTCACATTCTGGTCTCTGTATACTGTTAAGCTGATACATTTCCCTTCCATTTCATGAGGTGATGTGACCCCTATTCTATTATAAAGCTGATGAAGTTGAGGTAATTTGGTTTGGATCAAAGTTGAAAGTTGGGTCCATGTGTCCAATTGGCTTTATGTGTTTTGGTTATTAATCAGGAGCAGGAATACCCAACGTGGCAGTGTGCCGGTGGCCAAGGGTCCCAAATGGATCAGTTTCTGTCAGCAACTGCTTTGGGAGTCTGATGTGGTGAAACTCTATCCAATCTCCCCCTGGTGCTGGGATTGGTCACTCCACTATCAATCCAGTTCTACTGTGTCTGCTATCACACAAGGGGAGACAACATGATCATTGCAGAAACAGACAACAACAAACACTGAAAATGTATTGGATGTTGTTTTCGAAGCCACATCTCTCAAGGTATTTGATATGCTCCACCACACACTGAGCGATATCTGAGCACCTGCACCTTCTGTCTGACAGTCTGCTTGTGGAATCAGTCCTGAATTATTGTCTGAGAATGGCTTGGGATTCCTGCTGGGTTAAACATCTTACATCAACTGTGACAGATTTCTCTTTCCTGAACAGTGTTTATTATATAAACTAAGCAGAAATGCCATTGGATTTAACATCACTGAGATAATCAGGGCAGACATGGGACCTAATTAGGAACTGAAAACAATAAATGCTGGAGATCACAGCAGGTCAGGCAACATCCAGGGAGAGAGAGCAAGCTAATGTTTTCAGTCGAGATGACTCTTCATCAGAGCTGATATGAAGTGTCCAGGGGACAACGTTTACACTGTAATTTGGTGGGGGGGGGGGGGCGGCAGGATGGGGTGGATTGGGGGGTGGGATGCTGCTGGAAAAACGATGCTGATAGATTAAGTGATCGGACTGTGAGGATGGCAGAACAATGGACATGATAACAAGCTAAAAGAAAGGGAAGGAATGGGAGTGGGGTCACAATAGAAGGGTGTTTACCTCAAGGTGAAGTCCAGCAGGCTGTAAAGTTGTGATGTTGTTCCTCCAGTTTGTGCTGGGATTTGCTGGAACACTGTAGCATGCCTGAGACAGACACGTGGGTGTGTGAGCAGGACGCTTTGTGTTAAAATGACCGGCTACAAGAAGGACAGGGTCATGCTTGCACACAGACCGGAGGTGTTCCCCAAAGCAGTTACCCAGACTGTGTTTGGTCTCTCCAATGTAGAGGAGGCCACATTGGGTGCAGTGAATAAATATACCAGATTGGAGGAGGTACAGGGAAAAGCCTGTTTCGGCCCCTGGGTGGTGAGCAGGGAGGAGGGGAGGGGGCAGGTGTTACACCTTCTGCAGTTACATGGGAAGGTGCTGTGGGAAGGGGAGGGGGTGTTGGTGGTTAGGAATGGACTGGGTGTCCTGGAGAGAATGGTCCCTGTGCAATGCAGACATGGGGGAGTGAGGGGAAGGTGTGTTTGGTGGATTTGTGTAAAATGGTGGAGGATGATCCTTTGAATGCGGAGGAAGGTGGATGGAAAGTGAGGATAAGGGGAACCTGATTGTGCTGTAGTGATGGGCAGCGCCAAAGGCAGAAGCAGAGGTGATGGGGTGGGAGTGATTGAGGGCCCTGTCAAACACAGAGAGAAACCACAGTTATGGAAGAAGCAAGCCACGCAGCAATGCTGTTTCGAAGGTGACATCATCCAAACAGATACAATGTAGGCAAAGGAACTGGGAGAATGGGATGGAGTCCTTGGAGTCCTTGTGAAGAGCTGTAGTGAAGGTAGCTATGGGAGTCAGTGGCTTCGTAGCAGATGGATGTGGACACTTGGGTCTGTTCTCATTGGAAAGAAGAATGCTTAGAGGGGTTTTAATCAAGATATTTATTCCCGAAATGGAGACAGAGAGAGATCCAGGAAAGGAAGGGAACTGTTGGAAATGGGGAATGTGAAAGTTAGAGAGGAGTTGAAATTGGAGGCAAAATGAATGATGTTTTCAAGGTCCTGGCAGGAACATGAAGTGGCACCAAAGCAGTCATTGATTAACTGAGTAAAGGGCTGTGGGAGGGGGCCAGTGAAAGACTGCAACAAGGATTGTTCCACATACCCCATAACAAGGCAGGCATTACTGGGACCCATGCGGGTGTCCACAGCCACTCCTTTGACTTGGCAGAACTGCGAAGAATTACATGAGAAGTTGTTCAATGAAAGAACAAGTTCAGCCCAGCAGAGGAGGGTGTTGGTGGATGGGGAGTGGTCAGGCCTCTGGTCAAGGAAAAAGTATTTCCCCTGTACCTCCTCCAATCTGGTGTGTTGTCCTCAATGCACCCAGTGTGGCCTATTCTACATTAGAGAAATCAAATGCAGACTGAGTGATCATTTTGTGAAATATAGAACATAGAACACTACAGCGCAGAACAGGCCCTTCCAGCCTCGATGTTGCGCCAACCTGTGAACTAATCCAAGCCCATCCCCCTACACTATCCCATCATCATCCATGTGCTTATCCAAGGATTGTTTAAATGTCCCTAATGTGGCTGAGTTGACTCCATTGGCAGGTAGGGCATTCCACGCCCTTACCACTCTCTGCGGAAAGAACCTGCCTCTGACATCTGTCTTAAATCTATCACCCCTCAATTTGTAATAATGCCCCCTCGTACACGCTGACGTCATCATCCTAGGAAGAAGACTCTCACTGTCTACCCTATCTAATTCTCTGATCATCTTGTATGTCCCTATCAAATCCCCCCTTAGTCTTCTTCTTTCCAATGAGAACAGACCCAAATCCCTCAGCCTTTCCTCATAAGACCTTCCCCCCCAGACCAGGCAACATCCTGGTAAATCTCGTCTGCACATTTTCCAATGCTTCCACATCCTTCGTATAATGGGGTGACCAGAACTGTACACATTATTCCAAGTGCAGCCGCATTAATGTTTTCTACAGTTGCAGCATAACATCTCGGCCCAGAACTCAATCCCTCTACAAATAAAACCCAACACACCGTATGCCTTCTTAACAGTAGATTAGATTAGATTACTTACAGTGTGGAAACAGGCCCTTCGGCCCAACAAGTCCACACCGACCCGCTGAAGCCCCTACATTTACCCCTTACCTAACACTACGGGCAATTTAGCCTGGCCAATTCACCTGACCTGCACATCTTTTGGATTGTTGGAGGAAACCGGAGCACCCGGAGGAAACCCACGCAGACACGGGGAGAATGTGCAAACTCCACACAGTCAGTCGCCTGAGGCGGGAATTGAACCCGGGTCTCTGGCGCTGTGAGGCAGCAGTGCTAACCACTGTGCCACCGTGCCGCCCATACTATCCACCTGGGTGGTAACTTCCAGGGATCTATGTACATGGACTCCAAGATCCCTCTGCACATCCACACTACCAGGAATCTTTGCATTGACCCAGTACTCTGCCTTCCTGTTATTCTTCCCAAAGTGCATCACCTCACATTTAGCTGCATTGAACTCCATGTGCCACCTCTCAGCCTAATTCTGCAGTTTTTCCAAGTCCCCCATAACCTGTAATATTCTGGTCTCCTTCTTATCGGAAAGATGTTGTGAAACTTGAAAGGGTTCAGAAAAGATTTACAAAGATGATGCCAGGGTTGGAGGATTTGAGCTGTAGGGAAAGGCTGAACAGGCTGGGGCTATTTTCCCGGAAGCGTCAGAGGCTGAGGGGTGACTTTATAGAGGTTTACAAAATTATGAGGGGTATGGGTAGGCGAGTCCAGAACTAGAGGGCATAGGTTTAGGGTGAGAGGGGAAAGATATAAAAGAGAACTAAAGGGCAACTTTTTCACACAGAGTGTGGTACGTGTCTGGAATGAGCTGTCAGAGGAAGTGGTGGAGGCTGGTACAATTGCAATATTTAAGAGGCATTTGGATGGGTATATGAATAGGAAGGATTTGGAGGGATATGCCGGGTGCTGGCAGGTGGGACTAGGTTGGGTTGGGATATCTGGTCAGCATGGATGGGTTGGACCGAAGGGTCTGTTTCCATGCTGTACATCTCTATGACTCTATGACTCTATTCTTCTACACTGTCCACTACTCCACCAATTTTAGTGTCATCCGTAAACTTACTAATCCAGCCACCTATGCCTCCGTCCAAGTCATTTATGAAATGATAAACAGCAGTAGTTCCAAAGCAGATACTTGTGGCACACCATTAGTAACCGGACTCCAGGCTGAATATTTTCCATCAACCACCACTTGCTGCCTTCTTCCAGAAAGCCAGTTTCTAATCCAAACAGCTAAATCACCCTCAATCCCATGCCTCCGCATTTTCTCCATCAGCCTACCATGTGGAACCTTATCAAAGGATTTACTGAAGTCCATGTATACTACGTCAACTGCCCTACCCTCCAAAACCTTTCCTACAACAGAAGTAAGGCTCACTGGTCTATAATTACCTGGGTCATCTCTGCTGCCCTTCTTGAACAAGGGCACAACATTTGCAAACCTCCAGTCCTCTGGTACTAAACCTGTAGACAATGATGACTCAAAGATCAAAGCCAAAAGCTCTGCTATCTCCTCCCTAGCTTCCTCGAGATCCTTGGATAAATCCCATCCGGCCCAGGGGACTTGTCTACTTTCACTCCTTCGAGAATTAATAACACCTCCTCCTTACTAACCTTAATCCTTTTAAGTCTAATAGCCTGTATCTCAGTCTTCCCCTCTACAATACTCTCCTTTTCCTGAGTGAAAACTGATGAGAAATGTTCATTGAGCACCTCTCTGATCTCCACAGGGTCCACACACAACTTCCCACTTCTGTCTTTGACTGACCCGGTTCCTACCCTAGTCATCCTTTTATTCCTCACATACCTAAAGAAAGCTTTAGGGTTCTCCTTTATTCTATTTGCTAAAGACTGTTCATCTTCTCTCTTTGCTCTTCTTTACTCTCTCTTTAAATCCTTCCTAGCTGATCTGTAACTCTCCATGGCCTCATCTGAACCAGCTCGTCTCAATTTCACATAAGCCTCCCTCTTCTGCTTAACAAGAGATGCAATTTCTTTAGTAAACCACGGTTCCCTTACCTTATCGCTTCCTCCCTGCCTGACAGAGACAGACCTATCAAGGACATGCAATATCTGTTCCTTAAACCAGCTCCACATGTTGATTGTCCCTATCCCCTGCACTTTACTACCCCATTGTATGCCTCCTAAGTCTTCTCTAATCGCATTATATGTGCACCTCCAGTCTGTGCACGCAGGACCCTGACCTTCCTATAGCTGGTCATTTTAACACAGTGTCCTGCTTACATGCCCCACGTGTCTGTCCTCGGCATGCTGCAGTGTTCCAGTGAATCAGAACGCAAACTGGAGGAATAACACCTCATCTTCAGTCTGGGCACCTTACAGCCTTCTGGACTTCACATTTAGTTCAACACCTTCAGATTGTGAACCATTTCTTCCCTTCCCTTTAGCTTATTGTCATGTCTGCCCCTCCCCCATCCCAGTTACTATCCTTTCCAGTCTGGCAGTTAGACACACTATGGTTCCGCCATTCTCACAGTCCACTCAATTAATCTGAGCTATCGGCATCTTCTCTTCACCAGCACCCTACACCCACTACCCCCAACCACCCTTCCCCACACAGTCATACACAAACATACACAATTACATAAATGCTGCCCCCTCCACACCTCACATCAGCTCTGATGAAGAGTCATTTCGACTCAAAATGTTACCTTGCTCTGTGTCCATGGATGATTAGATTAGATTAGATTGCTTACAGTGTGG
>NC_057728.1:18465690-18467554 GCF_004010195.1 Chiloscyllium plagiosum
GATAGACAAACAACAGCCAAAGGATGGGATCTATTTGGACTTCCAAAAGACCTTTGACAAGGTGCCACACAGGAGGCCACAAGGTTAAAAACCCATGGTGATAGGGGCAAAATATTGGGATGGATGGAGGATTGGCTGACTGGCAGAAGGCAGTGAGTAGGGACCGGGGATCTTTTTCAGATGGAAGCCAATGACTGGTGGAGTTCTGCAAGGGTTCCTGTTGGAACCACAACTATTCACATTCCACATTAATGATCTGGATGAAGGAACTGATGCCATTTTTGCGAGCTTTGCAGATGACATAAAGATAGGTGGAGGGGAGGTAGTATTGAGGGAGCAGGGAGCCTGCAGAAGGCTGGGAGAGTGGGCAAAGAAGTGACAAACAGAATACAATGTAGGAGAGTGTGAGGTTATGGACTTTGGTAGGAATAATACAAACACAGACAATTTCCTAAATGGGGAAAAGTTTTGGAAATCTGAATCACAAAGGGACTTGGGAATCCTAATTTAGGATTCTTTTAAGGTTAATGTGCAGGTTCATTTGGCACTTAAAAAGGTAAATGCAATATTAGCATTCATTTCAAGAGGCCTAGAATACAAGAGCAGGGATATACTGCTGGGGCTGTATAAGACTGTGGTCAGATTACATTTGGAATATTGTGAGTGGTTTTGTGCCTTATATTTAAGGAAGCATATGCTTAGAGGGGGTCCAGAGGAGGTTTATAAGAATGATACCAGTAATAAGGGCTTTTCATGTGAGGAATTGTTGAGGAATTTTTGTCTATACTCTGGAGTTTAGAAGGACAAAGAGAGGCTGCAGAGGCAAAGTCATTGAGTGGGTTTAAGACAGATAGAGAGGTTCTTTCATAATTACTAAGAGGATCAAAGGTTACAGGGAGAAGGCAGAAGAATGGGGTTGAGAAACAGATTAGCCATGATCAAATAGCAGCGCAGGCCAGATCGGTTGCATGGTCTAATTATGCTTCTATACCTTATGGTCGTCTTATTGTTTATTTGAGTAATATTTATAGAATCAAAGAGATGTACAGCATAGAAGCAGACCTTTTGGTCCAACCCATCCATGCCGACCAGATAGCCCAACCCAATCTAGTCCCACTTACCAGCACTCGCCCCATATCCTTCCAAACCCTTCCTATTCATATATCCATCCAAATTCCTTTTAAATGTTGCAATTGTACCAGCCTCCGCCACTTCCTCTGGCAACTCATTCCATACACATACCACCCTCTGTGTGAAAACGTTGCCCCTTAGGTCTCTTTTATATCTTTGCCCTCTAGTTCTGGACTCCCCCAACCCAGGGAAAAGACTTTGTCTATTTATCCTATCCATGCCTCTCATGATTTTACAAACTTCTATAAGGTCACCCCTCAGCCTCCGGTGCTCCAGGGAAAACAGCCCCAGCTGGTTTAACATCTCCCTGTAGCACAAATCCTCCAACATGCTTGTAAATCTTTTCTGAACCCTTTCAAGTTTCACAACATCTTTCTGATAGGGAGGAGACCAGAATTGCACACAATGTTCCAACAGTGGCCTTTAAGAAATGTCCTGTACAGCCGCAACATGACCTCCCAACTCTTCTGACCAATAAAGGAAAGCATACCAAATGAGTTCTTCACTACCTTATCGACCTGCGACTCCACTTTCAAGGAGCTAGGGACAAAGGTCTCTTTGTTCAGCAACACTCCCTAGGACCTTACCATTAAGTGTATAAATCCTGCTAAGATTTGCTTTCCCAAAATGCAGCACCTCACATTTATCTGAACTCAACTCCATCTGCCACTTCTCAGCCCACTGGCCCATCTGGTCAAGATCCTGTTGTAATCTGAGGTAACCCTCTTCGCTG
>NC_057728.1:18467581-18487252 GCF_004010195.1 Chiloscyllium plagiosum
CTACTGCTCTGCCCTCATTAATCCTCTTTGTTACTTCTTCAAAAAACTCAATCAAGTTTGTGAGACATGATTTCCCACACACAAAGCCATGTTGACTATCCCTAATCAGTTCTTGCCTTTCCAAATACATGTACATCCTGTCCCTCCGGATTTCCTCCAACAATTTGCCCACCACCGACGTCAGGGTCACTGGTCTATAGTTCCTTGGCTTGTCATTACCACCTTTCTTAAACAGTGGCACCACGTTAGCCAACCTCCAGTCTTCTGACACCTCACCTGTAACTATTGATGGCATAAATATTTCACTAAGAGGCCCAACAATCACTTCCCTAGCTTCCCACAATGTTCTAGGGTACACCTGATCAGGTCCTGGGGATTTATCTATTTTTATGCGTTTCAAGACATCCAGCGCTTCCTCCTCTATAATATTTGTGAGGTTCTCTTATTTTGGGTCAAGCATATGCAATGTGTTGTTAATGGTTTACAGAAAATCTCATTATTAAACCAATGAGTGTATGTTTTCAGTGTTAAATTTATATTAATCAACTTTTTCTCTTTACATTTTCTTCCATTTAATGTACATTGTTTGCATTGAACAATAAATTAATTTTTTTTATCTCTTTCAGAAGCTTGCTGTAAGAAGTTGTCCTGTTGGAAGTACCAAACCTATTCCACTCATCAAGGCACCTAGCCAGAGCATAGCAATTTCAGTGGTGCCATCTAAGAATCCGATCACCATGGTAACTGCACATATTAACGGACAGAAGATGGCAAGCACGGATCCTCCACAGATGGCCCCAGTTAACCTCCAAACAACAAACAAGCTAGCTGGGAGCAATTTGAACTCCACTGGAAGGAGAGTACCGGAAACATCAAATTCACAGGTAGATACAATCAGGGAACAAACTCTTTAGATTTTGGAGGTTCATGACTGCAGTTGGGGAATATAGGAAATTGATCGTTTTTGCAGAATTTTCGGAAATTTTATTAAATTTGTGAAGAAACAGAAGTTTAGATGTGACAGGTCAGTTAATTAGCCATAACTAAAGTATGCAACATGTAACAGTTGACTATTGTTCAAGTACACCCGGGAATGTGACAGTTGCCATGGAGTGTGTCGATCTCATTGAAATTGTAACGACATCATGCTATAGTTTAGCCAACGCATAGGGAACTTTTTCCTGGGTTTTGTTCTGGTTCTCATACTGAAGTTGTTTGTTCTTTGATGAAGACCTGCCTTCTGACCTTGAGCAGTGGTGTGCACTTCTTAGAGCTGGTGATTTACACTGTGCTAATCGCCCATTTGAATTTTTCTATCCAATGGACAAGGGACAACTGCTCATGCCCAATTTCATTTGAAGGTTAATTTTAATTTATTTTTATAACAGGTTTTTCCCTAAATACTGGGTTAATAATAGGATAAATATAGTGCTGTGCAGTTCTTTCATGTCAATTTGTTGAGTACACTGGCATTGGTGCTCTTTTGGTCACCTTCCTTTTATCTTGTTAATTAGAAGTTGTTTGTGTTTGGAGAAAGCAAGTAACTGCTGTGATAGTTCAATGAGATCTCATGCTACACAAGCCAGAACAATCGAGTTTTAAAAGAACCCCAATTTCCAACAAACATTAGTAAACATACGATAAAGCAAGCAATTAGTTCTCGAGCTGGGCAAATGGGTTGCAGCATTGATGTAAAAAATCTGTTGTTTACTAAGAGGGCATCACTTTAAAAAGTATCTTATGATAGAAAAGACCATAAGATTTAGGATTAGGTGTAGGAGTCCATTCAGCCCTTCAAGTCTGTTCTGCCATTTAGTGAGATCACTGTTGATCTGAGATTCCTCAATTCCACTTTCCAGCTTTTCCCTAAAACCCTAATTTCCCTTACTGATTGAAAATCTTGTCTGTCTTGACCTTGAATATATTTAATGATCCAGCCTCTCTAGCCCTTTGCTGTAAAGAATTCCAGACTCCGAGTGAAGCAATTCCTCCTCACCTTTGTCTCAGATGTGTGACCCCTTATTTGGAGATTATGCCTTCTGTTCTGGGCTCACCAATTAAGGGAAGCAACTGCTCAGCATCTACCCTATCAAGTTCCCTACAAATCTTCTTTGTTTTAATAAGGTCATGTCTTATTCTTCTGAATTCCAATAAACACAGACTGAATTTACTCAACTTCTTTTATAAGACAGTCCCTCCATACCTCCTCTGGACTGCTTCCAATGCCAGATATTTTTACTTAAATAATGGCCCAAAACTGTTGACAGTACTCTCTATTCAAATAATGTTGGGAATTCTATTCTTCCTGCTAAAGTGCATGATCTCACATTTTCCCACATTATATTCCACCTGCCAGATTTTTGCCCACTGGTTTAACCTGTCTTTATCCCTCTGTAGACCGTTTGACCCTTGCTACCACTTGCCTTCTCATGTATTTTTGCATCATCCGTAAACATGTTTGTAGAACATATACATTGTTGAATGATAAATGCAAATTATCAAATATTGTGGCCCCAGCGTTGATCCCTGTTGCATTCTAATTAGTTTGCTATCTTGAAAATGTTCCCGTTATGCTAATTCTCCGCTATTAGTTAATCAATCCTCAATCCATCCTAAGATATAACCTCCCAACACCATGGGCTTGTATCCTATTGAATAGCCTAATCTGTGGTACGTTATCAAACGTCTTCTGAAAATCTAAATATATTCTATTCATTTATGCTTTATTTATTCTACCTTTTACCTTGTTAAAAGATTCTTGTAAATATGATAGACATGGCATTAAGCCTTTGTTAATTATCTATTGGCAAATCAGTTCTTCAGCCTTTCAAATTTCAACTGGATGGATAATTGAATAATTTAATGTTTCTTTCAAAAGTATTATAAATGCATTTTAATGAAGTTATTTATTCACATCTAAAGTTCACTATCATGAAAGTGATGAGGAGCAAAATGAAAGTTGTCATGTATGTTGTACCATTCCTTTTCATGTGTCCTAATTGTGCAATAGTGGTGGAGCATGAAAGAAGCTTTTCTTCTGTTGCATTTACTTTTAGGAAATGACATCCATAAATGTATTATACTAGAATTCTATGAAAGAGGGTATAAACTGATTAAAGTGATGTTGTAGTGGTGCACCTTTGAATATTAGGAAAAAATTGTGGCAGAAGCTGCAGACAACCTAATTACCTATCTTAGCATCCAGCAGAACAAAGCTTTTCACATCATTCTAAAGACTTGAAAATCATCTGAAACGAGAGTGTAAAGAATGATTTGGGAAAAAGTGCCCAATGCTAATTTTTTTTAACATAAATTTAAAATATTACAACAAATTACCTGAGAAATATCACAGCAACCATATTTATAGAACACCCCTCACAAATAGAAAGACGTCATTGATCACTTTCTAATAGAAGAAGCAGTAGAATGAGCAAGGATAGGAACCTGGACTGGAAAGAATGAAAACCCAAACTATTTCAGCACAGCTGTAACACTGAAGTTTGTCAACAAATGTAGAAGATTGCTCAGGTATATCCTCTTCACAAAAATTAGGTCCAGTCCAATACAGCCAATCTTTCTTTATTCTTTGTGTCAGCAAAGTGACAGAATTGCTGATGATGTATTCCATCTAGGAGCACATATTCTCCAATACCCTGCTCACTGTTGCTCATTTTGGATCCCGCAGAGCCCTTTGGCTCTAGAACTCATTACAGCTTTGACCTAAACATAATTGAGAGGCAAATTCAATCATTGCTGCAGGATACTTCAGGACTACATCCTAAGTCCATCTTCAGTTCTTCATTTTCAATTGCTTTTCTCCATTAGTTCAGATGGATAACCTATTTACCAGCAATTGCATCGATCTTAGATTGTTTGCAATTCTCTAGATGATGAATGAATCCATGGTTACATGCAGCAATATCTGGACAATGTCCAAGCTTGACTGATAAATGACAACTAATATGCACACTAAGTTCCAGGCAAAGACCACCTCTAATGAGTGGGAGCTTAACCTTTTTTAATCTTTGAATTGCGCATAGTCAGAATCCAGGATGTCACCAATGTTAAGGAACTCAGTAGACGAGCCACGTAAGTACTGTGACTACTGGAGCAGGCCAAGTACTAAGTGACTCATCTCCCAAATCACCTGACACTCTCAACTCTCTCTACTATCTAAAACACACAAGGTATGAATGTAATGGAGTGCCCTTCACCTAGCTGAATAAGCAAAGTTGTACCAACAGTCCTAGGAGCTTAACACCAAGGACAGAGCAGTTTGTTTAATCACCCAACCTCTCATCCATGAACTTAATTATTTCTTTCATCTGTTAAACACTGATATTCCAAACATGGTACATTATGGTAAATCGCCATAGGATGCTTTGCGAGCACTTCCCAAACTTGCAATCTCTCCAACTTTAAAGGACAAAGGCATCAGGTTTATAGGAGAACCTTGACCTTAAGGTTGTTCATCATCCTGATTTGGTCATACACCTACCCCCTTCCTGCCACTCGGTCAAAATCTTGAAACCACCTACCAATTAGATTTGTGGAAATGAATTAACCATATGAAGTTGTTCAAAAAGTGACCCATCATCATGATCTTAAAGGATCAGTGGTAAATACTGTCCTTACCAGGATTACCATAGTCCCAAGAATGTATATTAAAAAAATGTTTGTGTCCTATGTTATCTCACTACCTTCTTTCTACTTAGAAAATTCAGCCTTCAAGTAATTATGCAATATTAAAAAATGCTAATTCTAGAAGCTATACTAAAATGTTACGCGTTAAAGGTTTGTTGATTCGAAGAAAAATATAAATTTTGGAGTACTGACCTGAACGCATAACCTCGGCCGAAACTCAAATGTCGTACTGAAGGAATCCTGTACTGCTAAAAATGCAGTCTTTCAGATATATTTCAAGCCAAGCTCCTTAGCTGGTCATGCGAAGTCACCCTTTACCCTATCAATATGTATCTCTCAACTAACATCAGAGACTGGCATAATAATCAATAGTTAATGTGTTTGTCAGACATTACTGTCTACAAGTTAGTACTGTTTTTCTATAAAGACTACACTTCAAAAGAAAGTGCTTCTTTCGTTATATAGTGTTTTGGGGCATCCTGAAATTGTGAAAGAGATGTAAGGCATTTTTGTTTTAATACATGGGTACCTTGATGCATTGCAGTTTTTTATCAAGAAGAAATGTAGAACTAGTTGAGAAATTGAAGTTGTTTGCTTTAAAAATATTGTCTTTTTTTATGTCAACTTTGTCCAAAGTTTTAGTTGCTGCATTTATTTTAAAATTGCTACAGGGATTTGTCATTAAAGAAGCCAGCAAGGTTTTATAGATGGACGATGGCTGATTGTGAAGTTGTTAAAGTAACTTCTTGGACACATAATGGGGTGAATTGTTATTCAAATCATAAGAATGAGCAGGGAAGTAGCTCTCTAATATCATAGCTATTATTGAAACATAATACGATAGTTCAACCAAAAGTATTTTGGAAAGCACTTATAAATTGCAATTTTCCAGCTAATAAAAAAAGAAAGCAGTGAAAATTGTGGAGTAATCTGTGCTGCAAGAAGTTGAGTATAATACAGAACAGGAGAAATGGGAAGGTGCCGAGATTCATAGATGATGACTAGTTCAGAAGCAATAATGAAGAAAAGAGCAGCGCAGTGAATTAACAATGGGAAAGAAAGGTTGAATGCAAGAGTAGTAGGGAAGGGCATAGGCCATATTAGGTTGATTCCATGAGCTGCGGAATAAAGTCCTGGGATGGTTGGCTAACAACAAGATTGGAATGTTAACTTTAGTGCAACTTCCTTAAAAATCAGGTTAAGTGGACCAGAAGTTGTTTGCATGAGCGATTTACTGAATTCTTTACCTCACACCATTAAATGATTTTAAAGATACATTTCTGACGATTCAACACACTTTCTGTCTCCCTGTTTATCCCTCTTCAACTTGCATTTCCTCATGGGTGTTCTCTCTTTTTTTCTTTTTTCTCTCTCTCCCCCTCACTTTTCTCACTCCCACTTTCTCACTCTCTCACTATTTCTTGCATGAGTCTGGAAAACAGATTTTCAGGATAGAAAAGAACAACTGGAGAAGTTGAAGTTAAATGTTGGCAGAGTAAAATCTGAATTTAAAGTGAGTGGGGAAAAAATCCGACAGAAGGTTCAGCTGATGCTGCAGGGCAGGATTGATGTTGGAAACACTGGTGTTTGGTACCAAAATCTTTTGATTATGGGGAGGGCAGAAATTTTTTTAAAAAACATGACAAGAAATAAAATCATTTAAATCTATTAATTTAAACTGATTTTAAGTTGTCTTTTAATACAGTTTGAAGAAAAGCAACAAAAATGGCAAAAACAGTTTGAAGGACAGCACAACTTGTATAGCTATAGCAATTGGAGCATACATCTGTTTACTTTGAGTATTCTTTTTCAAAAGTTAAACAAGATAGTATCAATGTTCTGTTCACACAAAGCTGTTTTGTAAGACTGTCTCCACGATATCTGGTGTGCATTTTCGCCTGTACCTGTGTTTTTGTTTTTGGTTTTGCTACTGTTTACCTATTATTTACTTATCTATGCTACTTAACTCTGTGATCTGCTTGTATTGCTCGCAAGAGAAAGCTTTTCACTGTGCCTCAGTAAACATGACAATAAATTCAAATCAATTCAAGATATTTACCATATGAAGGCATCTGTATTTCTGTCAATATTCGTTTAAATTGGCGATCTAGATTAATGCATATATGCTTCTATAAGAAATAAATTTTGGAAAAGTGCACCGATGGATTTTTAGGATATTCATTGAATCACTACAGTGTGGAAAGAGGCCATTCAGTCCAGTGATCCACACTGACCCTCCAAAGAGCAACCTACCGAGACCCAGCTCCCGAACACATTCTTGTAACCACACATTTACCATGGCTAATCCATCTAATTTGCGCATCCTTGAACACTGCAGGGCAATTTAGCTTGGCCAGTTCACCTAATCTGAATATCTTTGGACTATGGAAGGAAACTGAAGAAACTGGCAGAAACCCACAGATGCAATGGGAGAATGTGCAAACTCCACACAGACATTTACCCCATCTAGAATCAAACTCAGGTGCCCAGCACTAAGGCAGCAGTACTAAATGCTGAGCCACTGTAGCCACCAAATATTATTTTCAGGATTACCCAGTTTTAAGAATTAAATTGTATTCATGGTTTAAAATTGCCTCTTTTTTTTCTCATTCATTGAATGTGGATTTTGCTGGCTGGGCCAGCATTTATTCCTTTAGCGAGAGAACCAAAGGCAACATGAGAAAAATTACAATGCAGTAAGATGTTACGATATACCAAGGATGGGTGTGGAGGTGGATTCATTTGTGGTCTTCAGAGGAGAATTTGATAAACACCTGGTGGGAAGAATAGTGGTACGGTACCAGAAAAAGGACAGAGAAGCAGGATAAGCTAAACTGTGTTTGCAGAGGACTGACATGGGCTTGATGAGTTGAATGACCATTCTCCATGCTGTAACCATCTATGGTTATTGTTGTCCCTTGTAAAATATGTTTTGATGAATGAAGCAAATAATCTGTTGGCATTCAAGTTCTCAACTTGAATAGGATAATGATAAGGACACCTGGAAATGAAAAAGTGTGGGAAATACAGCCATAAAAGATTAGCAAATTACACATGTCAGTTATGAATCATTAATGAGAGAACTTCCAACATTTTTAATGAGGGAATGTGTTCTGTTATTTTTGTTTTGTGATATACATGGAGATCAACTGTCTACATATTTAATGCATGCTATTTTGATGGGCATAGATTAAATTTCACATTTGAAGCCTGGACATTTTTCGTATTGCCTGTTTCTGGCATATAGGCAGCATTTTGAATTTGAAGGCCAACATTCCTAAAGAAGAAATTTTTCCATTTGAAACTGGGCCAAACATTTTTCTAAATCAAGCTAAGACCAGTATATTTTTTCCCCAAATCTAAATATGTCAAAGTGTAAAATGGTTCAGAAGAGGTCTTGAAACTGGAGAAAGGAGTCACCAGGTATAGGAGAAAGTTTAAGAGAAATTGAAGATTTTTCCAGTGATGGCGAAAGAATATAAGAGGGCTGACATGGGCTTATTAGATTGTATACATGGAACATTTGGCTGGAGGAGCTAATAGAAAATTGATGAATAAAGCCATGGAAGGATTTTTAAACGTGGAGTCAAAAAGCTCAGTGAATGTAGGCATCATCGGTAAACACAGGAGACCAGAGAAGACAACGTAAAGTTTAAAATTATGGTATGTACAAGGCTTTTATTTATATTGAACTTAATTTTACATTGAATATAAGCATGGAAATAATTCTCTTGGCAGTATTTATGCTCCTCATGAGTCTGCTCCCAACCTACTTCCTCTCACACTCTCAGTATATCCTATTATTATATTTTCCTTCATACATACCTATTATGCCTTCCTGTTAAAGTATCCACGTGAATCACTTCAACTGCTCCATGTTGAAATAAATACTACATTTCTCCAGCTTTGTTCTGATCCAAGAAATTTCATCTATAGCTATGACCAGTTTCTTTATCTCAGAAAAAATATGCAATAATTTCCAGTCCATTTGCACTTCCTTTCAGACTTTCAGCCTCCACTTTGCAACATCTTACAATAAGGCAATTGAGATTATCAACTTGTTGGAGAGTATTTTATCATGCGTGAGCAGGTGGATTATTTATGGATCAGGGATGGGAATAAATAGGCAAAAAAGAGGATTGCATGTAGGTGGGACTAAAGGCAGACAGCCAACCTGCTATGAGATGATATTTGGCATATTAAATATGTTAATGAGGTTAGAAGCCTGTACTTTAATCTGTTTTGCACATGTAATTGTAGCTGTCCAGGTTTTTCTGGCCTCAGGGCAATTACCTCAGGAAGAAGGTAAATATCTTCGTAGCATTGTTTGTCATATTGGAGTAATGGGAGAAACAGCAAAGATGTTTGTACTGCGGAAGTGAAATTCCGCAAATTTGTTTTTGCAGAAGGAACGATATGAGCTACTGAGGTTGAACATTGTTGGTTTCAGTCTACACACAACCTGAAGTGAAAGAGATCATAAGATAATAATGAAGCAGTACAAAACAACTTGATTCTTCCATACAAAATTGACTGTTTGTTTCAATTTAGATTTTTATGACTTAAGTTAAAATATGATTCCAGCTACACATATTCAAATTCATTAATTATATGTACACCTTTTATTCGCAAATGCCCTTCATTTGAGACTTAGATGTGTAAGTTTCTGCAGTGTTTCCTCGCAACTCATATTTTTTACTGTGAACAACGTCATTGCTTGGTTCTACATTGAGTAGTTGGATGCTGTCCACCCCTCAGTGACCATCATAAACTTTGTGTCGTATGCTTGGACATTTGAATTTTGGTTCTGAATTCCTCTGATTCGTGTTCTGTAATTTTGAGTAGAAAGTAATATTGTATTGTTTTATATGTTGCACCTACTAAGACACCTGAATACTTTTCCATGTCATCCATAGATTTGGCAAATTTTATGTCTTTTTTAATAAATAATGGTTTGTTGCTTGTTTTTTGTTCCATTTCATCCTTTGTTGTTCGACTCATCTTTGGTTGAAACAGTTCTGTTTAGTACACCTTTCTTCACTCCTATTCCTTGAGATAACCCTATATTGTAACTACATTTCTCCAAACCAATTCCTAGCCTTTTGTGCAGCACTTTGCCAAATGCATTTTGAATTTTCTGAGCTTTGAGTTGGCGTTTCCTGAAAGATGTTGAAGTTGATTAAGCAACATCGAACTCTTCTGAATCAATATGCACCAAGTTATTACTCTATGGTGCTGCAATGCCATAATACGCCTATAATAGTATTAACTGTAGTCTATGTCAGTGAGATATGGAAGAAAAGCAAATGTATCACTAAGTTGGATGGCTCCCATCAGTATTCCCTGAACGTGTTCCTAAGCCAATGAAGAAGTGATCGTGAACTGGTCAAAGGTACCGACAGGACATTATGACAGAGGCAACTGAGAGTGTCAGGAAATGAATTTTGTTCCCTGACTGTTTACCCTGCCAAAGTGGCAGTTGAATGGATTGCATCAGTTGGGAGAAGGTGGGGACTGTCCAAAAGAGACCTGGTACAGTATGACACCTAATTACAGCAAAAAAGATTATTATAGGCAGCGTCAGCAGCAGAGTCTGATTTGTTTTGAATGCTACATGTGGCCAAGTTACTGGGTCTTTAGTTTTGCCTTTTAATTATTTTTCTAACTTCCAGCCTTATCTACTGATAAACCCTTAAATTTGTATTCTCTCCCTTGCTGTCGTATGTGTATCATTTCCCATATTAATGCTGTTCTCTCTTGTCTTATTTGCATCTTTGCTTTACCATATCTTCCTAAGTTTGATCCCTTACCGTCACTTTTTAGTTTCAAACCCTTTCTATTTCTATCGTATGCAACTGATTGAAATAGTGGTCCTTGTACAGTGTTGGTGTAGGTGTAAGCCATCCTAATAATACAGCCTGCAGCATCCCCTTATCTCCCGCTAGCAAACTTCCCTCGTGCTGGGGCCAGTGGATCACAAACCAGAACCCACTTCTCTCACTGCAGATTTCAAATCACACATTGATTTCTGTAATTGTATTTGCTTGTGGCTCTGGTCATAATTTGGGAAACAACTTGAGGTTTCTGCTGCTTAATTGGATGTGCAGCTCCTCATTCTGAATAAACAGAACCTCTTTCCTTGTCTTTATGCAGTTGGTACTGACATGGCCCATGCCGACTAGATCCTTCCCTTCCCACTGTAAGTTCCTCTCCAGCAGATGTGCTGAACCCTCACACTGGGTATGTAATATGGACTTTGATCTTTGCTGCAGAGAACAGTGTTAATCTCCTCATTGCCTTGCTTTAATGCCTTCACGGAAGAATACTGAAGAATTGGTCTTGGCTTCAACCTCAAAAAGGCTCATCCATGCCAGGACAAGTTCTTGTCTATCCCTCCGTTAAGATCAATGGCGAAATCCTCCTGATGTGAAGCATTTCCTATACCTGGGAAGCTGCTTCTCACCTAAGACTGACATTGGTATTGAATCTCTATATCAATCTGCAGGCACTGCCTTTGGACACCTAAGACTGAGAGTATTCGACACCTGTAACATCCATACTGGTAGGCAAGATCCTTCTGTGTAAGGCAGACATTTTCTGACTCCTCTATACGGCTGTGAAATTTGGATTACGTATAGATGCCACCTCAAGAAATAGCATCAACCTTGTTTGAGAAGGATTCTCTGTCAGCTGAAAGGACATGCATACTAACATCAGAATCCTTGAAGTAACCACAAACATCGAGGCCTTAGTCATCCGAAACCTACACCGCTGGGTTAGCCACATGCTTAGGATGTTTGAGTTCCAATTACCAAAGCACATCATCTTCGCCTAGATCAAGGAAGCCAGACAAACAAGAGGATAAAGGAAATGTTCAAAGATTCCCTGAAGGCTTCCCTCAGGAAATGCAATGTGAATGTCAATGTGTGGAAAACAAGAATTTGGAGGCTGTTGGAGCATGTCCATATATAGGGATGTGATTTTTTTGAGAACACCTGTCAGCAAGAGGAAGAATAGGCAAAGGAAAGCCAGCAGCCTCAAGACCAAAACCAAATCCACCCCTGAAGAAAACCTTTTGATCAGAGATGTAGCTGTAGGATTGGATTTGTCAGCCAGACAAGGACTCTCAGAACCCATGATCAGTGACACAGAATTTCCTATGTCGACAATCATACTGATTAGTGAGTGATTGCTGATAACAATGACATCCCTTACTATAACTACAATGCTTTTTGGTTCCCCCATTTGAAACACTTATACTGTGGTGCTTTGATCAGTTGGCTCATACGTTCTGCAGTCCCAATCTCATCCAAACATGATGAAAGATTTTTGCACCTATTGGATAATTACAAGGGCTGAAACTCCCTGCCCCCTGGGTTCTCTGATCACCCTCAGCTGCAGCCACACTTATCTATTTCTGACTACTGACCTTTCTAAGCTACGCAGTGACCCCTGGATAGTGTCCAGATAATGGTTTTCCCTCCCCGTTGTGCTTGTCTAACTGCTTGGCTTCTAACTCAAACTCTGAGCTGAAGTTCCTGCAGCCTCAGACTCATACAGCGGATGTGTTTTCCCTGATGATATCAACATCTTGCCATTGGAACACACGACCTTCCTTGCCATTCTTCTTATGTGATGATTAATTTATTTTTTGCTTAATTTAGGATTAATGAAGTTTACTACTCCTAATAAGCTTTACTGCAACTGGTAAGCTTTGTAAAAGTAAAAACTTTACGATTAGTGAAATTAGCTGAGATTTGATGGAATTTAGCCCAGTGAAGAAGGTGATTTAATATTATAAAGGGACCTTGATCAATTGGGCCAGTGGGCTGAGGTGTGGCAGATAGAGTTTAATTTGGATAAATGTGAGGTATTGCATTTTGACAAAATGAACAAGGGCAGTACTTATACAATTAAAAGTAGGACCTTGAGTAGTGTGTAGAACAGAGACCTAGGAGTTCAGGTACGTAGTTCTTTGAAAATTGCGTCTCAGGTAGACAGGATGGTTAAGAAGCCTTTAGCATGTTTGCCATCATTGCTCAGAGCACTGAGTTTAGGAGTTGGGACGCCAGGTCGAGGTTGTATGGGTCATAGTGAGACCACTTTTCAACTACTGTGTCCAGTTCTAGTTTTCCTGCTGTAGGAAGGATATTATTAAATTATTCTGGATATTTTATTTCTTTATTTTTCCAGTTAGTTTTCCCAAAGAATTTGTACTTAAGAATCTATATCTAGGTATCTCTGTACCTAAGATGGCATCATAAGTGATGACTTGTAAACTTTTCACTGTACTGATTTGAGTGCATGTGACAAATAAAGCTCATTCTATATCCTAAATTGGAGAGGGCTCAGGATAGCTTTATCAGGATGTTGTTGGGACTGAAGGGTTTGAATTAGAAGGAAAGGCTGTGAGGCTGGGACTTCCTTCTAGTTTTCTATGCCCCTTGCCCCTCTCTATTGCTACAACTTCGCAACCATTCCCTACCAGATGGACTATCCTGGACAGCATTGGACTTAGAGCAGCTCATCCAACTTCTACTAATTTAAAAATCTGAAATCTTCTATCCTCCATAATTTCTGCAGCCACATTTTCACCTGCACCATGTTCTTACTTTTCTATTGAAAAATAATTTAGTGATGACTCCCTTTTACAGTCTTGTCATAGACTAATGAATATGTACAGTACAGAAACAGACCCTTCAGTCCAACACGTCCATACCGACCCAATATCCAAACCTAATCCAGTCCCATTTGCTAGCTCTTGGCCCATATCCCTCTAAACCCTTACTATTCATATACCCATCCAGATGCCTTTTAAATGCTGTAATTGTACCAACCTCCATGACTCCCTCTGGCAGCTCATTCCATACACGCACCACCCTCTGCGTGAAAAGGTTGCCCCTTAGGTCCCTTTTATATCTTTCCTCTCTCGTCCTAAACTTAGTCGCTCTAGTTCTGGGCTCCCCCACCCCAGGGAAAAGACCTTTTCTATTTATCCTATCCATGCTCCTTATGAGTTTATAAACCTCTATAAGGTCACCCCTCAGCCTCTGAATCTCCAGGGAAAATAGCCCCAGCCTATTCAGCCTCTCTCTATAGCTCAAACCCTCCAACCCTGGCAACATCCTTGTAAATCTTTTCTGAACCCTTTCAAGTTTCACAACATCCTTCCGATAGGAAGGAGACCAGAATTGCACGCAATATTCCAAAAGTGGCATAACCAATGTCCTGTACAGCCGCAACATGACCTCCCCACTCTTCTATGCAATGCTCTGATCAATAAAGGAAAGCATACCAAAAACTGCCTTGACTATCCTATCTGCCTATGACTCTACTTTCAAGGAACTATGAACCTGCACTCCAAGGTCTCTTTGTTCAGCAACACTCCCTAGTACCTTACCATTAAGTGTATAAATCCTGCTCTGATTTGCTTTCCCAAAATGCAGCACCTTGCATTTATCTAAATTAAACTCCCATCTGCCACTCTTCAGCCCATTGGCCCATCTGGTCAAGATCCTGTTGTAATCTGAGGTAACGTTCTCCGCTGTCCACTACTCCTCCAATTTTGGTGTCATCTGCAAACTTACTAACTATGCCTCCTATGTTCACATCCAAATCATTTATATACATGACAAAAAACAGTGGACCCAGCACCGATCCTTGTAGCACTCGACTGGTCACAGACCTCCAGTCTGAAAAGCAACCTCCACCACCATCCTCTGTCTTATACCTTCCAGCCAGTTCTGTATCCTCATGGCTAGTTCTCAGTATATTCCATGAGATCTAACCTTGCTAACCAGTCTCCCATGAGGAACCTTGTTGAATGCCTGACTGAAGTCCACTGCTATGTCCTCATCAATCCACTTTGTTACTTCTTCAAAAAACTCATTCAAGTTTGTGAGACATGATTTCCCATGCACAAAGCCATGTTGACTATCCCTAATCAGTCTTTGTATTTCCAAATACATGTAAATCCTGTCCCTCAGGATTCCCTCCAACAACTTGCCCACCACTGATGTCAGGCTCACCAGTCTATAGTTCCCTGGCTTTTCCTTACCACCTTTCTTAAACAGTGGCACCACATTAGCCAACCTCCAGTCTTCTGACACCTCACCTGTGACTTTTGATGATACAAATATCTCAGTAAGGGGCACAGTAATCATTTCCCTAGCTTTCCACAGAGTTCTAGGTACACCTGATCATGTCCTGGTGGTGATTTATCCACTTTTATGCGTTTCAAGACATCCAGCACCACCACCTCTGTAATATGGACATGTTTCAAGATATCGCCATCTATTTCCCCACATTCTGTATCTTCGATGTCCTTCTCCACAGCGCACACTGATGCAAAATACTTCATTTAGTATCACCCCCATCTCCTGCAGCTCCACACACAGGCTACCTTGCTGGTCTTTGAGGGGTCTTATTCTCTCCCTAGTTACTGTTTTGTCCTTAATGTATTTATAAAACCCTTTGGATTCTTCTTAACGCTTTTTGCCAAAGCTATCTCATGTCCCTTTTTTGCCCTCCTGATTTCCCTCATAAGTATACTCCTACTGCCTTTATACTCTTCCAAGGATTCACTCGATCTCTCCTGTCGAGACCTGACATATGCTTCCTTCTTTGTCATTTTAACATTTTTCCTAGATTGTGAAAGTCTGCCAGTTTATCAAAATTGTTCCTTTCTATTCAGTTAATTACAACATGGGCTGTTATTTCTGCCTGATCCCTTTCTCCTTTCAGAATTTCTGAAACCATTGTTTAATATCCTATATACGGGCATCACAGAAGAAAGACAATGACTTTGGCTACAGTGCAGATCAAACATGGTGAATTTAGCTAGGGATCAACATGACTGTGTTTTTCAAAATTAAATTTTCTTGAGATTTGGAGGTGTCCCCACTCCAAAGCCACGAAGTGAAGGTAGGTCATGAAGTACCTTGAATCACTCCAGTCCATATTGTGTAGCTGTGTTGATGTGCTCGTAGGAAGGGACTTGAAGATTTTGACACCGTAAAAGAATGGTGATATAATTCAATGTCAGGCTGACCTGTAGCTTGGAAGGAAACTTGCAAATGTTTAAGTGAAGATTTTACAAATATCAAATCTGTTACAGATGGTTAGAATCTGGTCAAATGAATGAGAATTGTGTGCTTCAGTTCTCAGGAGGTGAAAAGTGTAGAAATCATAATAAGTGAGAAATGCAAGAGATCAGTTTGAGGTTACTACCCAATCTTGGAATGACTGTGAATAAGATCAAAGGATTTGACAATCATATGAGTATATCCCTTAGCACAAGATCACAGTGAGCAGGAATTAGAGACATTTTATAGTGACATCCTGAAATCAAATTGATATAATGGGCGATTAAGTTCTCAAGTCTGTGAATGGGCATCAGGGCAGTTTTTACCTTGGATTGAGAAAAGAAAGATCAGAGGTTGATATAGTTTTTTAAAAAAAATCTGATAATGGAAAACATCAGAATGTACTAAAATTGAGGAAACAGAACAAACTGACAGTGCAAGAAATAGAAAGCCAATAAATCTAAAGTAATAGATGATACAAAGGAAATATTGCCAAAATGGAAAAGACAGATGAGTTGATGGCAGACATGATACTAGCAATAATGATAAAAAATAAGAACTAAAAAGAACACACCAAAGTATGATGAAACTGGAAAGAAAACAAACAAAGTTTAAGCAAAGTGATCATTGATGTGTGATGAAGTATTTAAGCTGTTAAAAAAAAAACTTTACAAAATGGAAGTTATGCGTCAGAAGTTGATATCTTTGACTGATAGAAGGATAGCAATAACAATAAATTATGGGGTGCATAAAAGGCTATGGTGGCAAAATATTGTCTGATAGGGTTGCAGTAGCAAAAATGATGGACAGCAGGTTGAAGTGAGTAGTACATTGATCAAGATGGAGGAAGTGCTCAAGGTACAGAGGCAAATGAAGCTCAAGACATTATTACACTATAATGAATGCTTTGAAATTATAGAGCATGGAAGCAGTTCCAGGGACACATTAGGAAGCAACAAAACATCTAAAACATTAGGAGAAAGAGCATTAGAAGTTATAACAAGGAGGAAATGGCCCAGTGGTATTATCGTTGGACTGTCAATCGAATAGCCGAAGTAATGTTCTGGGGACTTGGGTATGAATCTTAAATTTGAATTCAGTAAAAGTCTGGAATTAAGCATCTAATGATGAGCGTGAAATCATTGTTGATTGCTGAAAAAATCCACCTGCTTCACTAATGTTGTCCTTACCTGGTCTGGCCTATATTTGACTCCAGACCCACAAAAAGTGACTTTTAACTGTGTCATATGGGGAATTAGGGTTGGATAGTAAATGCTGGCCCAGCATTGTCCACATCCTGTGAATGAATAAAAAAAATAGAAATTCATGTTCAAATTTACACCAAAGGATACAATGCAAGTTGCTTGAGGCATTTATTCATTAAACTACAGAAGAAACAAAAGCAATCGAGTCTAATAATTTTAGAACTATAAGGTTTAACAAGTCACTTCATTCAAATGATTTTGAAAATTGTAGTAGAAAGAAATAACACATGCTAAAATTAGTGAAACTTGGTCTGGATTTAGACTTTGAATAGGAACAAGAGATGGAATATTTAACCTAAGGACAATCCTTTACAAATATCTGGAAAGGAGCACGAATTTGTACACAATAAATATTCACCGAACTAGGTACATTTCGAGGGGTAAAAATTGGATGTAAGATGAATACAAACTAAAGTATGCTGATGACATAGCATCACTTGCAGAATCAGAAGAGGGCCTGCAAAATATCATGGATGAAATAAAATTCAGCAGTTTAGGATGTGGAATAAATACCAAAAAGATCAAAAAAGTGGCTGGAAGGAGCATGTTAGACTAAGCTAGCTAAGATCGATGTGGATGGTGTTGCATGGGAAAGTATGTATTCAGGACAAATAATAACAATGAAAAACCAATTGATTGCATTTATCACCGAAAGTTCATATGTTTGATGAAATGTGACATGGATAATAAAGATTATCAAGAGCCTGTATTTGCTCTGAATAGCGAGCATCAGGCTAGAGGCTGGAAAAGCTGGTATGCTTCAGGTATGGCGAGGAGTACGCCAAGGCTGTGTAATGTTGCGAAAGCTATTAAATTAGCAAACAGAATAAGCATTCAGAGAATTAGCTGCACTACTTGGGGTAAAAAATGGATGCAAGAACACTATAAACTATTGTATACTGATGACCTAGTGCTACTTGCAGAATCAGAACAGGCCCTACAAAATATCATTACAGTAGATTTCCTGGTAGGGATAGCTCCAAGCAGCAGCAACGTGTAGCTAATGCATGATATGGAACAATTATCAGGGTTTATTTGTTTTAAATCCATTCAACTATGCTAAGGCTTTTATTTATCCATGTTGTGTATTTTGCTTTGGGATTCCTTTGGAAGAGTTTTTTAAGGTGAATAAAAAGGAGATTATTAGAATAGAACCCCAACAGTGTGGAAACAGGCCCTTCAGCCCAACAAGTCCACACTGACCCTCCGAGGAATAACCCATCCAAACCCATTCCCTAACCCTATTACTCTATATTTACCCCTGACTTAGTGCACCTAACCTACACATCCCTGAACAGTATGGGGCAATTTAATGTGGCCAATCCACCTGACCTGCACATCTTTGGATTGTAGAGATAAAACCGGAGCACCCGGAGGAAGCCCAAACAGACACAGGGAGAATGTGCGAACTCCACACAGACATTCGCCTGAGGCTGAGATCAAACCCGAGTCCCTGGCGCTGTGAGGCAGCAATGCTACCATGCCGCCCTAATTATTATTATTTGATTTTTGCTGGGAGAGAGTTTGGTGTGTATTATGAATTGTCTAGAATAATAGAGCTTGATTGGAAATTCAGTTACTTATTTCAATTGTTATTTTTAAGCTACGTTTGTCTCTGATTTTAAAAAAGTGTATTCACACTGGTAGGTTGACTTGATTTTCTTTTGATTTGTGTTAAGTATAGTTTAGATGTTGTAACAAATAATTCAAGAACTGATATTTGTGGCCTGTAATGTTGAACACATGCTTTACAACCAATTACTTTGGACAGCCTGTTGGTGAACCTTGCTTTCCGCTGAGTTTTTCTTTCAGTCCCAAAGTTGTCTTATTGATGAGCTGCATTGTGAAACTGAATTTACATTAACTTTTCCCAATCAGGCTATGTACAGAATATGTATTTTACCTCATTGGAACTACTACCATCTCAAGGTTGGAACAAAACCTGGCAAAGATTTATTGTTCCTCCAAAGATTTGAACATTTTTGATGGCTAAGTGAGGCAGGGAAATATCTGCCCTTATGTCTCAAATGCATATA
Source organism: Chiloscyllium plagiosum (assembly GCF_004010195.1). Lineage (NCBI taxonomy): Eukaryota > Metazoa > Chordata > Chondrichthyes > Orectolobiformes > Hemiscylliidae > Chiloscyllium > Chiloscyllium plagiosum. Next base: position 18,486,611 of record NC_057728.1, read on the forward strand.
AGGGAATTGTGTATGATTTGGTTTTGTTTTGAATTCTCCTTTTTTCCCACCAAATTGCAAGAGTCCAACAGCATTTCAGATTATTTATTCCTACCTGAAATGCTGGAAGTGAATTTTTTGTGAAACTATCTGTGACTCCAATATATTAAAATTGATTTAGAACATAGAATATAGAACATAGAACAGTACAACACAGAACAGGGCCTTCAGCCCACGATGTTGTGCCGACCACTGATCCTCATGTATGCACACTCAGATTTCTGTGACCATATGCATGTCCAGTAGTCTCTTAAATGTCCCCAATGACCTTGCTTCCACAACTGCTGCTGGCAACGCATTCCATGCTCTCACAACTCTCTGTGTAAAGAACCCACCTCTGACATCCACTCTATACCTTCCTCCAACCAGCTTAAAACTATGACCCCTCGTGTTAGTCATTTCTGCCCTGGGAAATAATCTCTGGCTATCGACTTTATCTATGCCTCTCATTATCTTGTATAACTCAATTAGGTCCCCTCTCCTCCTCCTCTTCTCCAATGCAAAAAGCCCAAGCTCAGTCAATCTCTCTTCATAAGATAAGTCCTCCAGTCCAGGCAGCATCCTGGTAAACCTCCTTTGAACCCTCTCCAAAGCATCCACATC